>NC_056746.1:1068468751-1068626251 GCF_019279795.1 Protopterus annectens
TTATACACTTACAAGCAAATGTATATAATGTAGGAATAAAATATTTTTTATGAATGCAGAGATGTGCATAAGAAATCGTGAAAAATACAGCACTGAGAGAATATAAAGTAATATCCGTGGCCCCCCAAGTGGTACTGTATAGTAAATTATACTGATCATAACCCACGTAAATCTTTGTCTTTCTACCAGTCATTAGTTTTGATCTGTTCTTGCCCTTACTCCCTTACTTTCTGTTCTGTTTGTTCCTCCTTCCTTATCTGTTCTTTCTGCATACATGACTGCCAACATTTACATCCTTAATGTGCCACTGAAAATATAATACATTTATATTACATGTAAAACTCATCATCCTTAAACAACTAAAGCCAAATGTGCAAAAATATAAATAAATAAATAAAAATACTGAAAACTCATAGATCAGAAATTAATACATTTTGTAACAGGCCTTTACTGTTTCCATATCAGCAGAGCATGGTGCAAACAAATTATAATAAATATGCATTCATATGGAATACTCTTTAAAGTGTATCGCTCACTTTCAGAAGCAAGAAAATATAATAATCCCTAGAAGATATGTATATCCTCCTTACCATATACAAAACCAAATTACTCATTTTTGTTGCAAAAAGTATGCAGTTTTTGGATTTTATTTTGTTGATACAGATGACCTCTTAAAATTTTTCTTGAAGCTAAAAACACCTGACATGAAATCATAAAAGACTGAATGGGTTCAGGCGCCTAGGCAGCGAGACATTTCCCAGTGGTACATTTGGCTGGGGGCACATGGCTGAAGTGACAGTCAGCTGCAGAGAAATATGTCTGTTTGCAAATTCCCTGTGGGCAAAGAGAAGAATGTGTTGCCACTCCTACAACTTCAATAACCAAATGCACAGGAAGAAAACAATGTCCATGGTCCACAAGGGAACATGAGACAGCAGGCAATATGGCAGGCATCAGCAGCAGGCTGGCCAGAGGGCATTTCAGTGGCAGTAAAAATGTAGTGCACAATGGGCAATGCCTTTATAATCGGTGTGTGTGTGGACCACTACCCCCGTCACAGTATCTAGGGAACATTACCTAAAATGCATGTTGCGTCTTTCGGCTTTTCCTGGTTAGGGGTCACCACAGCGGAACTCCGGTCCGCTAATGATTGGTAGTTGATTTTTACATGCTGAGTTACCAGCCCTGATGCACAACCTTCAATATAGGTATGCCCATTCACGCATGTCTCCATGCAGAAGACGCTCTAGCTGAGAATCGAACCGGACAGCGTCTTACTGTGAGGTGACAATGCTACTGTAGCACCACCACCGCGGATATTACCTAAAATGCATACTGGAGCATAAATGTGACTACAGAAGCAGGAAGGATTTCCTGCATGCTGTAGAACACTTTTACATGCCTTAGTTACACAAGTATGTACTGTACACTAAGCACAACACTCATTACTTCTTCTGTCTCCATGCATTTGGTTATTAAAGCTATGGGCATGGCAGTATGTGCTTCTCTTTGCCCACAGGGAATTTGCAAATGGCCATATTTATCTGCAGCTGTTGCTTCAGTCATGTGTCCCCAGTCAAATGTACCACAGGGAAATGTCTCACTGCCTAGGCACCTGAACCCGCAATGCCTCACTGCACAAATTAATATATAGGTTTCTGTATTTACATGCATCATTAAGAGTTTCTTAATTTATAGAAAGGCATATTGTCAATTACGTCTTTCAGGTGAAACACCTTACATTGAAAATTAATTATATGTAAGAAGCTGTTCTACAGTAAGTTGACTACCTGGTATGCTTTGCAGATAAAGATGTATACCAATCATATCTCAGTCCCTACCATTACATAATTTTGTAGTTGTGGTTATCAGGATTGTAGGTAGTATGGGGCAAAAGAGGCAGTCACCATCAGTGTTAAGGTTTTGTTGCCAATGGGGGGGGTGCAGTACTAGTTTTGACAAATTAATGATTATACTGTAATTTTAGTCAAGTCTGAAGTACTGAAGTACTTTTTGGATAGTGCTATAACTACACTAAGCTGCATATTGTATTTGAAGCAAGAGGTTTGATGTGTCTTTATTTTTCTGTCTTTCTTTCTTTCTTTCTTTCTTTCTTTCTTTCTTTCTTTCTTTCTTTCTTTCTTTATTTCTTTCTTTGAGAGCTGATTACCATTAGCATTACCATAATCCCTAAGGGCAGAAGATAAACTACAGTACTAAGCCTGGTGTGAAAGTGAACATGTATATCTACTCAGAAGTCATTGTGTTCTAACAGCATGTTTATTTTGTGATAAATGACACCAGATTTTGCCAAAGACATTCACAATGATGAAGGAATCTGTGGGATCATACATTTCAAGTAAGCCGAAGTCAGGTTTTTCCATCCCAGATATGTTTATTTGTGGATTACTGAAGGAAGCATGACATATTGTGGGTTGAGTCCTATTCCTGCTCGCCACCTTTAGATGGAGAAAAAAAAGGAAAAAGCAAATACAGTAGTAAGGAATACGTCTAGGCAGAGAACCTTTTTTAGAGTTGCGGGGACACCACATCAGGACGGCACTGTGTGTTAGATGAGCTAGTTATAGCTCTGGTGATTATAGAGAAAAACGTAGCAAGCACAGAAACTAAAAATTAAACAACACAGTATAAACTTCATTTTTGCCAAAATTTCTTGCAACTTTAAGATGAGGTGTATGACTGGAAATGAAATTAAGTTAAAAAAGCAAGTGTAATACCTTAAGCAGGGATGCTGAAAAATGCATCAGAAAATCTTAGAAACAATACAACTGGCAAATGCACTGATATAATTACTGGCATTGATGCATTTAAAAGAGGAGGTAAAAACTAATGTGATTATTATATAATAAGAGACAGACAGAGAGAAAGAGATAGGAACAGTTTCAGAAAGGTTTGCACAAGGTATATATGGGGTTTACAATTTGCGGTAACATTGCTGATTCAGAGACCGCCTTACCACAGAGTTTTAGAATGAAGATGGGCAGCATCACGGTGGGCTATCTACAAGACCATGCTAAATGCTAATGAGACATTCTAGTAAAGCAGCGTCTGATAAGCCATGTAGTTTCCCCAGAAATAATGCCTGTAGTAAGGCATTTATTCTACTACATAAGTTACCATGATCAACTGAGTTAATAAATACAACGAAAAGCTTATGTTCACCCAATCATATTTGAGGTAAGTTTAGTGGATAGGTAATAGTGTGTGTGTGTGTGTGGGTGTGTGTGTGTGTGTGTGTGTGTGTGTGTGTGTGTGTGTGTGTGTGTGTGTGTGTGTGTGTGTGTGTGTGTGTGTATCTCTGTTTCTTTGAGTGCAGTGGGGTGGCTATGTGTGTGTGCATGCGTGTATATGTGTGTGTGTGTGTGTGTGTGTGTGTGTGTGTGTGTGTGTGTGTGTGTGTCTGTGCGTGTGTGCGTGTGTGCGTGTGTGTGTGTGTGCATGTGTGTGTGCATGCTTGCACGCACAGATGAATATGTGAATGTGTGTATGTGGGGGGGCTGTCATGCTTCCATACTTTCCTAGACTAATAGCAAATCTTGCAACATTGGTGGGGAGATACTAGGGACAACTCCTTAAGGCATTTAAAAAAGAAATTAACTAAGATTTGCAGCACTAAAGACATGGGGCAGGGGGAAAACTAGAACACTGTTGATATCTGTTAATAGTATGCCTTAAATGCATCTAAAAAATAAAACAATGTTTGCAGCAATAAAGATGTGGAAGGCACACTACACATCTGAAACATTTTATATAGTAAAGTTTATATAAAGGCACTAAAAAGATTCAAATCCCAAACCCTTGTAAATCACACGAAAAGTATTAACCATGAGATACCAGTAACACTTTAAAATAATACTGAAATTGGGCAAATTTCCAACCCTGTATCCTTGGCACAGAAGATTGTTGCACTGTCCCACTGCACTAACTGAACAGCTAGCATAGTATTTTTTTGGGGGGGTTGCTTTTTTTTGTTATATAATTAGAAGTATAAGACTCTAATCTCTGGCATTATTCAATGGCTGCAACAGTTTGCAAGTTATGAGTGACAGGGCAACTATAAGAGGCAACAGCAGGAGCTTCCTATAAAATCTGGGGCAGACAGTTGAGAAGGATGGGGGTGGAGGTGTCTGTGTGGGGAGATGCCTCAGTACAAAGCTGGGAGGGACACTAGATGAACCCCCACAGAGAATTATTGCTTGGACTCATTAAAAAGTTAATAGAGCAACAGGTGTATTAAAAATTAAAATAAATATTTTTGGTATTTTTGCCCACTGATAAAACTAGAAGTTAACATTTGCTTCTCAAATACTACTTTTTGTTAATAATGATTTACCTAACAAAGTTCATTAATTCATTCATTCGTTTATTCGTTCATTCTTTCATTATCTCACTCATTCAATCACTCATTCATTTTGGTCAATAGTTTATGGGACCTTGTTCTTGGCAACTGAGTTAGTATAAAGTTTGTATAGGTTAGTATAAGGTAGGAAGCCTAATCCTGGTTAGAATTCTATCACTAGATGAATATACACACACGCACACATATATACACACAGACACGCACACACACACACACACACACCTTCACACCTTCACAGCACCCACATGTCACACTCATCTGCTGTCTCCTTTTGTTTTAAAAATGATTACGTATGTCAGGAAAATGGGGACAGATGACTTTGTAGCCATTTTTTTACATTTACAAGAAAGTAAAAGATATCCATAAGGAAAAAAAATATTTTAGATATATTTTCAAGGTGAATGGTGTTCTAGCTCAAATTATTGCATAACCTTGTTCACTTTTAAAGTTATTTCATTTGTTTGTTAAAGACATGAAACTAGATGAAATTGTAAAACTTTATACATCATCAATTTATAACTTCAAGGTATGCATGTAAGACTTTGTCTTAATAAACTTGCTGATGATTGACTGCAAAATAGTTCTAGGAGAAATGGTATTGGTCAGTCTGTCCCTGGAGTTCTTAGAAATTCCGTTCTAGATAAAGAGCTCCAAGTAAGGGTTACAAGGCTGCAAAAGCACATATTCCTCTAGCTTGCCTTCTGTGTGAAATCCTAATTTATAAAAAAATTGGCGAGAAATAGAAGGAATAGTCAAAACAAAATTGCTCTAGTGGATAAATGTGCTCTGTAGTAATCAAAAAAGCAAATGTCTAAAATAAATGCAGCTTATGTGCAAGCACAGTAGGTAACAATGACCATGTTCTAGTTAAAAATGCTTTAATGACAAGTTAAAAATGGTTTTGCAAAAAATGCTTCTTCAGGTCAAACAGCCATAAACCAAATAACAAATATTTAAAAGTGAGAAGCAGTCAGGTGGTACAATTACATCATCCATTGTATGGAAGAACTTTTAAACATTTAAAGATACAGTGCTAACTATAGCTCAAATAGTGCATATAGTCAAACAGTATTCTTTTCCTAATAACAGCAACTAGATTTTTGTGTATAAGTAAAACAGGTAAACACAAGTTCAGACAATGTATACAAAAATATAAATATAAAAAAATAATTTGATGAACAATTAACTTCTGAAATGTCATATATAGCCAGCATAAGTTCTAAGATGAACATTTTTACATTGAGAAGGTGCATAAAAGTCTTCTCTGAATAAATATATTTACAAAAGATACAATTGTTACACAAATACACACACACACACACACACACACACACACACACTCATATCACTCTTCTGGGTATTGTGCATATCATATTTACATGCTCTGTTCTTTGTAGCCTGTCTTTTACTTCAAATTCTGCATAAAGCTAAATGTTTAGCATAAGGCTAAATGCATTACATTTCTCGTGTTATAGCCAACATAAGTAAAAAATAAATTCCAGATGAAAAATTCTTTAAGATGAAAAACTTTTTAATTGAAGGGGTGTACAAAAGTCTTCTCTGAATAAATGCATTTGCAAAAACATTTACAGTTTTTACATACATATCTATCATTCTTCCAAGTGATGTGCCTGTCATGTTTGTATATAAATCTATTATTGATGAACATTAATTTTTATATTGTCTTGTTTTAACACAGTTTAGTTACTTACAAGTTCATTTAGACCCGGAAACGTACCAGCACAAAGCTACCACATCCATTTGTATTCTGCAGTCTCTGTTTCCAATACACAATCATCACTCATAATATGTACAAAAATCACTTGAAGAACAGCAAATTTAAAAGTGTGCTCTTCATCTCTACCCAATACATGTTACATAGAGCATTCATTTCCACCTTTCTTCTAATATCGGAGAGGTGGTCACCAATTCACTCCTTCAACTTCCTATTTGTTTTGCCTACATAGTAGTATGCATCACATCTTTGGAATAAGGTTAAATAAACTATTTTTTGTGTTACATTCAGCATACATTTTAAGATGGAAATGTTTTCTATCAAGGGGGTATACAAAGTCTTCTCTGACTAAATACATTTATAAAAATTAAAACTGTTACATGGATGTGTACTACTCTGCTGAGTGATGTGTTTGCTATGCTTATATATATTCTGTTCTATATAGCCTATCTTTTACTTCAAATACTGCCCTGTTCTATAACTAAAACTGGGTTTAAAATATAGGAACTTATTCATATTGAAAATAGGTATGCTATCAAGAATATACCGGCTGTTCTTAATAATGTTCTGAGTCAAACATGTATGTCAATTGTAAGTAGGAGTATACTTGAGTTTCTTCATATTTCTCTTAGATCTACAGTTAGTATTCATATCTAGATTTTTATCTAAATTTTTTATTATAATTACCTTGGTTTATATAGTGACCCCTCATCATTCAGGGAGAATCTACTATATGCAAACAGGAACATATATTTGGTTCAGAAAAAAAATAGGTCTAGACAGACCACCATGAGTTTCAAGTATTTTTTGTTTCTGTGCCTTTAGCATATTGCTATCATAACCTCTGACTTGGAAATCATTAATAACATAGTCTAGTTGTTCATTCAACATGGCTTCATTTGTATTTAGCCTGGCATGCCTCAATATCTGGCTCTTGGGAATATTAGAAAACATAAAAGATGGATGCATACTATTTTTATGTAGACAACCATTTTTCTTAACTTGTTTTTTATATACCATTTTATCAGTGCTGCCATTGGTCATTTTTATTAATTTAATATCCAAAAATTCTATTTCTGAAAAAGAAGTGAGATCTATTTGTAATATATTCAACAAATGAGTCAAATTTTAATTTACTACTATTTCGAATGGTAAAAATATCATCCACAAAGAGCTTGTACATTAAAATGCTTTCATTGAGACTTTTGTACCAGCTTCAAATGGTGAACTAACTGATACATTAACTGATTTACATTTAATCACTAGGAGATTGAATTTGAAAATGTTATTTCTTCAAAATAATGAATTAATTTCAGATGAATGTAAAAAGTTAAGTATGTTTATTCCTATTAGTAATAATGCAGCAAATATTTTTCAACAAGTGTGTGAAAGGGACAACTAGGATTTGTTTCAGAATCAGAACAGAGTTTATTATTACAATTTTAAAACTGATGAACAAGCAGCACTGGAGTCATTAATAAGTAATGAGAAAATTGTTATTAAGAATGCAGACAAAGGTGAAGCTGTTGTCATAATAGATAAAAGTAAATCTGATTATGCTATTTTCACCTATTAAGTGACTCTGACACATATATTAAAATAGATAAGTTGAAAGTAAGTGACATTATTATAAAATTGTACAGCCATGTGTATGGAATATTTGTAGATGGCTGTAGAGTTATTTTTTTTCATATACCTCATTCTACTGTACCTGTATATTATGGCTTACCCTAAATCCATAAGTCGCTAGAACAACCACCAATGAGATCTATACTATCTGGTAGAGGGTGAATAACCAAACCCATTTCTAAATACTTAGAAGCAAATTTAAGGGGAGCCCTTCTTGAATCATGTAGCTACATAGGTTCATAGGTTCATAGGTAGGTACTAGGCTATTGGCCCTAGGGCCTATATAAGCCTAGCCAAAAAGTTACCCTGGCATTCACCACCCAAGAAAATTATTTTCCTGTGCCCCTGTCGAGCAGAGCCACAGAAGTGATCCCCGGGGTGAATTTCCTATCTTCCATCCAATCATCAAGATTTTTCTTGAAGAGTTCTAATGAGGTGCTTTGTTTGATATAGATAGGTAGTTTGTTCCAGAATATGGGAAGTCTCTGGGACAGGAATCTATCCCTCCAGCATGTTCTGTTTATTGTGGTGACAAGCTGTAGGTCCCTAGAATGTGTAGCTTGGCGGGACTGGGATTTCTTTAAGTGGAGCATGTCCAACAGCTCTGGGTTTGACATAGCTTTGTATGTTAGGCAGAGATCGCCTCTGAGTAGGTGATATGCGACAGAGTAAAGCTGGAGTTTTTTGAGACGGTCTGCATAGGGCATCTGTTTGAGGCTGATAATCCTCCTTGAGAGGTATTTCTGCGGCCTTTCTAGTTGTTGTAGATGTCTTGTGAGGTACATACCAAAAGGGGCATTGTACTCTATAATGGGTCTAATGAGTGATGAGTAGAGGGGGACAATGACCTCTTTTTTCATGGATGAGAAACCTTTTGTGATGAGGTGTGCCACATAGAAGGATTTTCTGACTACTGTGGTGATGTGATTATCAAAGGAGAGACTACTGTCCACCTGTGTCCCAAGGTCTCTTATCACACCTTCGGTGTTAAGTAGACCACTGCCT
The DNA here is from genome assembly GCF_019279795.1 of Protopterus annectens. Taxonomy (NCBI): domain Eukaryota; kingdom Metazoa; phylum Chordata; order Ceratodontiformes; family Protopteridae; genus Protopterus; species Protopterus annectens. The sequence goes on from NC_056746.1 coordinate 1,068,477,502, forward strand.
ATGTGGTAGTACATGGGTACAGAGTTTTTACCAAAAAGGATGAGAATGCATTTTGTGGCATTGAGCTTGAGGCCATGGCTTTGACACCAGGCATCTGTCTCAGTGAGGCCCTTTTGTAGGGCCTAAAAAAACATAAAAGACAGCTTGGATTTCCTAAAATGTCCTTGGGACTGGTTCAACCAAAACACCATTTCCTCATATATATTTGCAACACTTGATGCAGAATCTCTTTTTACCATGATACCGAATGATACAGGCCTTGATTTATTAATATGATTTATAAGTAAACATATGAATAAGAGAAATTTAGAAATTAACACCTTATGCACCTTGTTGGATCTGGTTCTGAACAATAATGTATTTAGATATAATAAGGAATATTATTTACAGAAATGTAAAGTAGGTATGGGCACCCCATTGCAAATACATATGCAAATATGGTCTTGGCAATTTGGGAAAAAAACATCTCTGGGATTCATGAATAATCATGAATGTAGGCTTCACTCAGTGATAAGCATATATGCATGCTGCTCATCATACTAACATAAATACAAGCACATTTCCACGGCCAGCAACAGTGTTGGTATCCAGGAAACTGTATTGAGTAGCACGAGCACACACACAGTAAACAAACAGGCTTATCTATGGGAAAGCCTAGCAAGCGTGCTCATGTGAGCAGCATGAAGAGCTACACAAGGCGAATAATGCATACTGTGCACAGGCAGGGAACGTGTACTGAGTGTACTGTGTAAGAGAAGCGTGCTCATGTGAGCAGCATGAAGAGCTACACAAGATAAATAATGCATACTGTGCACAGGCAGGGAACATGTACTGAGTGTACTGTGCAAGAGAAGTGTGCTCATGTGAGCAGCATGAAGAGCTACACAGGGCGAATAATGCATACTGTGCACAGGCAGGGAACGTGTATTGAGTGTACTGTGTAAGAGAAGCATGCTCATGTGAGCAGCATGAAGAGCTACACAAGATAAATAATGCATACTGTGCACAGGCAGGGAACATGTACTGAGTGTACTGTGTAAGAGAAGCGTGCTCATGTGAGCAGCATGAAGAGCTACACAAGGTGAATAATGCATACTGTGCACAGGCAGGGAACGTGTATTGAGTGTACTGTGTAAGAGAAGCGTGCTCATGTGAGCTGCATGAAGAGCTACACAAGGCGAATAATGCATACTGTGCACAGGCAGGGAACGTGTAATGAGTGTACTGTGTAAGAGAAGCATGCTCATGTGAGCAGCATGAAGAGCTACACAGGGTGAATAATGCATACTGTGCACAGGCAGGGAACGTGTACTGAGTGTACTGTGTAAGAGAAGCGTGCTCATGTGAGCAGCATGAAGAGCTACACAAGGTGAATAATGCATACTGTGCACAGGCAGGGAACGTGTACTGAGTGTACTGTGTAAGAGAAGCGTGCTCATGTGAGCAGCATGAAGAGCTACACAAGGTGAATAATGCATACTGTGCACAGGCAGGGAACGTGTACTGAGTGTACTGTGTAAGAGAAGCGTGCTCATGTGAGCAGCATGAAGAGCTACACAAGGCAAATAATGCATACTGTGCACAGGCAGGGAACGTGTACTGAGTGTACTGTGTAAGAGGGAATGTGAAGTGGCAAAGGGAAACTAGAATACATGGGGGGTTACCAGACAGGGAAAAGGTACCGAGGACAATGTGCACAGAATCACACAGAAATGTATAGACAAAGATGTAAAAGGGTAGGGTAAATATTTGCATTCTAGCATGATAATTGATGTGAAGGTGCTTATGTCACAAAACAACTTTATAATATTAAAATTTTGCAATATGTATGTCAGAATAATTAATGATGGTCACAGTTCCTGAGCAAATGTAGGTAAATAAAATCAGACATGATATTATAAAACATGACAGTTACACAAATTCACATTATAATAGAGGGAATTACATGACATGAATGTCACTGACATGCTGAGTTCAGTTGACATTTCGCAAGGATAGTACATACAGAATGGGATATTTGCACAGTGTGTATTATTTCCATATAACATATTGGAAGATGGGAATGGCCAGAAAGCCGCAATCTCCTTTTGCAAGAATCAAACTCATCCCATCCATGTCAACATTAACCTGTGTATTAACTGTGTACACCATAGAAATAGGCCTTATACATGTACAAGGAGGATCACTCTTGAAGGGAATTATGCAGCCCAACATTATAATAGTTAAGTATCCTATATTTAGGGATGTCTGATATTAGAAATGTGGGAGCTGAGTATGACATTCATAATACCCTTGAGTAAGGCACTCCACCTGACACAGTTATTGTGCTGACAGATAACAACAGATGCAGACCCCACACAATGATGCAATGTATTCCTCAGAGCTGTGTATTGTCAGCATCTGCCACAAGACGTAGCAATGGGAATTGTGACAAACAAATGAAATTAATGTTTAAATTAACAAAGAATCCATGAGAATGAATATCATATCAGTGTTTTAGAATGAGAACAATTAAATGAGTATGCTAATGTACACACAAATGTGATTAGTCCTATGTAAATGCTCTGTGATCAGGGACAGCTTCTCTGTATGTCTGTACACATACCACCCAAGACCTGTACTCCACAGTACTCATTCATTGTGCCAAGGTAGCACTCTCACTATTACATTGGCAGAAGAAATGTGTACTTTCAGGAAATCCAAAGCTACATTCACATGTGTTTGTATAACAGATCAGGGGATAACACTGATGTGATGTAATGGTTGTTGTGTGATGTCAGACTTTCACACAAAATGAATTCCTATGCTAACAACTCCTCCATATAACAAGATGGCTGTTAATCACATTCATTCTAGTGGAACTGTTATCACAGCTGTTGAACTTCACCTATGTGAAGTCTTTCAATCAGCTGTACTTTATTTGCCCACAATGTTTATCTGCTAAAATTGATGGGGGAGGCCTCTGCTACTCTATACATAAAAAGCATAACTGCATAACTGGGGGAGATGTCTTTCTTGCAGAACTGTGAAGGCCACAAATGCTTACAGTCACTCAATGTTGATTTGGAACACTTGCCTAAGTGTTAAGAAAATCAACACAATTGTGGGATCAATGAATGTGCCATGGCATAAGTGCATTGCCAATTGTCATATGTGTGATTATGTGAAAGTTTTACATCATGTGTATGAATCAAGGAATGTGTGTCCCTGTAATTACTTAGAAAGAATCTTGCTATATATCAGACAGCATTGCCTGATGATAGGTATATCCAAACAAACCTGCAGCCCCCTGCTGTTGTCACTGTGATGGTAGAACAACAACTATGTCCAATGTGGATATAATCCCATATTGGAACATATGCCATACTTATGTAACAGCATACATTACATTGTCTCATGTCCTCAGTCCTGAGGAGGTGCTTCACTATAACTGTGACAACAAACTATTCAAATGACAGCATTAGTCTTTAATACAGCATTTCCAAAGGAAACATAGAATAAACTATTGTAACAGGAAACCACATCTACACCACGGCATAGCACATATGGGTGATAAAACTGTTAACAACATGTACACTGACTGTAAGCCGTCACATCAAGATCTGAAGTGTATAGCTATATAGGGAGCTTATTTGGCAAATGAGACTGGATTCCAATATACCCCCTGGGTTGAATGACCATATGCCCCTTTTACCAGCTTTAAAATTGAGAGCTAATAAAATTAAAAGGAAAATACAAGATAAGGCCTAAAACCACAGGGAATTATTTAACTAATGATGAAGTTATATATATTTTACATATTAGTCATACATATTTTACCCATTGTATATTACATATGTATATTGATTTTATATATTTGGAATATGGTTGTTTAAATCAGACATTAGATATATAGGTGATTTTATGAGTGTTTTTATTTTGTGGGTTTGTCTAAAATACATTATTAAGTGTACAATTAGTATATTAAATGTAAGTCAATATGTGAATGTTATAGCAATAACCCACGCCTGGGTGTGGGTAATGCTGGATTTACCCACGGTTGGCGTGGTTTGGTCCCGAGGGCGAAGTCCGAGGGACCAAACAAAGACAACCGTGGGTAAATCCAGCATTACCCACACCAAATGAGTTATTGCTATTATAATGACATTATTTAAGAAAAGAAATAATTACTTTTCTTAAATAATGGCATTGTATAATGCCTCTTTGCTGCCCTTCCGCAGCTGTCTGGTGTTCAGCAGTTCTGATGTACTGCGCGTGCCTACGCAGTACATCAGAGCTGTGGGCAAAAGCAACGGAGAACGCCAGATCTCCTTTGCTTTTACTATCTCGCTATGTTAAATGGGTTTAACATGGCGAGACAGCTTTAAAATAAGCAACGGAGATCTCCGTTGCTTATTTTAAAGCTGTCTCACTATGTTAAACTCATTTAACATAGCGAGACAGGTTTAAAAAAAAAGCAACGGAGATCGCAAGATCTCCGTTGCTTTACTATTGTCGCTATGTTAAAGGAGTTTAACATAGCGAGACAGCTTTAAAAAAAGCAATGGAGATCTGCGTTGCTTTTTTTAAACCTGTGTCGCTATGTTAAACTCTTTTAACATAGCGAGACAGTGTTTTATACTAACGGAAAAAGTCCGGGCGACCGGACCTTTTTCCGTTAGTATATTGAGGGATTTACAACGGGCACGCTGGTTGGGCACGTTTTAGAGGAGGAATTGTATAATATGTTTTTAAGTCAACAATATTTATACCACTATGTTTCTTTAAATTTCAATGTGTTTGGGAAGTGAATTGAAAGACTGATTGATTAATTAGATTAGATTAATTAATCAAATGGATAATATAAATATGTGTGGTATATGATGGATTACTTTGTTCTGAAGAAGTTTCCGTTGTTTGTGGAAATGAAAGCGCTTAACTTATGTTAATTTCATTTTGCTGTGTATTAAATCTTCGTGAATTACTATACTGGACTGAAGAGTCTGTTTGATGGTGACGTTTTGTGGGGCAGCCTTCATCGAGTTCTGTTACAGGATTGTACATATTTACTGAAGTGTATAGCTAACATCACAGGCTAATGAGGATTTTCTGAAACACAAGTATCACTACAGATTTATTTGATGACTGTGACACTACACATCTCAATGGATGACATCACCATTGTGTATAACCTTCATGTTTCCACTAAAATGTGGTTGCACAGCACAAGCACACTGTATAGCTATACCTCATAAATATATTTGCAGCCTGTTCTGGACACTAAGCAAAAACACACAACCACAGATAACAGTCATTCATGTATTCAAACTTCCCACCTATGTACTGAAACAAACTATACACTAGTGTATTATATGCACACAGCACAGGAGAAATCTGAGTGCATGTGAGCCACACTGCATCTTTGAAAGGCTGTGTCATGCAAAGGATATGTATGTCAAAAATTACTTCTACAGCTATGTAGAATTCTAAATGTTGTCAAAATTAAAAGGTGTACTCCTGTATCCATTTGCATTCACACACACACACACACACACACACACACACACACACACACACACACACACACACACACACATACACACACACAAGTCTCACTGCTGTATTTGAACTTCTTTCCTGTTGACTAGCACAATCTACACACACGTGTATTATATGCATGTGCCACAGTAGATATCTGATTTAAGTGTTATGACAGTGCATTGTTTAAATGATGACATCATCAGCATGTTGCAGACAGTATGAAAAGGGGATGAGGGATTGATCTGACCATGTAAATGTTTCACACGAGTGGGATCCAAATGGCCCCACTTGTTGAATTAATCCTGCAGTGATGCAATGGACCCAGCATCACACACACACAAGTTGATTGCTGCAAGATTAGACATGCCTACCTATCAAAGTTACAGTCTAGACAACACAGTACATAACGCAAGTGCCACCACAGAAGTCTGACTTTGACAGGGTGAGTGCACTTTATAGAGGATGACATCAGCATTGCATTACTGAGGATGATGCTGAGAGAAGGTATGTAATCAATGTGGATTCACCCTGCAGTGTAAAGTTTAATTCATGCTACTATTTTTATTGAGGCCAGCAGTAGTGTAGGTAATATTTATACAACTCCATACATGCAAACACACACACACACACACACACACACACACACACACACACACACACACACACACACACACACACACACACAAACACACATACACACACACACATACACACGTTGGCTGCCATGAGATTAGAACTCCCCACCTCTGTAGCTATGCAATCTAGTTGATATGACAGAGTAAGATCAATGTTATGATCAATAATACATGCATAAATACCGCTGACTTATGCCAGCTCTGTTGTCATTAATGTATACCTCAAAATCCCAAAAAATACGGCACCACATCTGGAACAACAATTTAATTTATTATAAAGCGCTTTTTGTCCACATCAAATAGTCAAACGTCAGCAGATACAAGTACTTCATTCACAAGAAACAGTTTAAATAACCCTCTCAGTAAGTTACATGACATTCCAGCTCAGTAAGTCACATGACATCCCAGCTAAAAATTTAAAGTGCTAGTCATATCTATTTAAGGAATAACAGCATATATTTAAAATTACCATGTTAATATTTCTAAAATCCACAATTACACTAGTTAAAACAAAAATATGTTAAACTTCTATCCAACAATTTAGTAGAACAGTAATTATGAGTATAAAACTTAAAAATGTAAAAGTATATTTAGGGGAAAGGTCCACAATACTATCTCATTAGATTTTTCAGTTTCAAAATACACATTAGGTAACACATATAATTGAGTCCTGGATGGTTGTAGGCATTTAATCGAATTTGTCAAATAAGTTCTAGTCTTTCAAGTTCCAACTTGCTGGAGCCTCCCCTAGGATTCTGTGCCACCTGATCAATAACTCAAAATTTAAATGTGTGTTCAGGATTCATAAAGATATGCTTTGCCAAAGCATTTTTCATTTTTTGTCTACTGATACTATATACAGATTGATAGACTATCCTTAAGCCTTCTTTCTGTTTTATCCATGTAGAATGATTCACACAACTGACACTTGGCTAAATAAACCACCATCATGGAGTTATGGTTGTGTTTCATTCTACAGGTTATCTTATTATTGTTCACTATTGTGAGGCCCACGTCCATGTACCTACAGTAATGGCAATTCCCACATTGCTTCATTCCTGCATAAATTGAGTTAGATTTAGTGTTTTGTTTGAGCAGATTCATAAAATTGGTAGCTCTTCTCAAAATAGATTTAGGATAAGGCCCCAGTTTTGCTACTAATTCTTTCTCTTCTGTGAGAATATTCCAGTTTTTGCAAACTATATCTCAAATGTATCTAAAGTCCAAGTTAAATGTCGTGACAAAACGTAGACTAAAGTTACATTCTGAAGCAAGAGTTGTTGTTACTACATGTATTGACCCCTCTGACTATATGATGTCTGGGGAAGAAATGTTTATAGTCTGAATTATGTTTAAAATTGGCCTATAAAAAACATTATGCCTTTTGGACCTAACTCCATCTATTAAGTCATCTAATAATGAGTCTGGGTAGGCTCATCTCATAAACATTTGTTTTAAAAATTTACATTTATTGTGGAAATCCATTTCAGTAGTTACCATTCTAGCAGCCCATATGAGTTGCCCTTTAACCACTGATCTTTTTTGGTGGTATGGATGGGCACTTGCGTAGTGCAAGAATGTGTTTAAATAAGTTGGTTTCCTGAAAATTTTAGCTTCATATCTCCCCTCCTCATTGTGTTTTCTTAGTTGTACACCTAGAAAGGAAATTTCATGTTCATGAAAGTTGTGGGTAAATTTCAAAAATTGGGTGGTGTTGTTGAAATAATGCACAAGTTTTACAGCTACTACTTTGTTACCTTTTATTAGCAAAAAAAATGTCATCCAGGTAACATGTAAAATATACTATTTGACTGGTAATTTCCTGGATGTTGAAAATGTAAGTATGCTCCCCATAAGCCATTACTAAGATGGCAAAACTGGAGCCACAAGATAACCCCATTGCTACTCCCACTGTTTGTAAATAAAAGTTATTTTTAAAATGAATGAAATTGCTGGACAGTATAATGTCTAACAATTCTTCAGCTAAGGAAATATCTGTGCTTGGGGCGCCTTTGCTCCTTAAAATATTTCCCACCCATTGTATGTCTAGGTCATGTGGTATGGATGTATAAAGGTCTCTTACATCACTGTAGGAAAATCGTATTGTGCATTGAAGTCAAGTTCATTCATTTTTTCAAGAAATGTCCAGGAGTCCCTACAAATTTGTGCCTCGGTTTGTACATATTTTTTCAGCACTGAATCCACCACTTTGCAATATGCATATGTAGCTGAATTTCTACCATCTGCAATGGGCCTTAGTAGTGGATTTTGAAGGTCCTTATGAATTTTAGGGACTCCGAACATGACTGGTGCCATAGGTGTACGTAGCAGCATGTAGTTGTATACATTTACGTCTATTGTTCCTTCAATGCATAAGTCATTAATATAAATTCTTATACGTTGATTAGTTATGTTGTATTTATTTAATGAAACTAGTTGGTAAGAATCAGCATTCAAATAGATTCAATCTTGTTATCATAATCGTCAGAGTCCATGAATACCAGCCCCCCACCCTTATCTGGTTTCATGACTCTGACATTTGTTAACCTTAACACATTAAGCCAGGCTTTCTCATCCTTACTCAAGTATAGTTACTTGCGGACCTTTTATTGGTGGACTGTAATATCTTGAAATCAAGTTCACAAACTCATTCAAATGTATGTAAAAGGTGGATTAAACAAGTTGGCTATCCTAAACTGTTGGTCCTCTAAACTAATATTACCTAGAAGAGCTTTTAAGTTTAATTTTCTTAAAAAATGTTTCAGGTCTAAAATACATTTACCAATGTCCATTCTCTTCGAGGGAATAAAGGTCTGCCTCTTAGTCAAAATGTTAGCAAGTTCAACAGTCACATCAAATGTGGAATAGTTATAAATATAAAAGTCACGCTCAGTATTTTTGATAACCAGAGGATTACTTCCATAAGTAATGTCATTATTTTCTGCTGAGTTGTTTACCTCCATTTGTTGTGCTTCTTCCATTATTTCCATTTGTGCTGGCATTTCCCTCTGGTAAAACCCTGGCTGGAAGCATTTTGAGGAGGCTGGTTATTGCTGTTGTGCTGGTTATCATTAAAATTGGAGCGTGTTTGTTGGTTTTGTAAATGCTTGCTTCTTCTCACAGTTCCAGTTTGCTCAGGAGTTTCATAGTCATAGTTGGAAACCTGCTCACTGTCAGTGTGTGTAGACACAGCTTATTCACTATTCCCTTCAATACTAGCATGATTGACACTGAACCCATAGTTAGCACCGCCTCCTCTAACATTCCATTATTGTGATGTAGGCGGGGCATGGATTGGCAGTCCCGTTTAGGTACCGAGCATGATCCCATTCTAATTTCTTGACTTTAGTCAGTATGATTTTGTTAATGTGTTGGTCTATACTCTGAAAGATACATGATAATCATATCTATAATAGTCAAAATCCAAGTGAGTTTTAATCTGAACATCCAGTACGGAAATTGCATCTGTTATTTCCTCTGCAAACAAGTTGTAGTGTTTGCACATTAAGTCTAACAAGTCCAGCCCCTGTCAATTAAATAACTTAATTAAGTCCAAGTGAAACTGTGAATCTGGGACTAAACCTGCGGGATACTGACATATTCTTAGCCCTTTAGGTACTATTTCTAGTTTTATACATTCCTGAAAATATTCAATTTCTAGGCAAAATGTTTTATATTTTAACAAATTCTGGTCAAATAAATTTAACAAATCAGAAATATTCACCTTGTCCGTGGCCGAGTTCCCCATTGTTTGTGCTGGATTAGGTGCATTAAAGCCCAATGATGAAGTTAGCCAGGCCTTTAACGTTGGAAACCCAATAAACCTCGGGCATAGGTTTCATTCACTGGTTGATGTGCTGGGTTGTTAAGTTGGTTGGTAAATCCATTCTGCAAGTTCACATGTTGAACTTGAGAAGTAGCTTGATTTAACAACCCAAAAACACCAGAAGACGCATTTCCACTGTTAGGTTGTATAGCGTGAGTTAAGTCTTGTTGCTGCTGTTGTGCTGGGTTATCAAATCCAACCTGTGACTAAGCCTTTCCACTTGTTGGGAAAGAGGTTGAATAGAATGGTAAGATTGCATAAATCATCCGTGTCTCTCTGTATTGGAAAAAAATTCAGGGGTTGAATCTAGTGCATTGGTTGCCATCATTCACGAAAGACAAACTTATTCCAAAAAAACACAAGAAAACAAACTGCAAATCCCCAAGAATAGGGCACCATGTCTCGAACAACAAATTAATTTATTAGAAAGCGCCTTCATCCACACCAAATAGTCAAACTTCACCAGATACAAGTTCTTCATTCACAAGAAACAGTTTAAATAACCCTCTCAGTAAGTTACATGACATCCCAGCTCAGTAAGTCACATGACATCCCAGCTAAATATTTAAAGCGTTAGTCACATCTATTTAAGGAATAACAGCATATATTTAAAATGACCATGTTAATATTTCTAAAATCCACAATTACACTAGTTAAAACAAAATATATTAAACTTCTGTCCAACAATTTAATAGAACAGTAAGTATGAGTATAAAACTTAAAATTGTAAAAGTATATTTAGGGGAAAGGTCCCCAATACTATCTCATTAGATTTTTCAGTTTCAAAATACACATTAGGGAACACATATCATTGAGTCCTGGGTAGTTGTAGGCATTTAATTGAATTTGTCAAATAAGCTCTAGTCTTTCGAGTTCTAAATGGATGAAGCCTCCCCTAGGATTCTGTGCCACCTGATCTATAACTTGAAATTTAAATGTGTGTTTAGGATTCATAAAGATATGCTTTGCGAAAGCATTGTCCATTTTTTGTCTACTGATACTATATACATGTTTGTAGACTCTATCCTTAAGCCTTCTTTCTGTTTTGCCTATGTAGAATTATTTACACAACTGACACTTGGCTAAATAAACCACCATCATGGAGTTACAGTTGTGTTTCATTCGACAGGTTATCTTATTATTGTTCACTATTGTTGTGAGGCCCACGTCCATGTACCTACAGTAATGGCAATTCCTGCATTGCTTCATTCCTGCATAAATTGAGTTGGATTTAGTGTTTTGTTCGTGCAGATTCTTAAAATCGGTAGCTCTTCTCAAAATAAATTTAGGAGAAAGCCTCATTTTTGCTACTAATTCCTTGCTTCCATGAGAATATTCCAGTTTTTGCAATCTATATCTCTAATGTATCTAAAGTCCAAGTTAAATGTTGTGACAAATCCTAGACTAAAGTTACATTCTGAAGCAAGAGTTGCTATTACTACATGTATTGGCTCCTCTGACTGTATGGTATCTGGGGAAGAAATGTTTGCAGTCTGAATTGTGTTTAAAATTGGCCTATAAAAACTATTATGCCTTTTGGACCTGATTTCATCTATTAAGTCATCCAATAATGAGTTTGGGTAGGCTCATCTTATAAACATTTGTTTTAAAAATTCACATTCGTTGTGGAAATCCATTTCAGTAGTCACCATTCTAGCAGCCCGTACAAGTTGCCCTTTAACCACTGATCTTTTTTGGTGGTATGGATGGGCACTTGTGTAGTGCAAGAATGTGTCTGAATAAGTTGGTTTCCTGAAAATGTTAGCGTCATATCTCCCCTCCTCATTGTTTTTTCTTAGTTGAACATCTAGAAAGGACATTTCATGTTCATGAAAGTTGTAGGTGAATTCTAAAAATTGGGTGGTGGTGTTGAAATAATGCACAAGTTTTTCAGCTACTACTTTGTTACCTTTTATTAGCAAAAAAATGTCATCCAGGTAATGTGTAAAATATACTATTTGATTGGTGATTTCCTGGATGTTGAAAATGTAAGTGTGTTCCCCATAAGCCATTACTAAGATGGCAAAACTGGAGCCACATGGTAACCCCATTGCTACTCCCATTGTTTGTAAATAAAAGTTCTGTTTAAAGTGAAGGAAATTGTTGGACAGTATAATGTCTAAGAATTCTTCAACCAAGGAAATATCTGCACTTGGGGCGCCTTTGCACCTTAAAATATTTCCTGTCCATTCTATGCCTAGGTCATGTGGTTTGGATGCATAAATTTCTCTTACATCTACTGTAAGAAAATCGTATTGTGCATTGAAGTCAAGTTCATTCATTTTTTCAAGAAATGTCTAGGAGTCCCTGCAAATTTGTGCCTCAGTTTGTAGATATTTTGTCAGCATTGAATCCACCACTTCTGCACATGCATATGTAGCTGAATTTCTACCATCTACAATGGGCCTTAGTGGTGGATTTTGAAGGTCCTTATGAATTTTAGGGACTCCGAACATGACTGGTGTCATAGGTGTCAGTATCTGCATGTAGTTGCATAAATGTACGTCTATTTTTCCTTCAATGTATAAGTCATTAATATAAATTCTTATACATTGATTAGCTATGTTGTATTTGTTTAATGAAACTAGTTGGTAAGAATCAGCATTCAAAATAGATTCAATCTTGTTATCATAATCATCAGAGTCCATGAATATCAGCCCGCCATCCTTATCTGGTTTCATGACTCTGACATTAGTTGACCTTAACACATTAAGCCAGGCTTGCTCATCCTTACTCAAGTTATAGTTACTTGCGGACCTTTTATTGGCGGACTGTAACATCTTGAAATCAAGTTCACAAACTCATTCAAAAGTATGTAAAAGGTTATGTAGTGGTGGATTAAACAAGCTGGCTATCCTAAACTGTTTGTCCTCTAAACTAGTGTAACCTAGAAGAGCTTTTAAATTTAATTTTCTTACAAAAAGTTTCAGGTCTAAAATACATTTACCAATGTCCATTCTCCTTGAAAGAATGAAGGTAAGCCGCTTAGCCAAAATGTTAGCAAGTTCAACAGTCACATCAAATGTTGAATAGTTGTAAATATAAAAGTCACCCTTAGTATTTTTGATAACTAGAGGATTACTTCCATAAGTAATATCATTAATTTCTGCTGAGTTGTTTACCTCCATTTGTCGTGCTTCTTCCGTTGGCTCCATTTGTCCTGGTATTTCCATCTGGTAAATCCCTGGTTGGAGGTAAATTTAAATTTATACATAAATGTATACACAGTCAGTGTGTGTTGACACAGCTTGTTCACTATTCCCTTCATTACTAACATGATTGACACTGAGTCCATAGTTAGCACTGCCTCCTCTGACGTTCCATTCTTGTGATGTAGGGGGGCATAGATGGGCAGTCCCATTAAGGTACTGAGCATGATCCCTTTCTAAGTCCTTGAATTTAGTTAGTTTGATTTTGTTAATGTGTTGGTTTAAACTCTGAAAGATACATGCATATTCATATCTATAATGGTCAAAGTCTATGTGAATTTTAATCTGAACATCCACTATGGAAATTGCATCTGTTATTTCCTCTGCAAAGAAGTTGTAGTGTTTGCACATTAAGTCTAACAAGTCCAGCCCCTGTAAATTAATTAACTTAATTAAGCCCTAATGAAACTGTGAATCTGGCACTAAACCTGTGGGATACTGACAGATTCTTCGCCCTTTATGTACTATTTCAAGTTTTATACATTCCTGAATATTTCGATTTTTAGGCATGGTTTTTTTATATTTTAACAAATTCTGGTCAAATATATTTAACAAATCATAAATATTCACCTTGTCCCTGGCCAAGTTCCCCAATTGTTTGTGCTGGTTTAGGTGCATTAAAGCCCAATGATGAAGTTAGCCAGTCTTTTAACATTGGAAACCCAATAAGCCTTGGGGATAGGTTTTCATTCACTGGTTGTTGTGCTAGGTGGTTAAGATGGCTGGTATGTCCATTCTGCAAGTTCACATGTTGAACTTGAAAAGTAGCTTGGTTTAACAACCCAAAAACACCAGAAGAATCATTTCCACTGTTAGGTTATATAGAGTGAGTTAAGTCTTGTTGTTGTTGCTGTTGTGCTGGGTTAAGCAAATCCAACCTGTGACTAAGCCTTTCCACTTGGGAAATAGCTTGAACTTGGATGGTAAGGTTGCCTAAATCATCTGCATCTCTCCCAGTATTGGAAAACAATTCAGGGGTTGAATCCAGCACGTTGGTTGTCATCATTCATGAAAGACAAACTTATTCCAATGAAACACAAGAAAACAAACTGCAAAATCCCAAAGAATAAGGCACCACATCTGGAACAACAAAATAATTTATTATAAAGAATTTTTCGTCCACACCAAATAGTCGAACTTCATCAGATACAAGTACTTCATTCACAAGAAACAGTTTAAATAACCCGCTCAGTAAGTCACATGACATCCCAGCTAAAAATTTAAAGTGCTAGTCACATCTATTTAAGGAATAACAGTATATATTTAGAATGACTATGTTAATATTTCTAAAATCCACAATTACACTAGTTAAAACAAAAATATGTCAAACTTCTGTCCAACAATTTAATAGAACAGTAAGTATTAGTATAAAACTTAAAAATATAAAAGTATATTTAGGAGAAGGGTCCCCAGTACTATCTCATTAGATTTTTCAATTTCAAAATACACATTAGGGAACACATATCATTGATTCTTGGGTGATTGTAGGTATTTAATTGAATTTGCCAAATAAGTTCTAGTCTTTCAAGTTCTAACTGGATGGGGCCTCCCCTAGGAGTCTGTGCCACCTGATGAATAACTCAAAATTTAAATGTGTGTTCAGGATTCATAAAGATGTGCTTTGCCACAGCATTTTCCATTTTTTGTCTATTGATACCATATACATGTTCGTAGAGTCTATCCTTAAGCCTTCTTTCTGTTTTGCCTATGTAGAATGATTCACATAACTGACACTTGCCTAAACAAACCACCATCATAGAGTTACATTTGTGTTTCATTCTAGAGGTTGTCTTATTATTGTTTACTATTGTTGTGAGGCCCACGTCTATCTACCTACAGTAATGGCAATTCCTGTATTGCTTCATTCCTGCATAAATTGAGTTGGATTTAGTGTTTTATTCGAGCAGATTCTTAAAACTGGTTGCTCTTCTCAAAATAAATTTAGCAGAACACCCCAATTTTGCCACTAATTCCTTGTCTTCAGTGAAAATATTCCAGTTTTTGCAAACTATATCTCTAATTTATCTAAAGTCCAAGTTAAATGTTGTGACAAAACCTATACTAAAATTACATTCTGAAGAAAGAGTTGTTGTTGTTACTACATGTATTGACCTCTCTGACTGCATGGTATCTGGGTAAGAAATGTTTGCAGTCTGAATTATGTTTAAAATTGGCCTATAAAACCTATTATGCCGTTTGGACCTGACTTCATCTATTAAGTCATCCCAGTAATGAGGATGGGTAGGCTCTTCTCATAAACATTTGTTTTAAAAATTCACATTTGTTGTGGAAATCCATTTCAGTAGTTACCATTCTAGCAGCCCATACAAGTTGCCCTGTAACCACTGATCTTTTTTGGCGGTATGGATGACCAATTGTGTAGTGCAAGAATGTGTTTGAATTAGTTGGTTTCCTAAAAATTTTAGCTTCATATCTCCCCTCCTTGTTGTTTTTTCTTAGTTGTACATCTAGAAAGGAAATTTCATGTTCATAAAAGTTGTATGTGAATTCTAAAAATTGGATGGTTTTGTTGAAATAATGCACACGTTTTTCAGCTACCAGTTTGTTACCTTTTATTAGCAAAAAAATGTCATCCAGATAATGTGTAAAATACCCTATTTAACTTGTAATTTCCTGGATGTTGAAAATGTAAGTGTGTTCCCAATAAACCATTACTAAGTTGGCAAAACTGGAGCCACAAGGTGACCCCATTGCTACTCCCATTGTTTGTAAATAAAAGTTATTTTTAAAATGAATGAAATTGTTGGACAGTATAATGTTTAACAATTCTTCAACCAAGGAAATATCTGTGCTTGGGGTGCCTTTGCATCTTAAAATATTTCTCACCCATTATATGCCTAAGTTGTGTGGTATGGATGTATAAAGGTCTCTGACATACACTGTAAGAAAATTGTATTGTGTGTTGAAGTCCAGTTCATTATTTTTTTCAAGAAATGTCCAGGAGTCCCTGCAAATTTGTGCCTCAGTTTGTAGATATTTTTTCAGCACTGAATCTACCACGTTTGCACATGCATATGTAGCTGAATTTCTACCATCTACAATGGACCTTAGTGGTGGTTTTTGAAGGTCCTTATGAATTTTAGTGACTCCAAACATGACTGGTGCCATAGGTGTCAGTATCTGCATGTAGTTGTATAAAGGCCCATTGTAAATGGTAGCAATTCAGCTACATACGCATGTGCAAAAGTGGTGGATTTGATGCTGAAAAAATATGTACAAATGAAGGCACAAATTTGCAGGGACTCCTTGACATTTCTTGCAAAAATTAATAAACTTGACATCAACACACAATACAATTTTCTTACAGTAGATGTAAGAGACCTTTATGCATCCATACCACATGACCTAGGCATAGAATGGGTGGGAAATATTTTAAGGAGCAAAGGCGCCCCAAGCACAGATATTTCCTTGGCTGAAGAATTGTTAGACATTATACTGTCCAACAATTTCATTCATTTTAAAAATAACTTTTATTTACAAACAGTGGGAGTAGCAATGGGGTCACCTTGTGGCTGCAGTTTTGGCAACTTAATAATAGCTTATTGGGAACACACTTACATTTTCAATATCCAGGAAATTACCAGTCAGATAGGATATTTTACATGTTACCTGGATTACACTTTTTTGCTAATAGAAGGTAAAGAACTGGTAGCTGAAAACTTGTGCATTATTTCAACAAACTACCTAATTTTTAGAATTCACATACAACTTTCATGAACATGAAATTTCCTTTCTAGATGTACAACTAAGAAAAAACAATGAGGAGGGGAGATATGAAGCTAAATTTTTCAGGAAACCAACTTATTCAGACACATTCTTGCACTACACAAGTGCCCATCCATACCACCAAAAATGATCAGTGGTTAAAGGGCAACTCATACGGGCTGCTAGAATGGTAACTACTGAAGTGGATTTCCACAATGAATGTGAATTTTTAAAACAAATGTTTATGAGAAGAGCCTACTCAATCTCATTATTAGATGACTTACTAGATGAAGTCAGGTCGAAATGGCATAATGGTTTTTATAGGCCAATTTTAAACATAATTCAGACTGTAAATATTTCTTTCCTGGATACCATACAGTCAGAGAGGTCAATACATGTAGTAACAATGAATGTAACTTTAGTCTAGGTTTTGTCATGACAAATTACTTGGACTTCAGATACATTAGATATATAGTTTGCAAAAACTGGAATATTCTCATGGAAGACAAGGAATTAGTAGTGAAACTGGGCCCTTCTCCTAAATTTATTTTGAGAAGAGCTGCCGATTTTAAGAATCTGCTTGAAAAAAACACTAAATCCAACTCAATTTATTCAGGAATGAAGCAATGTGGGAATTGCCATTACTATAGGTACATGGACGTGGGCCTCACAACAATAGTGAACAATAATAAGATAACCTGTAGAATGAAACACAACTGTAACTCCATGATGATGGTTTATTTAGCCAAGTGTCAGTTGTGTGAATCATTCTACATAGGCAAAACAGAAAGAAGGCTTAAGGATAGAGTCTACGAACATGTATATAATATCAGTCGACAAAAAATGGAAAATGCTTTGGCAAAGCATATCTTTATGAATGTTGAACACACATTTAAATTTCGAGTTATAGATCAGGTGGCACAGAATCCTAGGGGAGGCTCCAGCCAGTTGGAACTCAAAAGATTAGAACTTATTTGACAAATCCGATTAAATGCCTACAACCATCCAGGACTCAATGATATGTGTTCCCTAATGTGTATTTTGAAACTGAGAAATCTGATGAGATAGTACTGGGGACCTTTCCCCTAAATATACTTTTACATTTTTAAGTTTTATACTCATACTTACTGTTCTATTAAATTGTTGGACAGAAGTTTAACATATTTTTGTTTTAACTAGTGTAATTGTGGATTTTAGAAATATTAACATGGTCATTTTAAATATATGCTGTTATTCCTTAAATAGATGTGACTAGCACTTTAAATTTTTAGCTGGGGTGTCATGTGACTTATTGAGCTGGGATGTCATATGACTTACTGAGAGGGTTATTTAAACTGTTTCTTGTGAATGAAGTACTTGTATCTGCTGAAGTTCAACTATTTGGTGTGTATGAAAAGCATTTTATAATAAATTAATTTGTTGTTCCAGACATGCTGCCTTATTCTTTGAGATTTTGCAGTTTGTTTTCTTGTGTTTTATTGTCATTAATGTATACTGCAAAACTAAGAGTTAAACAGACCTACATGTCTTGTGTATATGACACGCACACACACACACACACACACACACACACACACACACACACACACACACACACACACACACACACACACACACACACTTATGAAACACAGGATAGACAGTGAATCATTCATAGATCATCAGGTTATGATGATGGTATGTAAACATTAATGAATTAGCAATAGTATGTGTTCATGCATTGGCAATGTGTCATTACCAAGCAATACCTAGTGTTCCAATGCCGAAGAGATAAAAAAATGATGATTTCTGTGCATCAAGGCAGTATGCGATTGGATATCATTTGTAAGTATCAGTGCTGCAGTGCAAATCCAGCTGTCCAGAATGAAGTGGTCAATTAATCATACAGTTCACTGTATTTCACATGAGTATACTAAACAATGTCCATGTAATGAAGTAACATCATCCTGTAGCAATAGTTATTTTTGTTCCAAATTACTTCCAAAAGCAGAAGGCTGAGAAACATATTTGCACGGTATTGACAAAGCGTTGAAGTGTTGAATTGGACTGTGAAGTACCAGTGTTTAGTGCTGTTCAGTAGTGTTCCCTGGCAACCTTTGCACAAATAGATTGTTTTTATCTTCACATGTTGCATACCTATACTCCATCTGTTTTATTATACCTTTCAATGCTAGCTCCAAAGCTCAAATAAGAAATGAAGTGTTATGCTTACCTTTCCCATTTGTGTGACATCTTACGGTGAGCAAACAGAGTTCTCTGCTGAAGGAATCAGTGAAATACTACATTTGGTGCTTTCTACAACACAAACAGACTTAACAATGATGTGTGGCCATCAGCACTCTGGACAGTACTTAAGTGTAGAAAATCCACCTGCTAATCCAGCTTTCCCTGTAGCACAAGGTATAAACTCTCTGAGCTAAATGAAAAAGCAGTGTTCAACTCCAGTATGCAGAAAAGTTACAGAATGTGATTATTATATTAACTTTTTATTATAACCTCAAGAATACCTGGGAATGACTATTATAAATATATTGTCTGGCAAAACTGTGTATGTAATAACTACTGAAATTATATTTTATACATATTACATACCAGACATGCTTCAAGAGAAATCACAAGTTAACTGGGTGTACCATGTGGTGTAAGGCAAACACTCTTTGCATTATGCAATAACACCTGAAATACCACTTAAAATGACATACTGCAGTTGCTTGTTGCCAGACCTCACACAACTGTTGAGCACAACTGATAAAACAGACTCATTCACAGGAAAGACACTTATAAAAGAGGCAGTATAAGTTTCACCTAATGCTGGATACAAACCATGGTCAAGATGAAAAACTAAGTTTACAGACTTGAGCATTATCTCTAGAACCTACCAAGAAAATCCTACATCACACATGTCAAGATCACACCTTTGAAGAGATATTGATACTCTTTGTAGCAAATGGAAGATGTAGCTTTTATTCTTCAAACAAGTAATGGCAGACAAAAAATACCACAACATAACATTTATATCCATCAGCCTAATAAATAGTCAACAGTACAAAGGGGTGAAGATAGACACAGGTATAGAGATACATATGCAAGGGTGGTGTTATAGTGTGTCCTTTGTGTTAATCAGTCATGTTCTGTATCAGTAAGTGATGGCTGTGGGGATGAAGAAGCTGTGGGACAGGCAAAAGCTGATGATGACATGGGTAAAATAAGCATGGTTTAATCATTTGTCCTTATGGACATGGATGTGTTTGCAAATGCTTTTTTGCAACAATATTTAAAATCTGTTCATGAAAGATTGTTAATGGGTAAAAATTAAAATATATGTCATTAAACATATCAGGGTGGTGTAGTGGTGCAGCAGTTAATGTTGTCACCTCACAGCAAGAGGTTCTCTGGTTCAATTCTTGGCTGGGGTGCCTTTTGTGCGGAGTCTGCATGTCCTCCATGCATTTGCTTGGGTTTCCTCCCACATTACAAAGACATGCATCTGGAGTGTTTCTACCTGGGATTCCACTGAAAATAGGTTCTGTCCTAGTTGGACTTTCCCAGTCAATAAATGTTAAATAAAATAATAGACATATAACATCATGGTAAGAAATAATTTGACATGCATCTGGACTTGAACCCTTGATGCTGTGGCCAAAAAGCAATCTTCAGACATAGAAAGTACCCCTGCATGGTATTTCTAATGAGTAAGTAATGTGCTCATTTTGTATAGCTACTTTTGAGTCTTCAGGGAAGTGTGCTATAGCATAGAATTCCTGCATTGTTGTTGTTCTCTCCTTTAGTGTGTGTAAAAACTAGATGTACTCCCTCGCATGTTGTAGCATAGCATTGGGATATTAGTGAAATATTCTTGAAGCTGAGGCCTATGACACCTTTAGTATATCCCTTCTGGGTTTGTTTTTCCTTTCTTGTAGCTAATATCCTTAATGCTACACATACCTTAGTTTCCACTGGTATAACTTCTCTATTTTCCATGGGCCTGAGGTGGGGGTGACAGAAGTTTCAGAGTTTTGGTAGTGTTTCCCTATTGACCCTGTATCCCTCTACTATTTCAGTATCATGCGGTCCATGACATGTAAAATGGGGTCTGGACACCCTTCTTCTCCTTGAACAAGGTCTATCAGCAGCATCAGCATCATAGATTTGAGCCTGTTGCTCATACACATGCAAGACAGCAGCAGCAGCCCCTAACATAGCTCTGCCACAGCTTCCTGTGAGGGAAAGGTTAGTTTTTTTTTTTTACTTTCTTGTATTTTATATTGCTCTATTGCCTTCTGCTTTTTATATTGTGATTTATTTTCTTTACACTGTGTTTTACTTGTATTCTGCTTTTAATTGCATATTTAAACTAGGAAAGAGACCACAGCTGTGTCGCTTGTGAGTTGCACACAAATTTAATTTTTCCCCAGCCTCTCACCCTGCTGCTGCTGTGCTTTTAAACTCAACTGCCTTTCCTAGCTGCCTGCCCCTTATTTTAATTTGACAACATATCTCCTTCCTTCTCCTCTTTCACTGGCTATTGTGAGTAAGCACAAACATATAATTTTGTGAAATCACTTTCCTTGAGCGGACAGGTAATCCACTGTGGTGACCCCTAACCAGGAAAAGCAGAAAGAATAAGAAGAAGACTCTCCTTCAGCTATTTAAATTTACTGGCCATCCCACTCTGTTCCATAGAGCCAGAATACAAAGGGTCCATTCCCTTCAAATCTATATTGCTCTTTTAAAATTAGTGGCTCTCCTCTTAGATAACTAAAGCTTAAGTTACCCCCTCTTTCATATCTAACTGCTTAGTGCATGCTGCAACTCTTAGGATATTAAACCATTTTTCCATCTTACCTTTAAGATCTGCAACATCTACTCCAAGACCACCAATTATTGGAGAGCCCCCATTCTGCCTCTTAATAGTCATCTTGGAATTAGGGCTTCTATTTTTCTCCCAGTGAGAGCAGCATAAGGACATTATTTACTGGAGATTGATGAGCACCAGAAAGCCTAATAACTGCTTCATAGGTGCCAGCTTGGAATTTGTGCTTATGTTTTGCTTCTGGTGAGAGAAGGAGCAGAGTGCATTGATTCCTGACCATTTCTGATTGGGCAATGTGTGTTTGTGTTTGACCTTCATTATTGGTCTGGTTGCTATTCAAGGCATGCACCAGAAAAAGGCTACAACAAATCTCCAGACCCTTGCATCATCTGGGACAAGACTGTGGATCATCGACTGTGGCCTGCCTCTCATCTTGGGATTAGTGATACTGTTTTACTTCTGGTGACAAAAGAAGCAAAGGGGCATTGAATCCTAGCTTTGTGAAGCTGTGGTGAGACCAGCACTACTAGTAGACGGTAAGTAACCACTCAGGTGACTCCTGTATTTTCATCATTCTTGACAAGATAATTATTTATTTTCAGTAACTACTGTTTGATTTCCTGGTGTCTAACCTAACTTCAGAATATCTGCCTAAATACTTCATCCAGAAATCATCAGGGTCTATTAGTTTCCCCTTAAGTGTTTGACAGTGCCCTGTATACCCACAGACACCTTGAGTCAACATTTTTCCTTTAAAAGCACCATTGAAATTTTACCAAAGCCTAGTTGCACACAGCACAATTTGGTTGCAGTGACAAGCACTGCTCTAAGAGTTGCAAACTAGATACTCCTGACATTATTTTATATTCTCAGTCCAACTGTCAAATCAATAAAAAAGGGTCTGTTGCTATGGATGAACTTTCCCACTGTCTCCATTACCAGCTTGGTGAATATCGGCATCCTGAGGCAATGCAGAAATTGCCTCATATTTACTGACAACCAGTTACCTCTCAAACAAACTGATACGGTATCTGAGAGCTGCATTTACCTAATGTCACTGGAGGTAAAGCACTCACATAGAA
This sequence comes from Protopterus annectens, assembly GCF_019279795.1. Taxonomy (NCBI): domain Eukaryota; kingdom Metazoa; phylum Chordata; order Ceratodontiformes; family Protopteridae; genus Protopterus; species Protopterus annectens. The sequence goes on from NC_056746.1 coordinate 1,068,500,313, forward strand.
GTACTCCTTTAGTGCATACGCTGCATCCATCACATACAATTCAAAGCAGACACATAGATCCACAATGATGAGGCACTTAAATGTAACCTTCTTAAACCCCAAAGACATCCTAGATGAAGCACACATAATAAATATCCCCAGCAGCCCTGAATGCACTCTTTCAAAACAACACCCACATCAACACATAAAGCCACATCTCATGGAGCCTCTACTTCCAAGCTCATAAAGAAAGCCACCACACAATCCAATATTCTGATCATTGGAGATTCTATTGTGAGACATACTGATGTCCCTCTCACCAGGCTGAGTAAAGAGAAAGTCACAGTCAGTTGCTTATCAAAGGCCAGGATCTGCCACATTGTACACACACTCAGGTCATTGGACCATAAATATCAGTATGACACATTCATAGCCCATGTGGCTGTAATTGACCTGAGATGTACCTTCCCTGACTACATGAAGAGAGACATTATGCAGCTCTTGGAATATGTGTCCCAGGCTGGTATGAGCCTAGCATTGAGCAGCATTTTACCTTTTCCAAGGATGATGGCACAGTATGAACAAAAAAATGACTGGCTGTAATAATTGGCTTAGTTTCTGGTGTCATTCTAAGGTGGTGCAATATTTGGCAGCACGGAAGGAGATGGGCAACAGGCCACACTGCTTTGAAAGGGATGGTCTGCACCTCTCCCTTCTAGGCTTCAAACATTAGCTAAAACATTGTTCTCCCCATAGTGCCTTTTTTAGGAAATGCCAACCTGAAAGTACTTCCAACATAGCAAATAAAAACCAAGAAAATCTAAAAGTGTTACTGCTCAGTGCTAGGTGTCTAAACAAAAAACTCCATTCCCTAGAAGGTCTTTTCACCCTAGAAAATGCTGATGTCTGTGTGGTCATGACACATTGTTTAAAGCTGTGGAGAGCACACCAACAGTGTAAGGTTATAATGCCTTTCACATATTTAGAGCAGCTGCTACACAGACAGGTAGTAAAGGTAAAGGTGTCTTGATTTACATTAAAAATAAATATATCTCATGCCTGGTCAAACAGGACAGTGCACTTGAGCATTTCAATGTTCAATTCACCATAGGTAAAATCCTATACCATTTCCTTGCAAGCTATGCCCCCCCCCCAATCCTCAAAAAAACTCATACCATGTATTTAAATGTATTGGAAACATTCACTCAAGAAACTCATACCATGTATTTAAACGTATTGGAAACATTCACTATCCAACCCAATACCATATTCATGGGCAACTTTAATTACTCTACTATTAACTGGGAATCATCTATGACACCAAACATTCAGGTACAGATATTTCTGTATTTTGTAAACACAAACTCCCTGGATCAAATTGTCAATACACAACCAGGGGTGCAACCATACTGGATCTGGTCCTCACTAATATGGGAAAGTACTGCACACACACCCTAGTGTAATGTCTTCTCTCATAGGGTCAGACCACAAAATGGTCTCCTTTGAAGTAAAAATAAAATTTGGAACCCCAGCTAACCCTGGAATATTCAGGAACTACTCTAAGGCGAATTTCCTGCTATTAAGTGATAACCTGGCAAAGTTCAAGCTCCCATAAATGCTAAGAACACTGCTGCCTACACATAACTGTTCACAGAAACCCTATACAGGTATGTTAGCACATCTGGAAGAAGTATAGAACTAAATCGAAAAAACAAGCTACCCTGCAGGAATCACAGCATCAACAGAAGGAAGAAATTGTGGCAAAATTAGGAGGTGCAGCACCCAGCAGGATAAAAGTACTCTCATCAAACTTAAACAAACAACTCATGGGACAAATAAAGTGTACCAAAGCCAAATTGAGGTAAATTTGACCTCTCAGACCAATAGAACCACAAGGTATTATCCTTGTTCACAACCTCAAAGGCAATACACAATTGTGTGCAGAGGTCATTGTTAATGAAACCACCTATACTGAGCCAGAAAATACAGCAAACCTACTGACTGATATATACACTTCCAACTTTATCCCTTTCTCCCCCTCAACCTTCCCTCAGGAAATACCATTAAATATAACTTCCCCTGCTATCACTATGGAACTGGTCCTTAATGGTCTCTGTATGGCCAGGTACACTGCATTAATGGGCCCGGACAATATCCCTGGATGCCTTTTAAACAGCATGAAACATGACCTATCAAATCCTGTGGAATTGCTGTTCTTCTGTAGCCACCAAACTAGCTTTGTGTATCATGAATGGAGAACAGCAACAGTCACCCCTCTGTACAAAGATGGACCGTCTGCTAACCCTGGAAACTACAGACCTATAAGTCTCACTAGTCTCATATGCAAAGCCACAGACAGAATTATCATGGAAATTTTCAGCAATGACATAGGAAACCGCCAGACACTGGATCCAACCCAATCTGGTTTTGTCAAGGGTAGATCATGCCTACTCAATCTGGTGGACTTCTCTGAGAAGGTCACCAAAGCAATGGATGAGGACGAAATGGTTCACACTGTAAGTCCCAGTCAAACCTTTGTTTTCTGAAAGAAACACATATGTTAAATGAAGAATGGGCAAAAGAAAAAAACAGAAAATGGATTGCAGACATTATTCCCTCGGGTACCAACCATAACTCCAAGGGAGTGGCAATTATTATCAAAAATTCTTTTAAACCTATGATTATGTCAAAAGGAGCTGATCAATAGGGGAGGTGGTGTTACTTTACATGTTTATCACACAACTTAACTAAACCTGTACTCTTTTTAAATCTTTATGGTCCTTGCTCAGGGCAACTATAGTTCATCATGAAGGTTTATAGCTTTCTACTTATGTTCCCAAATCACCTAATTATCTTGGGAGGGGACTGGAATATGGTTCAAAATCCTAACATTGACTGCTCCAATAAGACTAGGATCTATAATACCCAAAACTCATTAGCTTTATCAGAGTTAATAATGGATTTTGACTTAATGGATCCTATCTCGTTCGGATCTGACGCGGGGAGAACTACTTTTTTCACCTGTTTCTCAAAATGTCATTCCTGGTCCCACATAGATTTCTTCTTAATCTCCAATACTCTAGCTAAAAGGCAAATTAAACTTACAACTGATCCTAGATTCCTTTCCGATCATTCAAGATTAAACCTAGAGATAGGTTTTGACTATAACTTGTCCTCACCCTATAAAACATATAATTGGTCCCTTAATAGTAACTTACTAAAGAATCAATCAATAATCACAGAAGTCACCTGTAGCTTAAAATAACTCCTTTCTACTTCCCATGATAATGACATCCCCTTTGATGTTAGATGGATGGCGTATAAAACGGTGATTAGAGGTATCCTTATTAGGAAAGCTAGCTTTCTTCACAAACAGAACAAAAATAAGTTAACCAACTTAACCACAGAGATTAACACCTTGGATAACAAACTGCAAGTCAACTACTCCCGAGAAATTGAAAAAGAACTGCAACTTAAACAAAAAGAACTCTTTGAATACCACCAATCCATCATATCTCTGCAAGAATTGCAGTACATATCTAGATACTCTGAATCCTTACAAACTCCTTCTAAGGCTCTCGCTAGGCTAATACTTAGCTCACCTAAAGCACCCAGAATTGAATATATCTTCCATAACAACACGCTCTATAAATCTGATGCCCAAATTATACAACTGTTTCACCGTATATACTCAGATATTTATGCTAGCAATAATACTCTACCTGAGCGTGAGGAGATGGAAAAATTCCTAAGCGAGCTTACTTTTCCTAAATTAACTGACTCCCAGAAAAAGCTTCTAACCGCCCCGGTAACTTTGTCAGAAATTATCGAAGTCATTGACAACCTCAAGATTGGTAAGGCTCCAGGTCCAGATGGCTATTCATCTGATTTCTACAAAACATTTAAAAATACCCTTGCTCCCATTTTACTCAAACTTTTTGATTCTATTGCTAATAAATGCATAACAGACTTATACATCAACCACTCGAAAACTATACTAATTCCCAAAAATACCCTGGATAAAGCTAACGTAAACAACTACAGGCCAATTTCCCTTATGAACATAGATATAAAAATCCTTTCAGCCATTTTAGCGAACAGACTTAAAAAAACTATGCATGCTTTGATTTCTCCAGAACAGGCGGGCTTTATGCCTAACAGACATACATGGGATAACACATTAACGCTAGAAACCATAATTAATCTCACCAAAAATGAAAGGAACCCTAGATATGCTCTGGTACTAGATGCTTGTAAAGCATTTGATCGGGTAAACTGGAACTTTATGCCTAACAGACATACATGGGATTACACATTAACGCTAGAAACCATAATTAATCTCACCAAAAATGAAAGGAACCCTAGATATGCTCTGGTACTAGATGCTTGTAAAGCATTCGATCGGGTAAACTGGAACTTTCTGTTTTTAGCTTTATTGAGATTTGACATCCCTCCAGATTTTATTAACTGGATTAGAACACTTTATAATAGCACATACACTCGCTTACACATAAACAAGCAAGATTCACAACCGATAAAGATTACAAATGGTACTAGACAAGGATACCCCCTTTCTCCCTTACTATTTAATTTATATTTAGAAACCTTTTTCCTACTTATTTTGCAAAAAACCTAGAATTCTTAACACTAACATCAGCTTTACAGCCTTTTCCGATGATCTAAATCTTTATTTTGAACATCCCATGTCTGACACTAAAAAAATTACTAAGTCTTTACACTCCTTTACCTCTATTTTGGATTACCGAATTAATCAAAACAAATCCTTTATTTTCCCGATCAATCCCCTAGCAGACAAACAATACTTATTCCCTGAACTTGCTTTTCACATAGACTATTCTTTAAAATACCTAGGAGTTTCTTATGATCACTCTTCTCCTTCTCTTTTACAGCTTAACTTATCCAAAGTCTGTCCTCCATATCCCAAGACATATCAAGATGGCACCACTTAAAACTTCCAATGTTAACAAAAATTTCTATTATTAAAATGAATGTACTCCCTAAACTTCTTTATCATCTTAACTCTTCTTTATCTTCGGTTTCAACTCTTTTTCTCAACAGAATCCATAAAGCTTTTGCAAAATTCATTTGGCACCCTAAATCTGTGAGGGCTTCATATCAAAGGCTTACTTTATCTAAATCGTCAGGGGGATTGGCTTTGCCCGATCTCTTATTATACTACAGAATTATTCACGCAAACCAGATGCTTACTATTGCCAACCACAACTCAGACCCATCTACTCGTACCCCATTATGGATTCAAATGTGGTATAACCATGCCCTTAAACAGGACCTTAACCCTAGAGCTTTGCCTTTCTTAAATAAATTTAACCTTAAGAAACTAAAATTACATCACTCTTTGAAGGGGTTAATTAAGACTTTACAGGAGCTCTTTCAATCCCTTAACCTAAGTGATGCTCTTCTAATGTTTCAACCTATACATCTTAACCTAAACTTAGTGTTGAATGATAAAATGATCAATTTAACTAACTACCCTCTTATTAGGGACCTAACTTTATGGGATATACATAAACTTAACCACCTTTCACTAACAGATCTCCAAGTTACTTTGGCATTGCCCAATAAATATAATATTATTTTAAGACAACTAAGGGAGGTCACCTCATCCTTTTCTATTAACTACCCCAGCTCAGAAGCGGACCATAATCGCGTAGCTGATTTACTGCAAAACTTGTCATGTAAAAAACACATGATTTCTACAGCTTATAAAGCTTTTTCTTCATCTCTGAATCAAGGGAAAATTATGTTTGCGGAATATTGGGAACAACAGAATGCCAACTTGACTCTACAACAGAAGACTCTAGCAATAAAGCTTACCCTTAAGTATTCTCCATTTAAAAAACTAATATACACACAATTCATGATCACTAATAACTTATTTTTAACTCCGGTCCGTATGAATAAATTTAACTCGTTTGTCTCTTCCTCCTGCTCCTGTTGTTCCTCTCCCCATGCTGATATTATACACATTTTGTGGTTCTGCAGATACTCTCACAGTATTTTGTGCTCTCTCAAAGTAAGGCTCGATAAAATGGGTTATCATAAATCCACCCTGTCCTGGGAGATGGCCTTATTACACATCACCAATCTTAAAATACCCAAGTTGAAACTCAGGGCTTTAATTACACTCTGTCTTCTAATAAAATTTTATATCACCAAACATTGGATCGATCGCTCTAAATGTCATAGAGGGACTTTAAAAATCTGGCAATTAAGTATATTACTTCCCAAAAACTGATAATAATTGACCCCCACAAACGAACATCTTATCAGGAATTATGGGACTTTATCTTTCTCCTTTTAATGGACTAATCCTGAACACCATTTATATAGCTTGTTTTTCCCCTTATTCATTACGTTCTGTCCTAACTAGTCTTATCTGTTAAGGGAATTGCTCACCCCCCGGGATGTTCTTGGTCACGGATGTTATCAGTCTTTTGTGTCTTAAACTCCCTTCACTGCCTCAGTATTTGACAAGAGTGATGGGGTATTATAACAAGGTAGATGTTATACGTATACTATTTTTTAAAGTTTAGCAGTTGGTGTTTGCATTTTGTACAGCATTGTTCCTGTTTTCCTCTCTTTTCTTTCTGATGTATTTTGGCACGTATGTATATAGGTTATGATTTTTTACCATTGAAGTATTAAGGCTTAAGTATAACTTAGTATTTGTTTCATTCGTGTATTTTTTCTATTGTGTCTGTTGTACTTATCAAAATTAATAAAATGTGTTTTGAAAAAAAAAAAAATGGTTCACACTGCCTAATTTAACCTGGCCAAAGCATTTGACAAAATGCCCCACTTGGGCATTATTGATAAACTCAAGAGGTTAGGTACAAACCCTTATGTCACCTAGTGGATAGCCAGCTGGTTCACAGACAGGAACCAGTAAGTTAGAATTGATATGTAGACCTCTACAAAGATGCCAATCACAAGTGGAGTCCCTCAGGAATCAGTCCTGGGACTGCTCCTTTTTGGCATTTATTTCTCCGAAGTCAAAACCAATGTCAATGGCCTCTGGCTGACTAAATGTATAGATGATTGCAAATTAAAAGCTGTCATTGAATCCCCCACCAATATAAATGTTCTTCAGGAAGGGCTGACATAGACAAATAATTGGTGTCAGAGGCATGGACCAAAACTAAATGCCAAAATATGCAGAATAGTATCCTTCTGGAAGTCATCTACTCCTGGTAACTATCATATTGACAACACACCCCTAAGAGTTGACTCCGTAGTCAGGGACTTGGGGACACACATAATCTAACCTTTGACCATCATGTTTCTACAGCAATGAGGAAATCATTCTATATTGTGCAAACTATAAACAAAAGTATGGCATCTAGGTCCAAAGAAATTCTTACACTGGAGTCAGCATTCATTAGACGTAGCAATGACTATAATGCCCTCTTTAGTATGTACCTAACCAGGCATATCCAACAATTAGAATGTCCATGGAGGTTCCTCACTAAAAGAATACAGGGCATAAGTAACATGTCTTGTACAGACTGCCTCAAGGCTGTATCCTTATATTATGTCACCTACATGCTGTTGAGGGGAGATCTATGTCTGGCAAACAAGGCATTATCAGTCCCCACTTTGATGGACCTCCTGCATGCAGAATAACAGCACCAGAATTATCCATTCTAAAGACTTAAACCTTGCCACTCATATAAACAGGACCAGATGGAGAGACAGGTATATATCCCAGAGACTACCCCTTCTCTGGAGCAGGCTCCCCATCCATGTGAAGCAGAGTTTCTCCATAACCCAATTCAATGGCAACTTGGACAACTGGGTGGGGAACAGGAAATTCTACCCTGGTTTGGCACCTATGACTCTAATGGAAACAGGGTTCATATCCCAAGGCCTGCTTACATTTGTCAAGGGTATGAGAACTTGTCAGAGATGTGGGATGCATAGGTAGGCTTAAAAAATCCTTGTGGTTGTTAGCCTAGTAAACATTTATGAACCTATGGACCTATGAACCTATGTGTGATAGAGGCTGCATTCCAACAGATTTTGGTGTTCATGGCAAAGGGCTACACCATCTCTACATGATTACTTTATAGCTTCCTGAATGTGATGTTGCCACCATATTGGGTTGGTTCATTAGCATGTAATTCAGGTGATTATGGTTTCATTAGCATACTTTGCTGTTCACCTTTATTTGGCAGTTTAATGAATACATAACAGTGCTCTATTGTGTGGTCATCACGGCTTGATGTGCACATGATAGCAGCACAGAAATTAGCTGTTCATTAATCCAGCCCATAGTCTTACACCCTGGAACCACTTCTGACTGTCCTGGTTATATCTCAAAGATACGATTAGTCAAAATCATGGAATTATCTTTCTTTGCATGCTTATAATACTGAAATTTTTGTAAATACTGTTTCTTTCTTATAGCAACATCCAAGTTAAATTTGATTGTGCCATGTCAAAATCTTATAAATAACTGTGCACAGACAAGTAGTAAAACTGGATATGGTTCTATACTGTACCAATAATAACAAAACATTCTTCTATATCAAGCATTGAATTCAAATTTTTTTCATCCATCTTTTCTGTAAAACTATCAGTTGCAGGATGCACTAGTATAAAGGGTCATTTCATTTTGTTCAATGTAGCAATTAAATTCTTTTGTCATGGCATGAGTACTATTATCAAAAATGATATGTTCTGGTAACCCATAAGCAGAATTAAGCTTCTCAATCTACTTAGCCTGTAATGTGATCTAATGTGCACAAAATGCTCCCCATCCATTTCATACATGCATCCTACACAATCATAAAGACTTTATTTATAAACTGACCTGCAAAATCAATATGCAGCCTTCTGCAACATCCTCCTGGTAATTTGATGGATATGCTAGTGCTTGCCAAGGCAAAATCTTCTTTTCCATCTGTACAGTACAATTTATTTACAAGTGTATTCAGTTTCATCATCATTGAACTTTTGGCTAACAAATGAACTAGAATGTCAGGGTCTTCATTTTCACAACACCAGGGTAACCGACATGTAATTGTTCCAGTACTGCTTTACTCAGTACCCAGATAATAACTCTAGTTCATATCTTTTTTTTGTGATATACTTTTAAGGCATTATCCACTGGAGAAGGCCAACCCACCATCGCAAGCCTAATGCTCTCAGCAGTTATTTGTCCATTTTATTCATTATTGTTATTTTGACACTGCCAGCCCAACTATCTGGAATTTTGTAAATAATCATGTCATCTGTGAATATCAACATGATTCATATTCCTGTCTTGCAAATGTAAGATAACTATATGTTATGTGTATATTAAACTACTGGTACAGAAGTGTGTGTTGAACAGGGTTTGTACAGTACTGAACTTCAAGGATGTCTGCACAGTGTACTCGACTAGAAAAGAACAGAAATGTATATAAACTGCATACCTGCGCAAATGTATGTTTTAATAATAGAAGCTGGAACATACAGAGTTAACTTGCCAAACTTCAAGAAAATAAATGTGTTTTATGATTGTGCTATCTCGCAGTTTCAGCTCAGCAGCAGACAATGTCTAGAGCTAGAAGTTTTTGATTTGTCTTGAAACAGAAATAATTGCTAGATTTGAAATGTAAAAGTGCTTTATTGTTTTATGACTTCCAAGTTCTGCAAACTTCTGCGAGATATGTACTTCTCACACAGAGATGTTAAAATTCTGTTAGGATTTCTTTAGCCTGGGAATTGAAGTCAGGTGACAAAGAGTGAGGTCATCCAAGCTAACCCAGCAGCAATGTTTATTATTAATTTAAGAACTCTCTCAGAGAGAGACTGGACATTTTGTATCTTGTCTTGGACTTAGAAACATACAGTCAGCACTTCTGCCTGTGTGTTGCATGTAAGTAAGAATTAGGGCATATTATCTCTTAGATATAGACAGGAATGTAACAAAGATTAGTTTAGATGTTTTCTGTATTTATCTGAGATTGTCCTGCAATTTTTTTTTAAATATTTCCTATAATTTTGAACTCTGAAGTAACTGTGCTTGTTTTCTGAGTATTGTCTTGTTCTTTTATTATCTATTATTAAATATATTTAAACCTATCATTGTGACTGATATTTGTGAGACATATTTAAGCTCTGAGAGTGCTTGCATATGTATTTGGTGACACTGTACAGGCCACTCCTAAACAGCCTTGAAATCTTAGTCAAAACTACCATTTGGATTAATAGTAATATTTCACAGTAGGATTGGACACCCTTTGCAAGGGCCTTATAGTAGCTGATAAGTAAGAGTGGCTGGTGGCAGCTGGTACCACCTTATAATCTGGGTAGAAGGGGGCATAGCTAGTAAACCTGTGCCAGCCTTCCCCAGGTATAGCTATGTGTTTGTATATAAATCAAATCTCAAAGTGTGTGTGTGTGTGTGTGTGTGTGTGTGTGTGTGTGTGTGTGTGTGTGTGTGTGTGTGTGTGTGTGTGTGTGTGTGTGTGCCAGCTACCTGGGCAAGGACATGAAGCACTGTTTGGACAGAGAGGGTGCTGGAGTTCTTAGCTTGGCCACTCGACTGAGATCTCAACCCTATAGCTGTGCCAGTGGAGAGTCTTATTGGGGATCTGAAGAAAGAAGGAGAAACCAGCCCCAAACTGACGGTGATCTCTGTGTGCTCTTAAGAGAAACTGTACTTTACTGTGTGTGTACTTGTCCTCCTCCCATTGTGTACATCCCTCATTGTTGCCAGTGGTGAGGATCGAAGCTCCTTCATTACTGGGCCAGTGCTGGGGCATCACAGTTATCATTTTAAATTTCAGTGACATTTTTTAGAAATGACCTCCTGTAAGAACAGTTATACACTGTGGCATACCTTCCATTGTTATACTCCCACTGTCTGCTATATGGCAGTCTTCATCTAATCTGACTTTAAAATGGAGCAAAGATTAGAACCGGTCTCTCTTTAGATATGTGCTGCCACCATGGCAAGCAGATGCTTATGTCGAACATAAGCATCTGCTTGCCACCATGGCAAGCAGATGCTTATGTTCGACATTCAATTTTAACAATAGTTTATAGCCTGTAACTAATTTAAATCTTCTACCACAGAAATATGGATGGAATGTATTTACTCCAAAAATCAAAGTTTGGGTTACTTTTTTACTCTGTTAATACTTTTTCTCTTAAGGGAAAAGTGTTGTAATAGCATAAGCAGTCAGTCTTCCTTCACCAGAAGGTGAACCATGTTGAATCATAGATCCAGGACTGTATGCAAGGGGCAGGTCTTGGCTATAATGAGCCATCACTTTATCACATGCCTATGTTTCCTGAATGTATTCTCTTCTTGACATTTCCATTACCACAAAATGCTTTCCCCGTCTCTGTTACAGAATGAATTCCTTTTCATCAACACATAGCCCCATATTTTCAGATTGGGACTTGCCAAACTAACAGTTATCATTTTTGCTTTCGGATCATACTCTTGCAATCACTGCAATACTATATTTAAAGTATACAGGTGTTCTGTCTGTTTCTGTGAAAAATAAACTCGGTGCACTACCATACTTAAATCTTTCAGCAGACTCCCATAATTCATTCATATGAAAGGAGAAGAACTCATTTCAAATGGCACTGTGTTATGCATAAATGAATCTCTGTGTTTGTTGATGGTTATGTATTTCTCAGTGTTATCACCAAGCAATCCTTGCTAACAAGCAGATGCCGATCAGTTTTTGAGAGCACAATTGCACCATTTGACATTGACATTAATGTGGATACATTTCTGAAGTAGCAGCTTGGTTTGCAGCTATCCCTTTATCATTTCACAAATGATTTGAATTGTTCTTGGTAACTATTGAAACAGTCAGTGCATCACAGTCACTGTTCTGCACTAAACTAATAATATTTTCTCTTTCTAATCTTTTTAACTGTATCACTTGTCTTTCTCTTGCAATTTGTATTGGCCAACAATTATGGAACTTTACAAACCATCTGCATTCAACGAAATATCAGTTTTCATACCACATAATGTGCATAGTCCCCATGAACAGAAGTCCTTTTTTTTGCTCTTCACATGGAGAGCTAAGGGGTGTTGCAGGACTTATATGACCAGCACTGAGCGATAGATGAACCAGCTGCAGCTCTGTTTAGCTTACTACAACTGTTAGGCTGTACAATATAAATTAAACACTGTATAGTTCATCTGGATAATCAACTGCCATTATTCCCTTCAGTAGGGCTATGCTCCTGTATGAAGTGCATAAAATAAAATTAATTTAATTCCATTGTAAAATAGACTTATAATTAATTAAATTATATTTGCATTCTGTCCAAAAATAAACTAAAACTAATGCAATTACAATCCAAAAAAAAATTATTTCCTGTGCATGCAATTAAACATAAACAAGTTCCAATTCTCTGGACTAAAATGGATGGACAGCCTGCTTGCCTGCCCTCCATTGCCTGCCTAATAGCACTTTGTAGCCTTAGACAGTATAGCAGCTGCTTGCTGCTCACAGACATTGAACTCCTGCTCAACAAAATGCATTCTATTTGTGAGAGATGCAAGTACTTAAGCAGCATGAAAACAACTCTTTTAAAAAAAGTCTGTGAGCGACATACTCTTCCATGGTGTTCCATTCAAACGCACACTAAATTATCTTATGCTGATGCTGTAAAGAAGTCTTTACCTAAGCCTCCTAGACCCATTAGGAAAAGTTCTCAGTGAAATCACATAGCACATGACCCACTGTAAATCATCTCAACTGTATTACACTAAACTGTGCTACAAATAAAAATGCTCATGAACAGTGATAGTCAGACACACTAATTCATCTCTCACAACATGAACATGGTGATGGTGAGGTGTCTTTCATGTAACAGGATCATAGCAGGGCATAGGCCAACTAGGCAGCTGCCTAGGGCGCCACTCTAGCAGGGGTGTTTTTCCAGTATTTATTTGTTTATTTTTTATAGTTAAGAAGTAGTTTCTTTAAAAATGTGTTCAGTGAAAACAGGGAAAACTGAAGAGTAAGACAAACCCAGAGAAAAATGAAGAAAGAAAGTAATCAGGATGGTGTAGGTAGACCAGAATGGGGGCAGTGGTGTGTGTGGGAGGGGTGTTGTGGAGCCGTTTGCCTAGCTGAGTAAAGGCTGGCTCTGACCAGCATCTCTGAAATCTCAAGGGATCCCAGTTAAGACTAGTAAAATAGTGAAAACAATGATTCTAAGATGGCCACCGAGCACTGAACACACACTTTCTGCTGATCCTACAACAGCTAATTTCATCCGCTTATTATAACCTGCGCTAAACTTCACAACAAAGTGATAATATTGATCAACAAGTGTAGAAAGAGAAGGGAATCAACAACAGTTTTTTATTTTAAGAACATTTTACCTGTCTTATCCTGTGTATAATTCTTCAGACTGGGTGGATGCAGCCGCATGGTGACAGGCCTGTCTTCAAAAACTGAATTCTGGTATAGGGAGAATAAAAGGGAAGGGGATCAAGTAATACAGCACCGATGTCATTTAATCATAAAAAGTAATTCAGCCGAAGATGTCTACTCAGCAGAATTCTATGGAAACTCTAACATCTAAGACCAAACTATCCTCCATAGTTACCCCGGAGAAGGATTTAATAACCAAGAGAAAGAAAACCACTAAAACACGACAGGAATCTAACAAAGAAGCCTCCAAAACTAAAGGGGAACCTGCATTTACAGTGGAAAACATTAAATCAGCCTTGCAACCTCTCCAAGATGATATAAAAAGCTTCTCAGACAAGCTTAACTCCTTTGGCTCTAATCTGGATCAAATAATTACAAGACTAAATATCACTGAAAATAAAACTGAAGAAAATGAGAAGAAAATACAGGCTCTACAAGCAAAAGTAAGTTTAAATGACAAAACTATCTGTGATTTGCAACATAAAATAATAATCTTGGAAGCACGTAGTAGAAGGAATAACATTATAATATGAGGTATCCCAGAAAAGTCTGACCAAAACCCAAATACCGGTCATATTAACACAAATCTTCGAAACAATCACTGACAACAAAACCCTCACTAAAGACATTGTAATTAAAAGAGCTCACAGAGCACTATGCAGAACACAAGATGAAGCTATTCCTAGACAAGTATATGCAAGGTTAGTAAATGCTGCACATACTAATACAATTCTTATGGCTGCAAAAATAGAAAAGCACTATTAGATGGAGAGGGCACAAAATTACAGTTTCTCAGGACCTTCAACAACCCATAAAGGTTCAAAGGCAAGTTCTAGCTCCTTTCTGTGCATTTTTAATTAAAAAGAAAACACATTTTCAAATGAAGTATCCAGCTACTCTTTCTTTCTACCACAATGACCAGAAATATATTGTGCAAACAGTGGATGAAGCAAAAAAAATCATTCATGAGAGCATTCGGTAATTTACCTGAGCAGTAAACCAGATGCAAGACAAACAGTAAACCAGATGCAAGACAAACAGTTAAACCTACTAAATAACCATTCTGTTTTTGTATCCTTAAAAAGGCTTTAAGCAATGAGTTCCAAAAAATAAGCTCTGACTTACAGGGAACCAAAAAGCTTACTACAAGTGTTGTTCAGGCCAGAATTAAGGTATATGGTTCAAAATGTGCAACAAACTGCAATCAAACTGTTAATATTTCACTAAATGGCACTAAAAATCTAAATCACAGTACATTTTCGTTAAGAATTTAAATACTTTCATATCTTAAAGGAATAACAACCAAACAGCATTTTTTGGTCTGGAACCGCTTATAATTGTAAACTGACTTACACAGAGTACAGCTAGGAGTTTCCTTTGCTTTCCGGTTGCCCTGGAGGTCGTTTCCCATATTTGACGCGAAAATGGTGCTTGGGCCTTTTTGCCTTTGGTCATGGGGCTTTCCTAGGCCTTGTCCCTGCCCTCAGAGCCTTTTCACCGGCTTCCAGAGCCATTTCAACATTCTATTACCCAGAATATAACGGAAATGTTGGCTGATGACATCATAAAGTCAGGAGGTCGCCGAAAGTGCATTACTGGGATTGCTGCAGTAGCTGATTCAGTCAGAAATAGGCTGTTTTGCCTTGAAATAACTATATCTCTGATGTTTCAGGCATTCTGTGACCTCCAGTTGCTGCAGAACAGTAGATTTAAATGTACATATGTTTTCTTCATGCGATGTTCACAAACCACTTATACATTTTATTTTTTCATGTTTTATGAATGCTCCCCCTCCACTATCTTAATAAGCTACTGTTAATGTAGTGCCCCAGGGTTGCAACCTGGGTAGAGGGGAACACACAAAATATAAATATATATAAAAAAAATGTTTCAATGTTATAAAGCAGCAGTTTTTTTAGGACTCTGCTAGGGCTCACTGCACCAACTACCTTTTTCTCCATCTACACCCATATTCCATCATTTACATTCAAGAAAGTACACTAGCAATTACATTTATATATGAGCTAATTAATATTGTCTAAACTATCTGAAATGGTAAAGAGCACCTAATATGTTTGTATGTGTTTAGGGCAGTTAACTGAGGCTTTATTTACTACGGAGACCTGAATCACTTGCAATCTTACATGCATACGTACTTACACTCATGCTTGAGCTCAGTTTTTACTGCACTGGAATACCGTGATGGTTGCATTTGCTTTAATATATGATGCATTAGGAATATTCTAACACACTAGACTGCTTTAATGATTTAATATTTAAGCATGTTGTTCTTGTTTTAACATAGGTAATGTAGGGCAAATTGATGCAAATGTTTTATGCTCCTCTCTTGTAGATTCTTCTTCCCTTGACTTAGTATTTTACAACTACAGTCTAAAGATTCTCTCCCCAACCCTCTCCATTGCTTTATACTGTAAGAGGTATGACAGTCTATATGGGATATTTATTGCAGAAGGGTAGTCTAATAGATTAGATAGGACGGTACCTTGCCGACCATGATCATAAGCGAAGGATGCATACACTAAAGCCTAAGTAGACTACCTGCTTCCTGATTTTTGGCTCCATCCTTTTGAAGAAGGTCAAATACAGTAGTTTGCCACACTTTGGGCAAGCTCTAGTGGTAAACAAGGAGCATATCTGCTTGTATCCCAGGTTATAATTAACTACTTTAAACTTCTAAATAGTTTAATAATAGAATCTTGACTATAGGATGCTTTTTATGGTATCTAATGTTAATTTCCAGTGTAAATTTATTCAGAGCCATGGTGCCTTTAGCATTATTCTAATTTCAGGTTAAATTAAAATTCTCACGGAGCAGCAAGGGGATGGGTTGTACAATGCTTGCTGTCACTTGGAATATAGGGACTAGTATGTTTTTCTCCCTGCTACTTTATAATAGTATTCTATACATGCTAAATGGTCTTGTAACATATAATATGCATTTGTCTGTACGTTATATAAGATAATTTCAGGGAGTTTTGTGGTTAGGCGTTAGATTTGTGGTTAGGTACATGGATGCTACTCAATCTACTCAAACTAACTTTTTCACTTAATAGGACATCAGGTAACACTATGCTTAATATAATGTCAAGTCTGTACAAATTTCTTTCTTTAAAACTACTTGTACAATATTACACACTTAAATCCTAAAGCATAATGATTAAAGTTAACTCTTGGAATATAAATGGGATTCAGGAAAATAAAAAAAAAAAGAAATTAATTATGCACCTAATATACCAGGATAAATATAACATTTTCTATCTACAAGAGACACACCTGACTAATGACCAATGGGATAATGATAGGAAAAGAAACTAGATCAGACGTATAATATCAGCTGAAAATAGTCTTTCATCAAAAGGTACTGCCATCTTAATTAAAAAAAACATTCCCTGGGGAAATTTTAACCACTAAATCAGACCCTAATGGTAGGTGGTGTCTATTTTCATATTCTTACCCTTAATTAAACTGCCTTCTACTTTTTCGAAACATATATAGTCAATGTGCAAACCAGCATTTATTTGTTTACTAAATTCACAATCAATTATTACATTATACCAACCATTTCTTTATTATTGGTGGAGATTGGAATGCACTTATCGACCCTTTGAATGACAGCTCAAACAAAAACAAGAAACAACCCACCCAACTAACTGCATCTATTCATGACCTGATAAATAATTTCAACTTAATTGACCCATTCCAAATATTTTCTCATGATAGAACGGCTAACAAATATACCTATTTCTCGACATCTCACAAAGTCTGATCTAGAACTGATTATTTCTTAATTTTGGATGTCTTTTCAAATAAAATTAATAATTTTGCCATTGAGGGAAGATATATCTCAGATCACATTAATGTATCACTGGGTAGCAAACCAACACAACACCTTAAAGGTAGCGGCATCAATCCCACCTGGTCATTAAATAGTAATATCCTTAAAAAGATGACGTTATAAACTAAATTAAACAATATCTGAAACAGTTTGAGCTTGAATCCAATATGTGTTCCATCCCTTTAGATATTCAATGGGCTGCTGCCAAAGCTGTTATCAGAGGCATCCTACTATAAAAAAAGAGAAATGTATATCACTGATCTCACTAATGAGTAAAAGAAGATCGATGTACAACTTCAAAATAAATACTCTCTGGACTTAGAAAATAAACTACATGAGACTCAAATAAATATATACTCCTTTCATCAACAAAACCAGTCCTTAGCCAAATTGAGACTCCTGCAGAGATAGTCAGAATGGGCACAAACCCCCTCCAGAACACTGGCCAAACTTATAAACATTAAAGGTGGCCCAAACTATATATCTGAATTAAAGTATAAAGGAAAAACCCTAAACAGTAACTATGAAATTATTAATTCCTTCACAGATATCTTTAGTGAAATTTACAACCGTAAAAAATCAAACTCATAAAGACATCTATAAAGAATTCCTTGATAAGCTAACCTTTCCCAAACTTAAGTCACACACAGCATAATCTATTACCTAGTCCTATAACACTGAATGAAATAAAGTTAGCTATCAAAAAACTCAAACCCAACAAGGCGACAGGACAACATGGCTTTACAGGAGAATTTTACCAAATTCTTAATGATCAGCTTACTAAAATTCTTCTTAACCTCTACAATTCATCATCCTTATGGGGATTACTGATATATATATGAACAACTCTAAAACAATTCTTATCTTGAAACCTAAGCAACTCTAAAACAATTATTATCTTAAAACCTAATTCTGACAAGCATAACCCTCTTAGCTACAGACCCATTGCTCTTATTAATATAGATATTAAAATTCTGACATCTATCATAACAAGTAGAATGCAGAAAGTTCTGGCTTCAATTATTTCCCCTGAGCAATTAGGTTTCATGAAACAAAGACAACTATGAGACAATACCCTCACTTTTGACACAATAATGTTATTTCTAAAAAAATGATAACCACCCGAGATACTCACTCATGCTTGATGCCACTAAATCTTTTGACAATGTTGACCTAAACTTTCTATATTTAACCATGCAATACTTCAACTTCCCTGAATTTATGATTAACACTATAAAAATGCTTTACAAAAACACTACTACCTCCCTGTACATTAATAAAACAATGTCCCACCCTATTAAAATTACTAATGGAACTAGGCAGGGCTGCCTTCTTTCACAATATCTTTTTAATATTTATCTTGAACCTCTCCTACTACTTATTAGCCAAAAAACCTACCATCATATACCAAGAGTCTTTAACATAGAAATAAAATACTCAGCATTTGCTGATGATTTAAACATTTATTTCAAGCTCCCGAATAGTGATCTTCACAAAATTTGTAAATCAATGTCTCTTTTCTAATGCCGTAAATTATAAGCTAATTCCCACAAAATCATCTATTTCCTCATCAAATCCTCATAAACACTTAGAATCCTACTTCCCTCTGTCTGACATACCTGCACACACATCAGGATTAAATGAAATCAAACTTGAGTAAAGTCTGGGAACAAATAAACAATGACCTATCCAGATAAAAAATCATCAATCTATCCTTACTGTCAAAAACTGCTATTGTTAAAATGAACATTCTTCCTAGGATATTATTTCATTTAAACTCAGTAAACCTAAATATACCCAAAATTTTCTTTAGTAAAATGGAAACCACCATCTCAAAATTCCTTTGGTTCCCTAAAACAACCAGAATCTCTTATAAAAACTAATACTTCCAAATGAAAAAGGTGGATTGAGCCTCCCCAATTTTAATCTCTATTACAATATTATAACCACAAGCCATTTAATCCAAATTGCAAACTATAAACCATTGGTTGATACTTGGACCCCAACCTGGATCAAAATCTGGTGCAAGTATATACAATCACTCAAACTAAACCCTCACTCTTTCCCATTTTTAAAGCTTGACAGTGAATACAAATCTAAAATTCTACCTGCATTAAAAATAAAATAAATATCTTTCAAGCATTGTTGCATTCTATTAATTTGCAGGATACTCTCCTGGTTCTCCAACCAATCCACCTAAACCCAAATATAAAAATCAATAATAATATGATAGACCTATCTAACCTTCCCATAATTAAAAATGCCATGGTATGGCAATTTTACCATCCTAAGAACTTTGTTGCTGTCAAAGGACTCTTTGCGGCCCCAAGTAGATATGACCATATGTTAAGACAACTTAATTCATTAACAAAACAAAAATTTGCTAACATCAAAGTATGTGAGCAAGATGTAACTCTAACACAAACAATAATCAAAACCCTTTCCCTTAGGAACAAAATGCTAACTCATGCCTACAAGCTTTTAATAAACATCAAATATCAGCAATCACCTCTATACTCCAAATAGTGGGATGACATAAAAGGTAACATTTCTACTGAGTCCAAATATGAAGCAATCCAGAACATGCTGAATCTAACCCGTTTTAAGAATGTAATCTATACCCAGCTTATGATCAATAATAACTCATATTATACTCCAGCTGTCCTATTAAAATTTGGGTACAGCAAAAATCCATCATGTCCTTTCTGTTCCCTCCAGCATGCAGATATACTCCATATCTTCTGGTGTTCTAAAAACATATATAAATTATGGTGCTCCCTTAGAGTTCAACTGGAAAAAAAAAGGTTATGAGAAGACTACCTTCTCCTAGCAAACCACAATCCTGAATATAATTCCGAAATCTTTAACAGAAGTCCATAGACACATCCTAATAACTGTGTGTGCCCTTCTCAAATATTTTATAGCTAAGAAATGGGTGAACCCCTCAGTAATCTCTTGGAAGAACTTTAAAACAATGGCAATTAAGTATATATCTGCACATAAACTTTGCTCTAGCAGTAAAAAGAAAAAAAGACTATTTCCAGAAATACTGGTACAGTCTCTTTGACTTTATTCAAACAAAGTAATCATCATACAACATTTATTACTATAATCACAATCTGTGAAGACATTTGTGTGTGAGTTTTCCAGTCCTATAACAAATAAATACTGATGATACTCTATTGTTTATCACATTGGTGAGATGTCCCTTTACACACTTGTTATGGCATCCATGTTGTAAATAGTTGAAAATAGTATTATTCTAACAATATACCCCCTTCCTCTCTAATTTTACTCATAAATCAGACATACATGTTTTCATCTAGCCATCATTTATCCTCTGGTTAAATAAGGATAATTATATCTTATTTTATATTACATTAGTTATTATAAAGGGGTTTCTTTAGTACTCTCTATCCCTAAGGTTTATGTTTTTGATTTAGCAAATCTGAGTGTTTAGGATAGTAGTTAATTCTTTTTCTCCTTTTATTTTTTAGTGTATTTTCCTAGGTATTGCTTTGCTATGGTATAATATGTATGCTTACTTTCATTGTTACAATCTCTTTATATAGCAAAGACTGTTATTTGTATATAATGTATTATGCTTTTTTGTTTATGTTTATGTTTTTCTTTGTTCTTTTTATGACATTTGCAAAAACCAATAAAAATTATATTTGAAAAAAAAGTAGTGAAAACAATATAGTGACTAATTCATTTCTTATCTCAAATTAGGTCATAAATAGTTAATGTGTGTTTGACTGTATTTGGTTAATGAGCACTGTTAAATCAAACATGCCATTAAGACTAAATAGAATAGCTGATGATGATATTTAGATATGCATGCTTAACAGTGGCAAACTATTGACAACTGAATGCAATCACTGATTGTCTGACATGAAACTTCTTTATTATTATTTTATAAACAAATCATTTTAAAAAGTTTGTATCAGTGACTGGTGCTGAAATATCAAAGGCACCATGCATGGGGATTGCACAGTATGTTAAGAAGAGACTAAAATAAAATAATGCAATTTCGTTATCCAAAAAGAGAAGGATGCTAATGCAGGACTGAGAAAAAGCATGAAAGGACTGGCAAAAATATAAAACAGCACAATATATTGAAAACGTCAGAATGTTTTGCAATCGTACTAAAAAACAAATTAATGAACACAAATAACTATACTATAATAACTTGCAGAATAATAGTAACCAGAACCCTAAAAAATTCTGGATAGCCATTAAAGAAATATTGCACCCCAGCCATAAATTCAGTCCTAACCCCTCTCCCAATAACTTATCACTTGAAATCCCAATACAATTCAATTCTTATTTCATAGATTGTAGCATCTCTAACCAAGGATTTCTCAACATCTAAGCCCAACCCTGCTCAACAGCCATGTATCACCACATCCACTTGGACCTTCAGACCTGTGCCCACATCCTATATAAATCTACTCTTAAATCCATATCATGGCCAGCTGATGACCTTCTAAGTGAGTTCCTTAAAATAACAGCTGATAGCTTTACCTGCCCTGTCTCAATCCTTAGAAATAGGTCAGTCCAGGAATCCCATATTCCTTTCTCTGGAAAAAGTCATACATTATCCCTTTGCACAAAGGAGGAAATTCAACAGGCATTACTAACTTTAGACCTATAGCAACCTTATATCCCCTTATCAAAATACATGAAAAATGTATTCCAAAACAATTGCTAAGTTATCTCCTCCAGGAAGAACTCCTATCCCTCACACAACATGGCTTCCATCCTTCCCATAGTACTAACACTGCACTTCTAACCTATGTAGATACTGTCAATAAAGTTAGAGATAATGGCAAACTAGTCTCCTCCTTATTTCTACACTTGTGCAAAGCCTTTGACACAGTTTGTCCCAGCAAACTTCTACTTCAAATGCCCTCATTAGGTCTCTCTCAGCCCACCCTTCTATGGTTCCAAACATACCCATCCAGTAGGTATAAGTCAGGAAAATGACACTCCACCCTCTCTCCATACCTTCAAGTCACCACTGGAGTACCACAAGACTCTATTATCGGTCCCCTCCTCTTCAACATTCTCACTGACACCCTCCATACAGTCAAACAACAAGCCTCCCTAAAACAGTATGGAGATGACTCCACACTCACATGAAAAAAGAAAATTTAAAGTCCTCTCTTGATAATACGGGTCTATATTACATAATCAAAACTCTGTATCATCAAACACCACAACACCGACACACATAGCCCGAACCACAAATACGCCGAACCCTCTAAACCGCAAATTTTCAAATCTTGAACCATCATAGTCGGCCAACACCACCACGCGCTACATAATACATACCCAAACATAATAAATAAAACACATATATACACTAACCAAACCCTTCTTCTAACCCTATACTAAACCTTACATACATTACTATCTATGCACTTACTTTAACCCGCACCCTAACCCTAAGGTCTGTAACTATCGCACACTTACCCTACAGACATATACCCAAACAAAACAAATAATCCACACACATACAGTTAACAAAACCCTACTTCTAACCCTATACTAAACCTTACATACATTACCTATCTATGCACTTAGCTTAACCCGCACCCTAACCCTAAGGTCCGTAACTATCGCACACTTACCTTACGGAGCTATACTGCACATGGGCCAACCATGACACTTCAACATTTCGTGTTTCGCGGTTTTGAACGCTCGCCATTACTGTATTTTGCGCTATACGTGTCGGTCTTGTGGTGTTCGCTGAAACGGGATTTCAATCTCATAATATAGACCTGATAATACAACTATTGAAGTCACTTTTCACAGCAAATTGCTAGGGATAATAATGCATGACAATCTTAAATTCAACCTGCATATACAAAATTGCATTAGAAAAATTCATTAAAACCTATGGATCCTTTATAGAGCAAAAAACGTTCTAACTGACACAACTAAAGCTATATTTGCCACTACGTGTCTCCTCCCCACACTTCTTTATGGCACTTCCATCCTTACTAACCTTCAGACATCACATAAACCAAAACTTGTACATGCTATAATAAAGTTGCCCAATTTGCAGCAAATACACCTTTCAGAATCCCCCTCTGTATAGCACTGAAAAGCCTAAACTAGTTAGAACTCCCCCATTGACTAACATATATACAGCTTCTTACAACCTATAAAATTACCCCGAATCCTTTTGCTTGTCGAATACTAAATAACATTCTACATGTTCCCTGTCAGTCATTATAATACAGTAACCAAAAACTCATGTCTGTCAACAAACCTATCAAATCTTCTGAACATTGTCTGTTCTTGTACCATGTTGCTAAGGCCTGGAACTCCTTATCTCTATCCATCAGGTCAGTTCCTTCCCTCCCATTCTTCAAAACCATTCTCAAAGACTTCCTAGCCAAAAGCTGGTTCTGCTCTTGCTCAACACCAGGATAAACAATATTCCTAAATGTGAAGAAACACCTATTCATACCTTACATCTCTTTACTCTCCCTTCTTCTTATCAATTTTTCTCCCGTCTTTCTACTTAAATATATCATAAACCTGCTTTTCTCTCACTTTGTATTGCAATTCCAGTTTGTATTATACTAATTTGCCTTTAATTTCTCTATAAACTGGCTAAAATGTCTCTATCTATTAAATCATTGTCATATAACTTGTATCTGTTCTTAACCAATGCTTTCATATTATGTCTAATTTGGTATAATTATTTTAAGTTGTTCTTCTTTCGGCTATTCCCGGTTAGGGGTCGCCACAGCAGAACTCCGGTCTGCTAATGATTGGCAGTAGATTTTTACGGTGCCGAGGTGCCAGCTCAACACCCAACCTTCAACGAAGGCACACCCATTCACGCATGTCTTTCGAATGCCATTCGACCATGAGGAGGACATGCAGACGCCACACAGAAGGCACTCCTGTCGAGAATCGAATGGGAGAACCTCTTGCTGTAAGGCAACAATGCTACCACTGCACCACCGCGGCTTGGTATAATTATTTTAAGTGTGGTTCTTTTTTTATTATTATTATTGTTAAAGAATGTAAAATTATTGGGCTTTACTTTGGAGCTTTTCACCCTGGGCCTCTGTTGAAAATGGACTCCTACCCAATTGGACTTTCTCAGTAATCAAATGTCAATAAATAAAAAAATACATAATAGCATTCTTCCAATTAGTGTAGGCAATATTTCTTAAACTTTCTTAGTATTTTTATATCAATCTTGCAATAGCATTTTCCAGTCTGATACTTTTCCTTTTCACCTCTGTAAAATTTAACCATGATGTGGTCTGAAAAGCAGTAGGCATTGTTACAGCTTTTGCTTTACGCATGCATATCATTTTTAAACTCAAAAATCTATGCTTTCAGAAATCCTCTTCTATAAGAATAAGCGGTTTGACCTCTATCCTTTATTTATTTTTCACACTTCTAGCTTTTCTTTCTTTATGAAAAGTTAAATTTTAAATGCCCTACCCATACCACCATAATGTTAGCCATTAACTATGGCTTATGTTTTTCAATATATTCATTCATCATTCATGTGGGCTGGTGCATATATGTGACATATTATTATCCTTTCTTCACTGCTCTGTATTTCTAGACATAATTCTGGAAATTCATTAAAGGGTCTAGCTTGAGCTGTTCAGCTCATGCTAAAAAGCACCTGCTGTCACAACAAGCTTATGTGTGATTCAGAGACATGTTAGTCACGAAGAGTAAGACCTCATTATCGGTTAATATACATGTCTCTGAATCACAGTTGCTAACGTGATGTGCAAATCATTGCCGATCTTCACATCATGGTAGTAAACTGCTGCCAATGTAGGCATTGCCATTCCCTCCAACAATCATTCTCAGTCTCACACACACACACACACACACACACACACACACACACACACTTGCGGAATCCCTAGTTTCTATTAACTCCTCTCCCCACCCCCTCACACCCCCCCCCATCCCTATAGTAATGTCCATGCCATTATGGCACTTTAGTTCAACATATCCCTGGTGTCTAGTGTTTCTATCCAACCCTTGATCCCCATACTGATGCTGGTACCTTGAAGGCCAAGGCAATTTAACTCAAAGTATCTCTGGTGTCCAGTGATTCCCCCACCCCTGAATCCCCATGGTGATAGTTGTGCCATTATGGCAATTTAGTTCAAAGTGTTAACTGTGGCTAGTTTTCCCCCACCCCCAATCCCTGTGCTGATGCCAGTGTTGTGAAGGCATTTAAGTTTCATATATCCCTGGTGGCTATTGTTTCCCCAGCCCCACCCCTCGATCCCCATATTAATACCAGTACTATGAAGACATTTCATGGATTAGTTACCCCTGGTGTCTAGAGGCTCCTCACATACACATACCCCATCTCTGTACCACAGTTGTGGTAGAAAGCTGAACACAGCTTTTTGGCCATGTTCAATACTGTAGTGTTGTTGGGCAGGCCATGCTGATCTACATAGCTGAGTGATTTCTTGACTCACTCCATATGTAGATGCCTTTAGGGAGGCAGTTCCAGGGGAGATAGAGAGAGAGAGAGAGAGAGAGAGAGAGTGCATGACTAATAAGCATATGTCTCTACCCAGACTGCTTTATTAGCATTCAGCATTGTTGTGGGGCCAACCCTATGTGGTCCTATATGTCTTCATCATAGAGCACCATTCAGCATCATGTTAGGGGTTTGGAATACAAAATGAAATACAAAAGGGTGCCATGATGAGTATATCAATGTGTTGAACACATTGTGGCATCTTTGTGAATCCACAGCATGATGTTTCTTAGTCAAATGCTTTTTATCGCTAGAGTTTTAACTTTTTCATTTTTTTAATATTATTGCTATTCCTGTATATTTCCAATAAAAAAACCATATTCCTTTGCTATCTCATACCATTTCAGTCTGTTCCCTATCATATACATCTATACATCAAATGTCTTTTAAACAAATTAGATTTTCATCTTCATTTTTATACTAGTTTAATATCACTGCCTTTCTTCTGTTGTTCTTTCTTAATTAGTGTCTGTTAATATTTTCTATTTACCAGTTATCTTTCATTTCTTCTCCAGTTCCTCTTGTTCCCATTCTTCTATAATGCTTAGTATACTTAGAATAAAAATAGTTCAGAAACTCATCATGCCCATGTTCTTGCACAATTTCTTGTCCCATGACAGCATTCATCACAACTGATGCATCTTCTCTTAGAAAAGTCATTTTGAACTAAAATGCCTTTCTATCATATTAATACAAAAGAAAGCCTTCCATTTAATTTCTTTCATCTCTATGTTATTAGTTATATCACCCCTCTTAGACATCAATCTTCGTGATTTATTACTAAATTTTTTTAAATCCATCACAGTTTACTGAATGTTTATACAATGCTTTACTCTCATTTTTAACTTTGATGACATAAATATGTTCTACAACTATGTCTGGATAAAAATCTAGTTGTCATACCAATATAAAATGCTTCACATCTTGAACATGTTACAACATACATTAAACATTTGGACTTACAAGTATAATGATGTCTACTTTTAATACTTTTACTGAAACCACTTAACACTAAAAGGGCCTCCGTTTATAAACAAAATAGTATTACACTTGCCACAATTATATGTGCCTTTACTTTTATTAGCAATAGGTCTAACAACTTTAAAATTAACTCTATTTAAAAATAGACTTCAATGAATAATTCTTTCTATAAATAACCTATTACCTTAATTAACTCACTATTACTTTTTAAAATATTTTATTTGCCACATATTATATCTTAATAGCTTTATTATCCATGTTAATATCCACAATAAAGGCTCTCTTATTTTAAAAATAGTTATATAATTATTATATATTTTAAAATTATTAGTGGTATTTACTTCACATCTTACCACTATTTAATTTTTCATACAATTACTTGATTTGTTATACTTATAAAATTTATTTGGGATACCTGCTTTCAAAATGGAAAACAGAGGTAATCCAGAAGGCTCGAGTGAAGTCTGGTATCTAATGGAACAAGAACATTCATCCATCTACCTGCTTAACTGAATAAACTACTGGAAACTTCAACACGGTATCTTTATTCCTCCCACAGGGAGGGTATCAGAGAGAGAGAGAGAGAGAGAGGGTGTGTCTTCTAGATCTGCTAGCTAAAGTAATTTTATCTGGACTAATCCTCTATAATCTGTTGCTTTCAAAATGGAGAGATATTTAATTTCCTGTTACACAAAACTAACTCAGCTGAGCAATTTAAATCCTTTTTGTTATATCCTCTTTCAAGAAACATTTCAATAACATTATTCATTACTTTCTCAAATATTACATCACGTGTAGTCAAACGCAATGTTCTGGTCATCTGCCATTTTAGTATATTCTTTTTCATGAATATTGAATGTGCAGTCTTAAAATGCAAATGGTTATTTACAAAAGTTGACGTTCTAAATACACTACTATTAAAAGTGATAATTTCTCAGAACTTAACTACATCACCTACTTCACCCTTAACAAATCTTAAAAAGTAGTAGTATTATTAATTTGATTGATGAATCCATTTATCAAGTCTAGTGGACCTTTCTAAATAAAGAAAAGATAATGTGCAGATCTCTTATAATATGTTACATTTGTCACAAAGGGCAATTTTTCTAAAAATTCATACTCTCACCAGCCCAAAACTAAATTAGCAAGTAAACCGCAATCTCCGGTAATACAGCTTCCAAAATCACTGAAACTTCAATAATCCACAAATACAGTTAAGCACTTTTGTCTACACCTGTAGACATCATCAGAACCATTGTTAAAAGAAAAAAAATCATGTTAAAAACATTCTGGAAGTGACACCTCCAAAATGCTCCAGTCAGTCTTTCATGTGCAAATAAAGCAAGGAACCCTTGTAAAATAACTTTAAAGGGCCTTAAAGGACACTCAGCATTATCAATCATACCTATCAACTGTACAGATTTTCACAGAATGTCCAGATTTTTGCCTCATATTTTTGGTGTGTCCCTCCTAAAATCTGTACTTTTCTGGCAAATAGCTGACGATTGAAGTCATTACATAATGACAAACATTTGAGTTTAAGACTCCACATCCTTCAGAAAATTCATGGTAATGCAAAACCTATTATTCTATCAACTTTCTAAGTTTGTAAGAGCAATATTTAAAATCTGTCCCTATCCCCCCCCCCCCCCCGCATAATTTTAGGCTTTGTCCATATTTTTTGCTGTAAGAGCTTGAGAGGTATGTTATCAATTAAAACTGAAAACCAGCTGAGGCATAAAATAAAAATGCAATATGATCCGCTAATTTACAAAAAAAATGTGAACAAAAACATCTTTAGTTCCAATCCTGTAGTTTCCAGACAGTAGAGAAAATCATAGTTTATTGGTAGTTATTGTCAACTCGCTGGTGATAGATATGTTTTCATTAGTGGCATCTAATTTAACTTGCCAAAATAATTCCTGGTTCAAAAGTTTGTTTTTCCAGTCACCAGAGAGTGGAGAAGCCCTCACTTGCTCATTCACTGGGAAAGTAAAGCATTTGAAATCAGCACACAGCATGGAATGTTTAGCAAAGGCATTCTTGTTGTCAACATGTTTAATACAGTAATAGTGCTGATAAATTCTATGGTTTAAAGCATTGTCAGTCTTTCCAATATAAAAAGCAAAACACTGGGAGCATGTAGCCAGATAAAACACTCTCTCAGAGGTAAAAGAAAATTTTCCACCTTAGTACCTCTCTTAATTTAGTCAAAAATCTCCCCTTCGTATTTAGTTTCAATGTGACAACACTGAGGACAACGACTACATTTAACCATTAAGGGAAGTCCCCTTGATGAATATTTCATTTTATCTCCAGACTACTCTTAATGTTGGGTTTGTATGTGAAACTTAATGGTGCAATGCATACCCCGGGATTCAAGAAGCTCGGCACAAGGATGGTTTTAGCCTTGTACCAAGCGTCCTCACTACAGATGGAGCAGCAGTGCCATATGAATATGTATGAGGGCATGCAGCTGCAACCTCGATGTGCACAGAAAACGTGTGCAAGTGCAGGGAGCGTGTACAAGTGCTCTATGGATGCGTAAACATGCCCCGACACTTGCAAAACCTACTATGCCTACTAGTAGAGCCTGCCCCTAATAGTAAGTCAGTAATTCAGTGTCCGTGGATACTGAAATGTATTCTAAGCATACAAGAGTGTCCACGATCAGTGAAATAAACTCAAAGTAGTAAACACACAAGCACATAGTGGAATGTTGAGCCCTGTCCCTAGAACTTTCACAATTAGATTCCCTGTCCCTGTGTCCCTATTATACATTCAAATTGCTGCAATATCGAAGGTGTAAGCATAGTGCAACATGGCTGCACGTCGCTGCCCTCCGCCAAGCGTAGCTTACACATCATATTCATTCAAATAGAGAAAAACATGCGGAATCAACATGTCAATAGTGTAGTGTTTAGAGCATCCGCCTAACAAATAGGCATTCACAGTTCGAGCCCCATAATAGCACATATCATTTTCCATATGGAATGAATGTTGTTTTGCTGTAAAACCGACATAAGAGTATCACATGAGATATTTAACTTAAATATCATTCAAGCAAAGTGGCACTGTCATAATGAATAAGGTACTAGCAACCAGGTGTAAGCACAAATAAGCAGCAGTAAACACATATAAGTACCAGGAAACAAGTCTGAGTGCATGGGTCTAAGCAGTGCCCAGCATACGAAATGTATATAAGTATATACAGATATATAATACATACACACACACACACACACACACACACACACACACACACATATATATATATATATATATATATATATATATATATATATATATATATGAAGAAAGAATAATGTAACAATAAAGCATACAAAAGGAATGAGAAGGGAATCAACAGCAAACCCAGTATTATATAGCGCTGTCAGCGTATATCATATCCAACTGGGCAGGAGTGAGCAAAGCACTGCTACTCACACCACAGGCAGGATATTACCAGTGGGAGTAACATTGTTGATTTGCTAAGTCTACTTAACACACAGAGGGTAGTCCCTAGTGGGACTACCCAAAAATTGATAGGATGATTGGCCATCCAACCAGTACACAAGCAAGGGTAGGTATGTTTAAAGACTAAATGGTGGGAGAGCCTGAGAATACATGGGTTGGGGCAACATACGTGTAGGGCCCCCTAACACTCAGGAGAGGGCAATGTGTGGAGGTGTGTCATGGCTGCAATAACAAGTGGACAATGGATGATATGTGTGTATTTTGAACACTGGTGGAGTGGAGGAACTATGGGTATGAAATTATGGAGCCAGGCGTGCCAGGGTTGGATGGGCTGGTTCTAATTGGACCACCCATGGAGGTCAGCAAGTTTGTTATAAGTATATATGCATACGGGTCTACCTGAAAATACCAAATGCTGACAACGCTGACAACGAGATAACCGACACCGGAAGATCGACAACGAAGATGACCGATGATTGAAAATCCCAATGCTGAGAACACCGACATGTTATGGTAGTGTGTGATAGTGACGGACATTAGGGTCAGGGTGCGGGTAAGGTAAGTGTGCAATAGTGACAGGCTTTAAGGTTAGGGGTGGGTTAAGTGAGTTAGGGTTAGGGTGCGGGTAAGGTAAGTGTGCGATAGTGGCAGGCTTTAGGGCTTGGGGCGGGTTAAGTGAGTTAGGGTTAGGGCGCGGGTTAGGTGAGAGTGCGATAGTGACGGACCTTAGGGTTAGGTTTTGGGTTAAGGTTAGTGCATAGATAGTTGTGTATGTAAGGTTTAGTGTAGGTTTGTAAGGTTTTTGGTGTGCTTGTGTTGTGTGTTTGTTTTATGGAAAAGGTATTTGTTTTGTTTTGTTGATTGTCGGGATTGTGGTTTGTCTGTCATGTGATGTTTCGTGTTTTTGAACTTTCGGTTTTGTGGTGTCAGTTATCTTGTTTCTGGTGTTTTTGCGTGTCGGTGTTTTCAGGTAGACCCATGCATACACAGATGCAGAAGTACATTCTCTGTAATACATTCATTCCATTTGCAGACATAAATAACATGAATGTGCCCTTACAAACCTCGACAGTAGATAGAATAATAGGTTATGCAGAAGAGGGACGGGATGAAACTGTTAAAACGCAGAAGTGTGTACAATGTCCGAAGTCAGTGCTGTGCCGAAAATAATCAAATGTGAGGACTTTCCCACACATGGATCATGCCTGTGATCTGCCTGCTATGGCAACACCAATTACTAAACCGGTCTATTTGTAAAAGAAATATGCTGAACACATACATAATTATGCTCTCATGTGTAACGTGTGCGTTACCACAGTCATACATATTAATTTATTGTAGTGTCATGTTAATGGGAGTAAGGTTGTAATGAAGTATGGAGTCTAATCTTGACAAAAACACATGCATGTCCCATGTGGGACAACCCAAAAATTGCATACAGTATTCTTTTGATCGGTCATGTCACCAATGTTTGTGGACAAAACGTCTGGGAGTTCTGAGGATACATGGAGTGAGTCAACTGATGGGATGGGTCTAAAGGAGTAGGGAGTGGCCAATGTGTAGTGGTGTGGATACACCGCAAATCCGACTGGAAAATGAATGACTACAGTGTTAGGGAGGCGTTGGGGTGTGCGTTTGGGTATATATGCAAATGAAGCAGCACAGCAATAGTGTATTGGTTAGAGCAACCACCTAACGAACAGACATTCCCGTACCGAATCGCACTGTATCACATACCATTTACCATCGGTGATCTGTACATGAACATATTGTGACATCTGTCCTCAGTATAACCTGCAAAATATCAATTAAAAGTTAACTGGAGTGAAGTGTCAGTGTCATAATGAATAAGGCACTAGCAAGCAGGTCAAGCATATATAAACACCATTAAGCATGTGTAAGTGCGTTTGCGCGGGGTATGTATTGCTTTACAGACACACACACACACACACACACACACACACATATATATATATATATATATATATATATATATATATATATACATATGTTTTTATATATATATAGTTTTATATATATATATATATATATATATATATATATATATATATATATATATATATATCTATATATATATATATATATATATATATATCTATATATATATATATATATATATATATATATATATGGTTGCAGACATATACATATATATATATATATATATATATATATATATATATATATATATATATATATAGTTGCAGACATATACATATACATATATGTATATATATATATATATATATATATATATATATATATATATATATATATATATATATATATATATATATATATATATACATATCTATATATATATATATTTATACACACACATCTATACATATATATATATATATATATATATGTGTGTGTGTGTGTGTGTGTGTGTGTGTGTGTGTGTGTGTGTGTGTGTGTGTGTGTGTGTGTGTGTGTGTGTGTGCATATATATACACAGATGTTCATCTATGATAGGAAACAGCACACAAGAATGACATATGTTCACAAGCTATGCCAATGGAAGTAAGGAGCTCAAGCAAGAAACTTGAAACACGTAGCATGACCTTTCACCCCCCCCCAGCCAGACACAGGAAACATACACACAAACAATGTAAAGAGTCCACTGCTCCCCAGACCACAGGCAGGATACAACCGGGGGGGTACACAGTGCACCCGTGAATTCTGCTCTTGGAACACAGACAGGACCGTCCCTTGCGGGACACCCCAAAAATTGCCAAGACCAAAAGAAGGTGGTAGACCGACCATTCTAGCTGGGGTGTATACATACTCGGAATACAAAGGTGGGAAACTCTGATGACCCATGGGCCGAGACAATTGTATGAAATGGGTCCCGTGAAGTGGAGAGTGGGCAGTGTGCAGTGGTGTGTCCAGAACAGACCAGAACCCAGAGTAAGGATGGGTGCTGTTGAGAAGGTACAGGTGGGGGAAATATGGGTAGCTACTTATGGGTCTAGGTGTGCAGGTGTTGGCTGATGTGGGCCTATATGGACAGCCCTAGGGATGTAAGCGAATGTGTTCATTGGGCAGAGGCGTCGCCCAATGAGCAGCCTCACTCACTACGAGTCCCACTGCCGCAAAGTGTAATCTATATGGCAAAGAACGGAATAACCAGATGTAGACATATATATGTAGAGGTATGTGTGTGTACATCTACCCATAGCAACATAGAGATAAGCCTCTCCCTCTCCGTGGTACAAATGTATACGTACAGAGACAGAATACAGATAAATACCTACATATAAATATATACATATGCAGACACCCATGGACCCATATGTTGTGAGATATATGTATATATATATATATATATATATATATATATATATATATATATATATATATATACAGCAAAATATAAATATACATGCATGCATACATATACAGATATATCTGTATATAGTAATGTAAATGGATATATACATATATGTGACTGTAAATATACACATGTATATAGCTAGGATATGATACAGCAGTTATGAGTAACATATGTTCACAGGCCGTGCATATGGGGTGAGGGGTCCAATAAACAAACGTGTAACATGTAGTATCAACCCTCCACCCCCCCACCCCCAGCTAGGCCGGTGAGACATGCAGGCACAAAATAAAAGTAAACACACCACTGCTTCCCTGACCTCCAACAGGATACTACCAGTGGGAATGACCTGCCAGGTCTAATCTTGAAACATAGACATCGATGTCCCTTGTGGGACACCAAAACTTAATCCTCGGAGGCAGTCCCGGTAATGACTTATCAAACCAGGCTGTAGATGTACATGGATCAGTAGGTTGTGCAAGCCTGATAACCCATGGGTCGACACAACATACGACATGTGTCCCGATACGGGAAGAGTGATCAGGGTGTAGTGGCATGCATGTGTTGGCTGGTGCAGTCATATTAGGACCGCCCCAGGGATGTAAGTAATATTCCGAAATGGGCATAGCTGAAGCTCATACCTCTAAAACCCTAAGAGCACATCCACTGGACAGGCCATAAGCCATTGGGGGTACAAATAAGGACCATACCTCTGAACTGTCCCTGATTTCCAGGGACGTCCCTGATTTCGACTCAGTTTCTAACTCTGTCCCACTTAAACCTTCCTAAAACTAGTGACATTTGGAGGAAAGGTGGTGAATTACATGTAATGAATAATTACAACAATTAAGAGTTATAAACATCATTTACCTCAGAAAATGTGTATGAATTCATATACTCTGAGTCTGTCAATGTCTCAGGTTAATAGCACCAATAATTTAAATGTGTCCCTGATGTTGTTATGCCATGTCACTGATTCAGTTTGTATATTTCCCCAATTGTATGAGAGGTCTGATAGGGACAGAAAGCACATATTCCACTGACAACCTTAGAAAGATGATAGCATATTAGGTATGCAGTAGCATGACTCGGCAAAAGGTTGTGGGTTCCAAAACCTAATTACTTGTTTGTATTGAAGAGTGTCAGTTCCCATGTATTAGCCAGACGGGTGCAGATTGTAAGAGGAGCACACCAATAATATGAATTAAATTCTGGACAGGCCGCGGATTCCGTACAATCGAACGGCATGCTGTCGCTTAATGGGCAGCCATTCCCTATACTGTAGGCATGTAATCCAATGTAATAGGCATCACAAGGTAATATTGTAGTCCTCACTCCCACCCAGGGGTGTGAGTGTCAGATGCAAACACCAAATGCAGTGCATTTGCAAGTGCGGGAGCAAGCGGGTGTAAGTCTGTTTGGCAGCCAGTATGCGAGTATTACACTGGTAAAGCAATGTAGGGCTAACTGAGTGTAAGAAACTGTAAACTGTAACCAGAGGTTAGCATTGCTTAGCACCACGCAAACCCACGCACACCTGCTCACAAATGCTTTAATGTGCCTTAATCACTCCGTATCCAATGGCCTTGTTCTGCCCTGCAACAAAATAAATGGCATCTGCAAGACTCGAAACCAGGACCCTGCACACACAGCTATTGTGATTTACCACTAAGCCATGGCAGATATACAAACATTGGACCTTATCACAAACATATCATCCAGCGCAGTCATTCAACAGTATAGGAAATGTATTCCATCATGTAGATGTATGTGTGAGTGTTTATGTCCAGCATATAGATACATACATATATATATATATATATATATATATATATATATATATACACACACATATATATATATATATACACACACACATATATATATATATATATATATATATATATATATAAATATATATATATATATATATATATATATATATATATATATATATATATATATATATAGATATATCAGGAGCATCCCATGTGACAACAAAGCATTACAAAGGAATGAAAAGGGAAACAGCAGCAATGCCTGTATTACGTAGTGGTGTTGTCCTATGTAATATCAAGACTCCCTCAGACAGACATGTGCCATTCATACACGCAAACATTTGTACATTGGCCGTATACATCACTCTGTGCATGTTATTTACATTAACACAACAGTTCCTGTCCAATCATTATATGAGAACAGTACTCTCGCAAGGTGCTGTTGCGACATCATCATCATGATAAAGGTAAATAGGGTAACCATAGAGGGACCAGTAGTGTTGTGTGTACAATGGGCTCGTCAGCATCATGTGTACCTGGAACATTTAGGAGTCGTGTCCATACTAAGATCGTGCACCTGAGAGACAGGGGTGAGGACAACTGGAGTATGTTGTGATGCTCGCATGCTCAGAAAGGTTAGAAACAATAAAAACTTTGACCCTGCCAAATTCCAACAAGAACTAAACTCATGTAATTGGTCTATTCTAAAACACCTCCCCTTAGAGGAAGCAGTAGCATACTTTAACAAATTCCTTGAGATCCTTGATTTGCATGCACCTGTTCGCTCAAAGAGAACCAAGGCAAAAACTGCACCATGGCTTTCTATAGAGTCTAAACTCAAAATTACCCTTAGAAACAAAGCATGGGCTTTATGGCGTTCTTCTAAAGACCCTCAAGATCACATTAAATACAGGCAATCCAGGAACGAAACCAAAAAATCAATTTTACAAGACAAATAAACAATACTACTGTAATTTACAGACAGTAAATCAAAATAACCCTCAGAAGTTTTGGGCAGGTTTAAATAATCTACTACAGCCTGGACAAACTTCAACCCCAATCCCTGTTGCTACTATTGATAAAACCCCTGAAGATGTTTCTGATAGTTTTAACCAATTCTTTACTGAGACAATTCAAGCCCTAGCTAGCCAACTACCTCCTAGCTCCCCTGGTCCTGAAAGTAGCACCCCTAGAAACCTACTTACGTTCAGCTTCCAACCAGTCGCCACTTCACTTATCCGTACCTTGATCATAAAATTAAAACCCACTACACTTTCTGCTGATCAACTCCCTGCCGAGTACCTACAAAAATCAGCCGATGCTATTGCTTACCCCGTCTCAATACTAATCAGTCGAACCATAGTAGAAGCTAAAATTCCCACCATCTGGAAAATATCCTATGTAATCCCACTTCACAAAGGAGGCAGCTCTACTGAATTCTCCAATTATAGGCCAATAGCTATACTCTCTCCACTTGCAAAGATTATGGAAAAATGGATTCATAGACAACTCATGCACCACCTAATCCAAAATTGCCTTATGGCAGACAGTCAGCATGGCTTCCATCCTCATCACAGCACTACTTCAGCCCTCCTAGCCTTTACTAACACCATAAACCATAATCGCAACAATAATTATATATCCTCGGCCCTCTTTTTGGATCTTTCCAAGGCATTCGATATGGTTGATCACCAACTTTTAATCCACACCCTGCAAACATTCTGTCTAGATACTGGAGCCCTCCAATGGTTTCAATCCTACCTGAATGGTCGACAGCAGGCTGTCCTCTGGCAGAACAAACTCTAACCTTCTACCTAACACCCTCGGAGTACCACAAGGCTCTATACTAGGGCCCTTGCTGTTCTCCATCTTCATTAACGACCTTTATACTGTCATCCCAAAAGTCAGCTGTATCCAATATGCTGATGACTCTACTCTGATTTGCTCAGCCACATCTTCAGTAGAGTTATGGTCAGCTACCCAGACCACCTTTAATACAATAGAAAATTGGCTTTCTGAACATCGTCTGATCCTAAATCCCAAAAAACTAAAATGCTGTTATTTTCACCAAGAGGTAGGTCTACCGCTTTCAGCTGTACCATAAAATGAAATGATGGCACAATAATCTGACCTGACCCATCTACAAAACTATTAGGTCTCATCATAGACAATAATCTCAAATTTCACCTACATGTTAACCAAACTATCAAAACCATCAATAAAAACTAGGGTCACTTTACAGAATAAAAGCCTTCCTAACCCCTCCAGCTAAAATTGCCATAGCTCGCTCTCACCTTCTTTCAACCCTTCTGTATGCATCCCCTCTACTCGAATTTGAACAAGACTGTCCTTAACAAACTCTCAATTTGCTACAACCACATTGCCAGGTTTGCCACTGGGCTGCCTTTTAGGACACATCATTGCATCAATCTAAATCAGCTTGGTTGGCTTGAACTACCTAGCCTAATCCAGTATAACCAACTGATTATGGCCTATAAAATCCTCTATAATCCAGACAATACTCCTGCACTTAAAAATATTATCACCCCTATAACAATCCTAGACCGCTTGATCCTCTAACAAACTACTAATTCAGACTAGCAAAATTAATAACACAGCCGGTGATTCTCTCTTTGCAAACTCTGTAAGTAGATCCTGGAACTCTCTTCCAGCTGATATTACCTTACTTTCCACCTTAGGTCAATTTAAAACTAGACTCAAACAACATTTGTCATTTAACTGGCTATGTCAATGTATCAAGCCAGGCTAACTCGAATGTGTAAAAATCTGTTAACCAGTTTACTGTGTAATTTAATTTAATCCTGACTTGTGCTCAGGACTAACTGTAACCTGTGGAACTTGTTTAACTTGCTTACTTATGTAATCTCTGTAAATAGTCTGTTTGTAATATGTAATGCTGGTATTATGTAATGCTGTATCTGCTTACCCTTGGAGCTTTTCTCCCCGGGCCTCCGCTGAAAATGGACATGCATCCAGTCGGACTATCCCAGTCAACAAATGTAAAATAAAAAATAAAAATAAAATATTAAAAGGGTTACATGTGTCCACTGGACACATGTGAAATGGACAGTTATGTATGGGGCAAATGTTGTTCTAGGAACCGATTGGCCTTTTGTTTCCATAGGGTGAGAGTGGGATGTGGGGGAAGGAGAGTAGGTATGCTCATGGAGGATAGGTAGGGTAGGATGACAGACAAGACAGCATACAGGGTCGGTATATGACACATGTGGGGGGATACACCTCAGACGGGGAGGGGTGTTTGGCATTCACAAGCCCATGAGCTCCCAGATGGAAACAGTGGGACGAAGGTCCCCAGCCATGGGCAGCCACCACTGCACCAAAACAGCTGCAAAGGTAGCAGTGCTGGGGGCTGTCTAGAAGGGGCAGCCTCACCCCGTAAATGTGACACTCTGCCCTTGAGCTGGCGTATCTGGCCTTGAAACCCCTTATTGAGCCCCCTACACACCACGTCCGGGACTGTACGACAGCGGACATGTTCCTGTCTGGACCTGCTCCCAGGGGGGAAAAGCACCATCCTCACTGGTAGTACCACCAGAAGGTGGTGCAGAGCCAACAGAGATGGAGGTCCAAGGCTGGGCCCCAGATGTGCTGGTGCCCAGTGCCATGGCCAGCTGAAGTGGGACAGGAGGTTCTGCCGGGACCTCCAAACCCATACAGCCTATAGTGTTGCAGTTTAAACACAGATATGGCTTAGTAATAGTCAGCAGAATTCAGGATTACTTACAAAAGCAAGCATAGATTTGACCATCAATCCAACACAACAGATGGTATACATTTGCAGAGGGAGCACAACACATGCATATATACTGCATGACATTGGTACAAAGTGTAGAAGACTTGTGTCTGCAGCTATGAACAGTGGCCCATTATTGGCATGTCACTGAGAACCCCAGACAGTGTCTGTCATACCACTGTTTCATGTGACATATGTCCAGTCAGGGATGTGATGGCAGTAACTCATCACTATCACCATGTACTGGCTGCAATCCTCACACTATGCTCCTGCTGTTCACAGATATGTGTTCAGTGAGTAACACAGGAAACAAATGGTTCCACACACTGACCAGTCCACAGATGGCCCTACAGATGGGGGTCCCTCACAAACAGAGCACTGTCTTGTCAGTTTTAAAACATGCAAAATAGCCATTACCACACACAACTTGTTAAACAGGCAGTAGTCTCAACGAAGCATAGCTACACTTAGATACTGTAGTCATGTCTGGCACATCACCCTCCTGTCTTTAGGCTATTTCCCACTGTGTATGTTGTTTGAGGAACATCCATATATCATCTGTGATGCCATTTACCAAACATCAGATCCAGGTACCACTCACACCGACTGTCATGGGCAAACACAAACATGATGTTCCTAGATATTGTACTGTGTTTTTCATGTGAATGGCTATGGGAACATCATCACAGCTGTTCCACATGCAATCAGTTAGAGGAGGACTGCAATAGGTGCAGAGGCCATCACCTGATCATGACCATCACTTACAATACACAAGCTGCTGCTGAGCAGGTGTACACCTCCATATCCACCAGACAGTGTGTGAGAGGGACAGACAGAGGCAAAGTACATCAGAGAAGGGCTTGGAGACTAAAACCTAAGCATCGTCTGTCACACACCTACCAGTACAGGGGTCAAACCCCTGACTGACTAGTCATTACTATTACAAGTGCATGTAGTTACTCCGTGTGCCACAATGCATGTTGGTGTGCTGTAAGAACATATATGTGTGTTGGTGGGCGACATCTGCAACAGAGATATAGTAGACATACATTAGCTGTAGCACACATGGCAGTCCACATGAACGGATGTCATTGTCAACACAACCACACTCTCTAATGGACTCACGTTGACAATCTTTGCTAGGCCCACAAATACACTCCCAAACTACTTAGTTTGCCACACTGTAGTAATGCACAGGTACTACATGCACCACAGGGGATATTTGAAGGTTCTATGGGCTAGGGCATGCAAACATGTTTGACATCGGTCGATATGCCAATGGGAGTTATACTGGGAGTGACTGTGGTTGGGAGCATCATACCCCACATGCAGACACAAGGTGCCAGTACTGACATGCATGTGTGCATTGCTTCATGGGTGTGCAGTGGTTGGCTGTGCAAGATGGCTGTACAAGGCTGGGTGAGGGGTAATCCTTGGCATCATGCCACCAGACAATGGTTTGCAGTGTGGTACAGGGGTGTAGTGTCTGCAATGTCCCACACAGATGGGTATTGTATGAACTGCCCTGACATCCTGGTTACCATTGTGTATGGCCATAGCTTGGCAATGCATGACATGTCTGTGTTTGAGAGTCCTTGACATGGACATTGCCTGGATTGTGCATGTCCCACAATAATGTACAGTGACATGTACAGGTGTACCTGGTTTGACTGGCACATGTTGTGTACACAGGCTATTATCCTCCAATATGCCAATACTGGCCTGGTGT
Organism: Protopterus annectens; assembly: GCF_019279795.1. Taxonomy (NCBI): domain Eukaryota; kingdom Metazoa; phylum Chordata; order Ceratodontiformes; family Protopteridae; genus Protopterus; species Protopterus annectens. The sequence goes on from NC_056746.1 coordinate 1,068,541,245, forward strand.
GGCAGAACCTGCTTATAGTCAGCAGGTTGACCCTGCACCTGCATTGATAGCATGATACAGGTATTCCCTGGTGTCAGTGGCATCGGTCCATACAGGGCACATGTGTAAGGCATTGTATGGCCTCTGTGGATCACATTTGATCGCACTACATATGTTGCAGGTATCCAGTGGGGAACATAGTGAAGGCACATTGTGCGCAATTATGTGCCTATTGTACTACTGTACAGGATGCCATGCCCTCTGCAGCCCACTGCAATCACACCATGCCTACTATCTGTCATCAATGTGCAGGGTACTAGCAACATAGCGGGATATTCTAAGCAAGTGTGTTTGTGTATGACACATGGGTTCAGGACGTATTCCAGGTAATAGTAGGGTTGCATACTTTGTTCACCAGGCCTTTTGCCAGATGTAGGGGTATGGCTTGCCAACACAGTCCCATGTCTGACTGACATCTGTACTTCTGGTGAGGTGGACATTGTGACATATAAGATGGACACCATATAGGAAAACTACAAAATCCACTCCCCAACATGTCCAGTGGTTAGACACTCACAGCCACCTCCACACAGGCTCTGACAGTCAAACACACACACCTGCCATGTCTTGAAATAGAACTCCGACCTAACTAGTGTATCACACTACAGCAATATGCAGTTACAGCATGCGCTATGGAGAATACTGGATTACAGCACTCCTAGAGGTGTATTCCTAGGTGGGTGACATCAGCAGGATTACCAAAGGTGATCATGTGAATTGTACAGAGTGTGCATACTCTAACAAGCATTGTTCTTGTCTCAGGCAGACAGAGACACACACACAGTTGGTCTCTTTTGGAATAGAACCCCTACCTAACTAGTTTATCACACTACAGCAATACTCAGTTACAGCGCGCACTAGGGAGGATACTGGGTTACAGCACTCCTAGAGGTGTATTACTAGGTGGGTGAAATCAGCAGGAATGCCAAAAGTGGTCATGTGAATTGTAAAGCATGTGCATACACTAAAAATCATTGTTCTTGTTGCAGGCAGACAGAGAGATACACACACACAGTTGGCTTCTTGTAGAATGGAACCCCTACCTAACTAGTTTATCACACTACAGCAATACGCAGTTACAGCATGAGCTACGGATAAAACTGGGTTACAGCAGTCCTAGAGGTGTATTTCTAGGTGGGTGACATCAGCAGGATTGCCAAAGGTGGTCATGTGGGTTGTAAAGAGTGTGCATAGTCTAAAAGCATTGTTTCTTTCACAGGCAGGCAGACAGACACACAGTTGACCTGTCTGTGATTAGAACACATACCAAACTAGTTTAGCACACTACAGCATTATGCAGTTACAGCACGCATCATGGAGATTACTGGGTTATAACAGCCCCAGAGGTGTATTCGTAGGTGGGTGACATCAGCAGGATTGCCAAAGAAGGGCATTCCAAGTGTACTACGGGTTGTACATGTCCGTTACCTGTGTGTATCCATGGCTTACTGTCACGAAAACACATTTACACCTACTTAAAAGTGTCTTAGGCAGTCCTACTTAACAGCATCAACAAGGTTTGCAGGTCTTGAACCCTCAACCTTGCACACTGAGGTTACTGGGAATACCACTAAGCCATCTGGGTTGTACACATGTTGCATAGTGTCTATAATGCACATCCTACTACAGGTATTCCACAATACTGAAAACAAATGGGACAGTCCCTTTGTGTACATATGTACAGTACCTTTGAATGTACTGTATTCTGTGAAACAACAAAGACAAGTCTACATCTATTACAAATGTCATAACTACATATATATATATATATATATATATATATATATATATATATATATATATATATATATATATATATATATATATGTACCTACGGGATGTGTACACACATATATATATATATGCATATACACAGACACAGCCATAGCCATATATATATACATATATATATATATATATATATATATATATATATATATATATATATATATATATATATACATATATGCACACACACACACACACACACACACACACACACACGCACACACACACACACACACACACGTCTGAATGCCCTTTGTGACACAGAAGGATTCCAAAGGAACTGACATGTACACAAAACAGAGGCACCTCTTGTGTTATAACATTTAAATCATAAGCAGTTCACCAGAGGAGGTATGGTTGTTGTGTATGTGGAGTTTGTGGTGGGGAATGATGGCTAATGTAATCTACCCCAGGGATTGCGGAGTTAGGATGGGGAATGATGGGTATGGACCTACATCCCAGCGACCACTTCTGTGTCACTGCTCGACAGTGGCACAGGAAAATAGCATACCCAACTGTAGTCGTGCTTGATTGTGTGTTCTTTACCATTCCTATCTATGTAATACTTTATAGACACCGGTCACCACAGATGGCTACCATGGTGTGCTAAAAGACATTACACATGTGTATGCCTGGCTACAGGGTAGTCACACACACAAACACGCACACACTTGCCAGTATTGTGCATACACGTCTTGCCTATGTAAAGTTAACTAGTACAGTGATATGCAGTTGGGGTATGTGCTATAGAACACATACAATTACACTTACTGATTCCACGTCTGAGCTGGGTGACATCACAGAACCGATTACTTGCAGTGGGGAGGGGGGAAGAGAGAGGTTTAGCAGTTGACAAGGATAAAGGCCAGTGCAAAAGGAGGTATCGCTTTGGAATGTAGCAAAACCCACTACCATGACAGGATGCAGACACAAATACACACTCAGCCATTTTCTGACACACACACTCAGGCATTTGCTGTCATACACACAAACAGTTGCCAGTGGTGGGATCAGAACTCCTGTCTATCTAAAGTTCACTTTTACAGTACTACACAGTTACGAGACATGCCACAGAGATTACACATTCCAAGGCAGTCAGACTGCCCTTCTACAGTTGAGGACAACAACAGGGAGACTGACAATCACAAAGTACATAGCTGTAGACCTGTGTGTTTAAAGTAGGTGTCCATTACAACCTGTATGAACAAGCAAGACACAGCATCCGCAGGTAGGCCTGAGAGGAATAGTTGTAGCACAACAGGAACCTGAAATGGAGTATGGCCATCTGCGGAATGGACAACTACTATCACTATACAGGGTTACAGTGGGCATGCTCATACATTTAGTAGCACAGGACCGTTTGGGATGCACTATGACTACAACTACACAAGGTTATACTGGGCATGCTCGTACACTTAGTAACAAAGGGCTTGTTGGATGCACTGACTCAAATTACACAAGGTGGCAGTGGGTACGCTCATACACTTAGTAGCACAGGGCTATTTGGGATGCAGTCTGATTCTAACCACTGAAGGCCACAGTGTGCATGCTCAAACACTTACATGTACAGAACACATTGTAATGGACTCCTATTGTAAACACACAGGTTTACAGCTTGGTACATCTTACCTGACAGTATATATGCACATCATACTGGTTTACTACCTGATACCTGTATGTGGCCTGTAAATGATATAGCTGTGTCTGTGCTGTGTGATATACATGCATACATGCACATGAAGTACTGACATATATATGTTACGTCTACACATTCATGCATGTGTGGATGTGACAGGCAATAGGTTACCTGGGTCGCTCCGCTGGATGCTACCTACAGCATGTGTCACACACCTTGCTGCCCTGAAAGGCATACATTGATAGCAGGTTGTGGACAGTGGCATTATACGTGGAACAGTGGCATGTGCAAGCATAATGTGTGAGCCAGCTTGTGTAATGGTACTGAGGTGCAGGTTTCAAGATGACCTCTCCCGACTGTGTTAGTAGTTGTCATTATTAGCAGGACTGCTACCCTAAGTATATCTCACATTGATCATATACACAAGTTCTGCCACTGTCCGTTACCTTACATGGGGCATTTGCTACCAAGCACATTAATACCATGTGCAGTGATGTCATGGTATGGGTGGAAACTGCTAGACCAAAACAATGAGCCAATGTCCTGCTGTTATTATGAGGTTGTCCAGTGTCTGTCATTCCAGGCTATCATGACTGAATGACGAGCCTTCAACATAGAGCAAATGCATCCATGTTACACATGTGTGTGGATAATACCTAGGTCGCATTTACCCATATAGCCGCATTCCAAGGCAAATGTCCTACACACAAAAGTAACATCCTGACACCTACATGGCAATTGCATTGGATGCTTATGCTAACCCGTGCTAGATGTGTGGCTTTAGTAATCCATTTGCTCAATGTAGAACCTACAATGGGGAATACCGACATCTGTGCAGTGAGGAACACCTGGCTGAAGGCTCTGTAGTGAACAATTGCACTACCACCATATAACTCAGATCCAGACATGTGGGTCATAACAGTGGTATGGACCATACCAGGTGGTGGTGTACACATATTCATAAAGGCTACTCATATGTAAAGACCACTACTCTGACATAACGCATCACAGATGAGTCAGGTACAGGTGAAAGTGGCAAATGCTGCATTCTAGGTTGTATCCTCATATACATCCACCACCTTGTTCCCAGACTACCAACACACATCCATATGTGGTATGACATAGTATGGTAGACCACCAGATAACCCTCAGTTGGTGGGCTGTACCTAGGCCTACATCAACTGTGCAAAGTACTCATGTACAGACACAGCTGCATAATGTGTTATGCAATGCATTAATACCACTGCTTGTAACCAGCTCAGTTGTACACATACCAGGGTCCCTCGGATGTTGACAGCATTAACACGGTCGACTGTTGCTGTACACAAGTAAACAACACCCTCATGACTGGATATGACCTAACCGTACCTGCCCTGGATATGTACATCCCACACTCATACAACATAAATTACATTACCATAGCTTTCATTTACCTTTCTACATACAGGTGGCTACAGTCATTACACACATGCACATGGCAGATAGCATGCTAACAGCACATAAGGTTCGATATCTATGTTGACAGAGGTAATATCTCCTCTCTACTGGTCACCAATGACACCTATCATATCATACAACACTCCATGTGGCATGTATGTCTTTAGACATGTCCACCTAATGCAATGCCTACAAACATACCCAAATAACAGGACCATATGACCTACACAAGGCCTGTATTGACAGACTCAGGGAAATCCAGCTCTGCACTGTATATTCCTGAGTAATCACAGGTGATATGTTCATGACATGTACAGCCATGTGTGACCACAGCTCCTACATATACACCATGTCAACAATTGCAAGCCATACATGCTGTGTGCTGTCTGGACATTAGCCTTAGTACCAGAATAGCCAGTACATGCTGGGGTGAGATGTTTACAAACCACAGACCTCATACATGCTTGAATGAGTGTACTGCCTAGCTCTAACAGAGCACATTGCTGGCACTCTTCCAGTACATATGAGGTGTGTGTGGCAAATATGATGTGCTCACTGTTGACCATTACAGTACCCTGGCTTCACCATGGCACTGTCAAGTAACAGTTTGTAGGAGCATGACATGGAATAATGCTGTGTGTGTCACACTGATATGTGCTGTTGTAATATATGTACACTTGGCTACTCAGTGAAAGTGGTGGTGTCCTACCAGTACATGAATACAACATCCATTATGGTGTAATGCTCGGCTATGTTTCACACATGGCATAGGGAAGGTGTGGAATGTATTCTCTTGACCTGCTAGTGCATGTACTGATGTAGACCGCATATCTGTACATGTATTGCTGTTTGTGTAGATTCCATGTGTGTGCAGTGTCTGATGTCTGAAGGTGACTGTTGTCTTAGTACATCATGCTGTTGCAATACAGCCTCAACATTGCCAACTGTATATGGTGATATGCTCTAAGTACAGTAAGCCGTACATGAGCTATGGACAGATGTTTGGACATGATTTCTAAGTGGTGGGGCTTCTTTGCAGATGAATGATTACTGAGGACAGCTCACTGGTGTGTTACAACCAGTTCTACAATAACCTGTGTACCTGCTAAGGTCAGGTTTTGTTAATTGAAGTGGAAGACAGACAATGTAGAATGCTGTAAGCGTGACACCAAAGGCAAACCCCATGACACCTGTAACAGTAATACCCCCCTGTGCATATATTCTGCATATATCAGCACAGTTGTCAAAGGAAAGAGTCAGTAAGCATTGTACCGGATGCGATAGTGCTGTACTGCTGTAGTACCTATCATGAGATAGGCAGGTGTTTGATTCACAGTACTGGCACATGTGGGTGTGTGTCCATATATGTCACATATGGCTGGGAATACATCCTACATGTTATCACTCTCCTGAACACTGTTGTTGACACCAATACAGAGTGAAGTGTAGAAAGAAAGGCATTGGCAGGTGGTTAAACCTCACACATGTAAAGTGTCTGTATGTGTGTGACATAGGTGTATATCTTTGTGAATGCCAGTGTGTGTGTGTGTGTGTGTGTGTGTGTGTGTGTGTGTGTGTGTGTGTGTGTGTGTGTGTGTGTGTGTGTGTGTGTGTGTGTGTGTGTGTGTGTGTGTGTGTGTGTGTGTGGCTGTCGGGTTCCTGGAGTGAGGCTGTATTTTACCATAGTGAAATGTTAATGCCCCTTCCCCCCATCCACTCAAAGCAGTCTTACATCCCTGTTGATATCGTCAATCGTAGACGGGCATACTAACCACCTGTTAACATGTACACCCTGGGATGTGACCTGTTGTTACATAACCTACTGATGGACCCCCCTCCCCACATACACTCGCTGCACTGTAGTATCCCTGTCGATGTTCTTGATCTTAGGCCATACCAACTACCTGTACATGTGCAATCTCTGTGGCGCGTCTTGTAATTGCGTAGTACTATAATGATAATATGCACATAGACAGGGGTTTTCATCTGAACACTGGCAACTGTGTGTGTGTGTGTGTGTCAGAGTGTGTGTTACTGTGTCTGGAATCCCTGAGTGTGTGGGTATGTCTGTGTTTGCATGCTTTCATGGCAGTGGGTATTACTGCTTCCCAATGAGAAGCCACTATTTCCACTTGCCTTTACCCTGTCATCCAGCATACCACTCTTTTACCCACTCCGCGCTCCAGGTAACTATACCTGTGATGTCACCCACTATGGATGTGACGGCTCTGAACACAGTAGCTTACTACACAGCTATCATGCTCTTGGATCATTAGAACAGTAAACATAATTGAAACATGGGAGAATATAACTGTGATGTGGAACTAACAAAGTGCATGCAGGTATTGTCATACTGACCTGTGGGTAGTCAACATGTACATATGGGACGACTGCAAACACCAACATCCCTCTGCACATGCAACTACACCTGAAAGAGGAAGGCAGAATATCAAGATCAACATGCTGTTAGTGTTGTTACACATGATACATACTGTCAAATGTACAAAATGCATTCTAAAACTGCAATACATGGTATGTCTGCTACCTGTCAACACTACTCAGCAATATTAATCTACAGTTGTCTACCTAGTATGTTCACCCTGTGCATCAGACCATATGAACATGTCCCTGCACCGATGATGTGGATGACAGGGATGCGGCACAGGCATCATCATATGCACAAGGTGATAATGTTTGCCAGAGGCCTAGGCTGTGCCATTGGATGACATCATGTGTGTGTGTTAGGGCCTGTGATATCATTGGGTGTGTGTGGATGTTATGTGTGTGTGTTGAGGTGCCCTACATTTGTTTCCAGTGTGTGTATATGCATGCACACAGGTCTGGCATGTGGCTGGCCTACACAAGGGTAATATTGACAGCTGTAGACTGTACAAGGCAGGTTTCACAGTTCACGGTGTCCGGCCATGGCCATGTGACCCACGTCTGCCTGGGGTTGCATGGGCACTACCAGGCAGAGGTCCAGATTGGGTACCGTCTGATGATACATGTCCACTGGAATCGTGTCCCTGTTGGGACTGTCCAGGACCATGTGCACGTGGCCTGCTGTGTCCTGGTGTGGACTGCACAGCACCAGCAGCACTGCTGCTGCTACCGCCACTATGGGAGCAGGCATGTGCAGTAGCATGTTCACGTAGACCTTCAACAGGTGATGTAGCTGGCCTACGTCCATGTCCCTGATGCCTCACTCCCACAAGATGTTCCAGCACAGACATTCCATGCTCGAGGATTGACATGTCATGGTCAAGGACTCCCACCATGTCACCCAATCGTCTATCCAAAACATCTGCAAGATGGTGGTGAGCATTTGCAAGTGCCTGGATGTTGTCAGTTAATGAACAGACAGCAGCCAGCCCGCTAAAGCCTCAGACCATCTCTGTTGTGCCTCCATTACAGCCTGAAACATGCATCTGGAGACTCCCAGCTGATGTGCTTGGTCTCGCAGGGGCATGTTGGCCAGTGGTCCTCCTACGAGCAGCTCTGGGCACATGCCTGTGTGGGACATCACCAGTCTGTTGACTGGGATCATGGTGTGCAGGCACACCTTCCATAGTCTCCACACTTCCCTGTTCCATGCTACTACCCGCAAACTGTCCTTCCTCTATGGCCGGCTGTGATGTGGTATGTGTAGGCAAAGGAACTGTGTGCAAGGATGAGGGGGGAGGCAGGTGGAATGGCAACCAATGGCACAGATTCAGCCTCTGACATCCTTGCCTGTGCCTCAATCATACTATCATCATCACTGCTAGAGTCTGTGGGGACACTAACATCAGGTGGACTGCAGGAGGGCAACACACTTACATCAACACCCGTGAGGGGAAGACAAGAACTGTACATTACAAGTTATACCAGACACACGGACAGACAGACACAGACACACAAACAGAGACACACAGACAGACAGACAGACACACACACACAGACAGACACAGACACACACACGGCAGATAGACACAGACAGACACACAGACAGACACACACACATGCAGACAGACACAGGCACACACAGAGACACACAGACAGACGGACAGAGACACAGACAGACATGCACAGACAGACAGACACAGACACACACAGACATACAGACACACAGACAGACACACACACACAGACACTCATAGACAGACAGACACAGACACACACACAGACAGAAAGACACCGACACACACAGACACACACAGACAGACAGACAGAGACACACACAGACAGACACACACAGACACAGAGACACACACAGAGACACACAGACAGACAGAAAGAGACAGACACAGACTGACAGACAGAGACACACACAGATGCACAGACAGAGACACACAGACACACACACTACATGCAGGTGATATGGCAGATGGCATTCATCTTAGACAATTATAGTTTCAGCTTAGGCAATTATAGTGGTAGTTATCATACATCCTTGAGTTGCACACAACAGCATGCATGTGGTATAGCAGACGGCATGCACCTTATATAATTATAGTGGTGGTTAGCATACATACCTGTATTGCATCATTTGTGTTAGTAGCCTATGCCCCATACCTGCAACACAATGCATGCACTTTGCACCATTGCACTGCACTGCCATGGTGTGTGCAACATACACCACATGTTAACAGACCATCACTGACCTTTGTACATCTGCCACTGATGCTTTCTGTTGGCAACCGCGCTTATGTGTGAGGACATGAGCAGTAGGGTATGTCGACTGCATACTATGTTTGTCTGAGCATTAGCTTGCATATCTCCCCCAAAGCAGTGCATGTCTGTTCAACATTATTCTGCCTACCCCTGAGCTGAGTGTAGACATTGTGCATGTGGCTGTACACATGTTTGACATGGCTGTCCCTACTTTGCAATGGTGCCACAGACCAGCACAGGTTTACAGTACACCAGCCTGCTGTGTGGTGTATGACTTTACCAATCACATGTAGTATGACATGTCTTCTGCTGATGTGTTGAATGACATGCATACATGTGTAACACAATGGTGTCCTTACCAATCTACAGTACGGTAATGGTGTCCCAATTCAGGAAGTGTTATACTAACATGGGCCTTCAGCTGATGCAATGTTGTCCGTCCACTCTACAAATATGCAGGGACATACTGCACATTGAGCTGATGTGCATAGCCATTGCAGGGCATCATGTGGCTTCACAATTGCTATACAATGTGAGCTACTGACACAGTTCATAGCCATGATTATGTTCACATACAATACATATCTAATGTGGAATGTGACCCACGTCACCGAGGTGTATACACAATAAACCCTAATATGGAATGTGTGACACAGATCACAGAAGGGTATACGGATGACACCCCTGCACATCCGCAACCATATTACTGATACCTGGCAACTATGCCCACACATGGCTAACTTACAAGTACTCTATGTCCCACATGCCATCTGTACCTCTCGCACACATGAGGAGCAGGCATGATGGTGATGTCTGACACCAGCAAGGTGAATTTACTGTATCTGTGTCTTTATGTGGATGTATGTGTATGTTGTGCAACACATGTATGTATTTGGATACTGTATAGGTGAATGCTTCCATGTCGTGACACACTCCAGATGTTCAAGACATGTTATGTGGTGGTTTCATGTTATGCCTACACAAGCTGTGCACAGGCCTGTACGATGTTTACTGTTTCACATCTGCAATATCACCATTACACAAAGGCCATAGTTGTATTGTGTTGAGCCAATGTACAACAGGGTGTACACACATGTACATCACTTCTACTGTGTGTGTTGCTTCATGTCTCTGGCCATCCTCCATGGCCATGTGTGCACATGTTCAGTCCAATGGTTGTGATGGCCATCTTATTTCACATGTCAGTGTTATCCCATATGACATGCACCCATAGATGTCATATGCTCCACTGAGGACAGGGTTATGCAGACAAAGGGTGGTATGTATGGGATGTGAGACATGTTTTGCAGGATAGTTGAGCAGTGTTGCAGTCAGCCCACTACATGTCATGGACATGTCTGATAGCACATGACATTGTGTGACATTCATAGCAAGTGTATACTACACAAGGATGTATCCTGTGCGCCAGGCATACTCCAGCTCCAACACATTTAGTGTGTGTGTGCACATATGCTCTCTGTACAGTACTGTTCGTATTCCCAACATGTGCAATGCTGATATGTAGTACCTGTCCCTACAGTGGAACACACCTCCACCATTGTATTCATTGTTGTCAACACATCTGGCAAATGACAGTATGGAAGGTTTAGTGTAGGTGTTTCATATAGTCTACAATTGTTTCACATAGGTAAACAGTGTTATGCATTGCAGGTCTGACCAGTGTCCATTACCAGGACCATCATACATTATGTGTACGTGTGTTATTGCAGATAGCATGCAATTAATATGTTCCATGCATTATCAAGCCTGGTAAATAATAACAATCTCACCTGACACAGGCTGCTGTTGCTGCAAAATGCCAGAAGTACCTAAATAGGAGTGTCACAGGAGTAAGATCATTATCCACACCTGTGTGGTAGCTACATGGTGCAATGTCCATGTTAGCACATAAGCCAGTACAATACACTATACTATGGAGTATGCACATCTGTGCATACATAGAGTAACAGACTATAGTATGTGGCATGTGTGCATACATGCTTTGCATATGATGTTACATTACATATTGTACAGTAACACATGTAACTATGTGATATATAGTTGTGTTGTATGTGCAGTAGTGACTTACCAGGCAACTCAAGGCTCGGTGGTTGAGAGACACCCACCTCCACAATACCAGCTAAAGCTTGTGGATGGAGGTCTGCAGGTTTCCAGGTTGGCCAGTAGCTCCTCGGCACGTGAGTGGTGGCTGGGTGAGTGGCCCCCCACCTGTTGCACCTTGTTCCCTGGTGATTGCATTAGCACTCAGTTTCGCCCATCTTATCAGGTCAGTGCAGTGTCGGCACACCTGCTGATAAGTGCGATTGTGACTGCCAACATCATTTACCCTCCTGCAGAGTTCCTCCCATAGGGCATCCCACTGCTGTGCATCCTGTGGCACATGGCTAAAGAGCATCATGTAGTTGTCGAGAAGGCATGGGATGAGGACCTTATCCTCTAAGCGGCTGTATGGCAGCAATCTGCTACGTGGCATACCTGGAAGACATAATGATGGGGACAGGTCACAGTAACTCACAGAGAAGTACAGCAGTACAGCTGAACATACATGTGTATCACATTTATTAGGATTACAAATACATCTCTGTAAATCTACATGACAGTAACACCAGTGACATGTATAAGTCACACACATTTGACAACTACTGGTGATGTGATGTGATGTTATTGCCATATATGTGTGTGTCATGTGATGACATTGCTCATACACCATGTGGATATTGTCTTGACATGGGCATGTCTGTTTGCCTATAGTGGTGTCTTTACCTATCAGCATATGCCTGGATGTGTTCACATTAATGCAATCAACCTTAATGCTGTGTATATGCCACATATATAGTCATACATAGCCATTAGGGACATGACCTGTGACTCTGCAGACTTGCAAGCATGTATGTGTTTTGCCATATACATCTACATGGCACTGTACAGCTGTGTAGCATCCTGCCATGTATTCCCTGTGTTGCACATGTGTAACACATGGGACAATAGCTAGCCTGATGATATTTGCAGAGTTGGATATCAACTATAGCATGTATGGTCATAGTGATCTAGTAGGTTATATTCCTGGGCCATTTATGAGCCTAGGCAGACAGGTTACCTAGCTGTAAGCAATAGACAGGTAATTTTCAGTGGCCAGTTCAAGCAGTGCCACAGAACTGATACACATGGTTACTGATATATTTGGCATGCAGTCATCACACCATGTCACAGAGGGGCAGCGTGCAGCTTACTGGACAGGGATGCATAGTATGGCAAGAGTATGTTAAGTGTATGGGACAGGGATCTGTCAGGAATGTTGTGATCCTTGTACTAGAAAGGTGGATGTCCATGATGTATGTGTTTATTTGGGATCAGAATATGTTAAGTGTAGCATGTCCAACACCTCTGGGTTGAACATGGCTTTATTCAGGGTAGGCTGCATGCTACATAGTGCAGCTAGGGATTGTGAAGGGCAGTGTAGGCCATCTACACATGGGTAATAACCCTTAAAGGAAATATGTGATCTATTATGGGTCACATGGGTGTTGAGTATGGCTGGGCAGTTATCTCTATATTCCTGGATGGCATCCTGTCATGATTAGGAGTTCCACATATGACTACCTGTCTTTTGTGGTGACGTAACTATCCAAGGGAAGTACTGTCCAGCTGCATCCCATACACATAGTTGCCATTATGTTGACCGCTGCCTAGGTGGTAGTTAATGGGTACAGGGTTTGTAACATAGGGGATGACAATGCAATACTTAGCTGTCAGATTGTGGCCATACATCACACACCACGCATTTGACACACTCAGGCCCTTCTGTATGTTGAACTCAGCACACAATGAGTCAACTATTGCTCCTAGTTCATAGACATTTGCAAACATCAATAGGCTGATGCCTTCTGTGTTAGTCTATGTGGTATAGATAACAAAGAGGGTGAGTACCAGGAATGACCCCTGTATTACTGTGGCTGGCACTGGTTTGATGTGTGTGTATTCATCAGACACCTTATGTAGCGTGGGTTCTGCCAGCAGTGCAGTTGCCAACCACTCCTGTGACATAGAAATATACACCTAGTTTACTGAGTGTAGCTGGAATACATTATGGTTGATGGTGTCCTACGACCTGGCAAGGTCATGATATGCAGTGTAAATCAACCCCTACTGTCATCTACATCTGTACATCAATTACGTTGACCACGCTTCACGGCTGTACAGACCAGACTCAGCAGGGTAGTTGTGCACTATGTCCCATTATCAATGGTGTCTCCTCCTTTGTGAGGTGTGATAACTGTTGTTGTGCACCATTCGGTGTGTACACAGCCTGACATGGAGCTATGATTGACCATGATGTGTATGTGGATAGCTGAATGTTCTTGCATTTGTGTAGGATACATCCTGGGATGTTGACAGGTCCCATGAAAGCTGTATGTATGGCATTAGAGAGTGCAGCTTGTACCTGCATAGTCGTTAGTACAGGGGCCCTGTAGTGTACATGGATATATTACTAAGTGTACCTGTTGGGGGTGGGGGGAGGTGGGAGTGGTTTTAGGTTCTCCAAGACCCTATCTGGATGAAATGGTGCTATTTCTGTAGGTGCAGTACTTCCCATGCCATAGTGCTGTGTAGCAAGGCAGGTCTTGTCATTGCCATTACGATTAATGACACAGCTATAGAATGCTCTATGCTTGGCCTCATAATATGTGGCTGATTAGTTTCACAGTAGCTTTGCGTGGTTTTATATGGTGTCTCTGCATCTTATTGAGGCTGACCAGGGAACACCTACACTCATGTGTGTTCACTCTTGTAACAGTTACTACCTTCTGTGGTACAGTTTAAAGCATGGTACCACCAGTTTGCCTACTTGTTTGTGTTGGGTTGACTCCTGGTTCTGTTTCAATGGCACAATCACTGCACATATGTGACTGCTTAAGGTTCATTTGTATAGGATTCAGCATTTGCACATGCATTGTTCATCTGCATGGGTGCCATGGCACTCACCACTCTGCTCTTAGGAAACATAACATTGGCATTGGAGACTAGCTATGTGTAGCATACTGTTAGCCTTGTTTGTGTGACTACTGTGATCCAGGTCATTGGGGTCGATGGAATCCAACATGCATTGGCGCAGGTGTTGGTACATGAGGAGTCTTCCCAGTTCATAATGGAATAGTTGAGAGTAGCCAGTATTATGGTTCTGCTTCAGACCTAATATTCCCCATTACAGCACATTATGACAGTTGGGAAGTCCGCGGCCTGGTGGGTGATCTGTCTCAAGGTGCATTTTGAATTCCACTGTGGCACAAAGGTAGTTGCTCTGCATAATGCATCTGATGTTATGCAAGTGCAATTAGCGTGGGGTTACATATCCTTCAGGAATATGGACACACCTGTGGCCCGTGTGTTTCAGTAAAGGATAATGGGCAAGAGGTGAGGTATGTGTTATAACATGGTCATGCAGGTGTGCTCTCCGGAGCGTTGAAACATGTCTCAGCCACTGCATAGATATGTTCACCATGTTAGGGATTGACATATGTGTGTCTGTATAGTGTTTCTGACATGTATCATTATGTAGCGAGACCCATAGTTTATTGCTTGGCCGTCCCTGTAACAGCAGTGGACCCTCACCTGAACCATGCATGATGAAGGCACTATAGGGGAAGCATGAGCTGTAGGCAGTATCCAGATTCCCATGGGTGACAGGTGCAGGCCCTGTCTGGCAAAGCATCATGGTCTGTCAACCATGTTATCTCAGGACAACAGATAAAGGATACCCTGTGACATGCACCACTACACTAGACAATTGTGGAATACAATCCTTTTGTCCCTGTACTGCAGTATCATTCTGGCCAATGGCAGAATGCTACCCAGGCCTTGGAACATACCTGCATGGGCAACAAGACCTGACAGTTCCTACATATGTTTCCATGCAGTCCAGGCTACTGCATCACAGGTCCTGCACAACAACATGGAATATGCCAGAGCCATGTGTATAGTTCAAAAGGTGGTCTGAGTGTATGAGTATGTGGCTAATCATGGCAGACAGGCAGCTGACAGTATGTATGCCCTCGTATAGGTCGGTGTGTAACATAGTGCTAGAGTTTGCATTCACAAATGAGTACTGTTGGGCATGTTTCCAGTCATTTGTTCAGAGGTGTGGCACAATTATGCAAACTATGTCATACAGTTTGTGTATTTCAGTGTCTGTCTCTTCCTCCTTGGAGAGGTCACTTGTTTGGCCAGATACTTAGACGTGTCTGTAAATGTGTGTGATTTCTGGTAGTGTGTGTGGGTGTCCTTACTGTGTTCTGGTAAGGGTATGTGTTGGTTGTGTTGATGAGCTGCATGTGTTAACCTACACCTCATGACTGTCCAGTCATGGCTGTAGACTGGGCTGCCTTCCAGCTTACCCCTGTAGCTGCATCCCAAACAATGTGTGGGGAGAGGTGTTAGGTAGGTCTAACAGTGTACATGGCATAGAGATTACATTCCCCCAGGATGGCCACATACACAAAGCTGACATTAGGAAACACCAGTAGCTGAGTAGTGGACATGCCTGTATGAGCAGTCAGTACTACAACTACCAAGTACTGTATTTAGTTTATGTATTGCCTATGAAGATGTTTTAGACAGTGATGCTCACATGTAAATATTTGTTTTATGGATGTGACAACACTGGCTATTACGGCTGTAGCTACCTTTAGCAGCAATCCTCCTCTGAGGAGCACATCACATCCTGTTAGTTGATTACAGATGATGCAAGTGTCTACAGGTCTGTTTCCTTCTCTGGGTATATACTCACATATCCACCAGGACCATGAGCTCTGTTGGGCACAGACACCCACTCTCCAAACATGCCACTATCAACATGATCAGGATATAATCAGATAGTGTGAGCCATCACCTATGATGCGGCTATTACATATGGGCAGCTGTCTCCTACATCTTACTCTCCTACTGCAGATGTTACACTGGAGTTAAAGATGATATGCAACCTGTTTCATTACCAGTGCTGTGCACTACCTTAGATACACTATGTGCAAACGGCTGTTAGGTTGGCAATGAGAGGTTGGGCTACACAAACCTGGCAGTTCAACCAGTGTGTCTGTACTCTCAATATCCACTCTATGTAGGTGTGCACATAGCCATTTAACCCAGCCCTGTAACAAGGGTCACTACACATTTGTATAACATGTACACATGCACAGCTGTTATTGCTTGCAAACGATAGAAGAGAGGTGGATATTACATGTGTTATGTGCATGGATAGTTACCTAGCTCTTCCAATTATCTTTGCTATCATGCTGATAACCTGTCAGATGAATACTAATGCTATGTATCCTGTCATTGAGTATTATGATTGCCAATAGACAGAACTACTGTTTGCATAACATACCAGAACTGCTATGTAGACTAGAATACAGATCTGCCTAGAATACTGTACATTACACAGTTATTGGCACAATATCCCACAATGCACACCATATTTGCAAGGTAAGCCCACCTTTACCATGTTCATCTTACTTATACACCCATACATATGTCGACTGTTACACTATATTGACATATACTATCCCCTGTTATAGAAAATACTTGTTGGACCAGTCCTGACACTGACAGTGGCTGGAAGCGAACTGGTGGGTTCAAGCCCATATCATCGGGAATCATTGGGTGTGTGTGGATGTTATGTGTGTGTGTGTTGAGGTGCCCTACATTTGTTTCCAGTGTGTGTATATGCATGCACACAGGTCTGGCATGTGGCTGGCCTACACAAGGGTAATATTGACAGCTGTAGACTGTACAAGGCAGGTTTCACAGTTCACGGTGTCCGGCCATGGCCATGTGACCCACGTCTGCCTGGGGTTGCATGGGCACTACCAGGCAGAGGTCCAGATTGGGTACCGTCTGATGATACATGTCCACTGGAATCGTGTCCCTGTTGGGACTGTCCAGGACCATGTGCACGTGGCCTGCTGTGTCCTGGTGTGGACTGCACAGCACCAGCAGCACTGCTGCTGCTACCGCCACTATGGGAGCAGGCATGTGCAGTAGCATGTTCACGTAGACCTTCAACAGGTGATGTAGCTGGCCTACGTCCATGTCCCTGATGCCTCACTCCCACAAGATGTTCCAGCACAGACATTCCATGCTCGAGGATTGACATGTCATGGTCAAGGACTCCCACCATGTCACCCAATCGTCTATCCAAAACATCTGCAAGATGGTGGTGAGCATTTGCAAGTGCCTGGATGTTGTCAGTTAATGAACAGACAGCAGCCCGCTAAAGCCTCAGACCATCTCTGTTGTGCCTCCATTACAGCCTGAAACATGCATCTGGAGACTCCCAGCTGATGTGCTTGGTCTCGCAGGGGCATGTTGGCCAGTGGTCCTCCTACGAGCAGCTCTGGGCACATGCCTGTGTGGGACATCACCAGTCTGTTGACTGGGATCATGGTGTGCAGGCACACCTTCCATAGTCACCACACTTACCTGTTCCATGCTACCACCTGCCAACTGTCCTTCCTCTATGGCCGGTGGTGATGGGGTATGTGCAGGCAGGGGAACTGTGTGCAAGGATGAGGGGGGAGACAGGTGGAATGGCAACCAATGGCACAGATTCAGCCTCTGACATCCTTGCCTGTGCCTCAATCATACTATCATCATCACTGCTAGAGTCTGTGGGGACACTAACATCAGGTGGACTGCAGGAGGGCAACACACTTACATCAACACCCGTGAGGGGAAGACAAGAACTGTACATTACAAGTTATACCAGACACACACGGACAGACAGACACAGACACACACAAACAGAGACACACAGACAGACAGACAGACACACACACACAGACAGACACAGACACACACACGGCAGATAGACACAGACAGACACACAGACAGACACACACACATGCAGACAGACACAGGCACACACAGAGACACACAGACAGACGGACAGAGACACAGACAGACATGCACAGACAGACAGACACAGACACACACAGACATACAGACACACAGACAGACACACACACACAGACACTCATAGACAGACAGACACAGACACACACACAGACAGAAAGACACCGACACACACAGACACACACAGACAGACAGACAGAGACACACACAGACAGACACACACAGACACAGAGACACACACAGAGACACACAGACAGACAGAAAGAGACAGACACAGACTGACAGACAGAGACACACACAGATGCACAGACAGAGACACACACAGGCACACACGCTACATGCAGGTGATATGGCAGATGGCATTCATCTTAGACAATTATAGTTTCAGCTTAGGCAATTATAGTGGTAGTTATCATACATCCTTGAGTTGCACACAACAGCATGCATGTGGTATAGCAGACGGCATGCACCTTATATAATTATAGTGGTGGTTAGCATACATACCTGTATTGCATCATTTGTGTTAGTAGCCTATGCCCCATACCTGCAACACAATGCATGCACTTTGCACCATTGCACTGCACTGCCATGGTGTGTGCAACATACACCACATGTTAACAGACCATCACTGACCTTTGTACATCTGCCACTGATGCTTTCTGTTGGCAACCGCGCTTATGTGTGAGGACATGAGCAGTAGGGTATGTCGACTGCATACTATGTTTGTCTGAGCATTAGCTTGCATATCTCCCCCAAAGCAGTGCATGTCTGTTCAACATTATTCTGCCTACCCCTGAGCTGAGTGTAGACATTGTGCATGTGGCTGTACACATGTTTGACATGGCTGTCCCTACTTTGCAATGGTGCCACAGACCAGCACAGGTTTACAGTACACCAGCCTGCTGTGTGGTGTATGACTTTACCAATCACATGTAGTATGACATGTCTTCTGCTGATGTGTTGAATGACATGCATACATGTGTAACACAATGGTGTCCTTACCAATCTACAGTACGGTAATGGTGTCCCAATTCAGGGAAGTGTTATACTAACATGGGCCTTCAGCTGATGCAATGTTGTCCGTCCACTCTACAAATATGCAGGGACATACTGCACATTGAGCTGATGTGCATAGCCATTGCAGGGCATCATGTGGCTTCACAATTGCTATACAATGTGAGCTACTGACACAGTTCATAGCCATGATTATGTTCACATACAATACATATCTAATGTGGAATGTGACCCACGTCACCGAGGTGTATACACAATAAACCCTAATATGGAATGTGTGACACAGATCACAGAAGGGTATACGGATGACACCCCTGCACATCCGCAACCATATTACTGATACCTGGCAACTATGCCCACACATGGCTAACTTACAAGTACTCTATGTCCCACATGCCATCTGTGTACCTCGCACACATGAGGAGCAGGCATGATGGTGATGTCTGACACCAGCAAGGTGAATTTACTGTATCTGTGTCTTTATGTGGATGTATGTGTATGTTGTGCAACACATGTATGTATTTGGATACTGTATAGGTGAATGCTTCCATGTCGTGACACACTCCAGATGTTCAAGACATGTTATGTGGTGGTTTCATGTTATGCCTACACAAGCTGTGCACAGGCCTGTACGATGTTTACTGTTTCACATCTGCAATATCACCATTACACAAAGGCCATAGTTGTATTGTGTTGAGCCAATGTACAACAGGGTGTACACACATGTACATCACTTCTACTGTGTGTGTTGCTTCATGTCTCTGGCCATCCTCCATGGCCATGTGTGCACATGTTCAGTCCAATGGTTGTGATGGCCATCTTATTTCACATGTCAGTGTTATCCCATATGACATGCACCCATAGATGTCATATGCTCCACTGAGGACAGTGTTATGCAGACAAAGGGTGGTATGTATGGGATGTGAGACATGTTTTGCAGGATAGTTGAGCAGTGTTGCAGTCAGCCCACTACATGTCATGTACATGTCTGATAGCACATGACATTGTGTGACATTCATAGCAAGTGTATACTCCACAAGGGTGTATCCTGTGGGCCAGGCATACTCCAGCTCCAACACATTTAGTGTGTGTGCACACATATGCTCTCTGTACAGTACTGTTCATATTCCCAACATGTGTAATGCTGATATGTAGTACCTGTCCCTACTGTGGAACACACCTCCACCATTGTATTCATTGTTGTCAACACATCTGGCAATGACAGTATGGAAGGTTTAGTGTAGGTGTTTCATATAGTCTACAATTGTTTCACATAGGTAAACAGTGTTATGCATTGCAGGTCTGACCAGTGTCCATTACCAGGACCATCATACATTATGTGTACGTGTGTTATTGCAGATAGCATGCAATTAATATGTTCCATGCATTATCAAGCCTGGTAAATAATAACAATCTCACCTGACACAGGCTGCTGTTGCTGCAAAATGCCAGAAGTACCTAAATAGGAGTGTCACAGGAGTAAGATCATTATCCACACCTGTGTGGTAGCTACATGGTGCAATGTCCATGTTAGCACATAAGCCAGTACAATACACTATACTATGGAGTATGCACATCTGTGCATACATAGAGTAACAGACTATAGTATGTGGCATGTGTGCATACATGCTTTGCATATGATGTTACATTACATATTGTACAGTAACACATGTAACTATGTGATATATAGTTGTGTTGTATGTGCAGTAGTGACTTACCAGGCAACTCAAGGCTCGGTGGTTGAGAGACACCCACCTCCACAATACCAGCTAAAGCTTGTGGATGGAGGTCTGCAGGTTTCCCCAGGTTGGCCAGTAGCTCCTCGGTACGTGTGAGTGGTGGCTGGGTGAGTGGCCCCCCACCTGTTGCACCTTGTTCCCTGGTGATTGCATTAGCACTCAGTTTCGCCCATCTTATCAGGTCAGTGCAGTGTCGGCACACCTGCTGATAAGTGCGATTGTGACTGCCAACATCATTTACCCTCCTGCAGAGTTCCTCCCATAGGGCATCCCACTGCTGTGCATCCTGTGGCACATGGCTAAAGAGCATCATGTAGTTGTCGAGAAGGCATGGGATGAGGACCTTATCCTCTAAGCGGCTGTATGGCAGCAATCTGCTACGTGGCATACCTGGAAGACATAATGATGGGGACAGGTCACAGTAACTCACAGAGAAGTACAGCAGTACAGCTGAACATACATGTGTATCACATTTATTAGGATTACAAATACATCTCTGTAAATCTACATGACAGTAACACCAGTGACATGTATAAGTCACACACATTTGACAACTACTGGTGATGTGATGTGATGTTATTGCCATATATGTGTGTGTCATGTGATGACATTGCTCATACACCATGTGGATATTGTCTTGACATGGGCATGTCTGTTTGCCTATAGTGGTGTCTTTACCTATCAGCATATGCCTGGATGTGTTCACATTAATGCAATCAACCTTAATGCTGTGTATATGCCACATATATAGTCATACATAGCCATTAGGGACATGACCTGTGACTCTGCAGACTTGCAAGCATGTATGTGTTTTGCCATATACATCTACATGGCACTGTACAGCTGTGTAGCATCCTGCCATGTATTCCCTGTGTTGCACATGTGTAACACATGGGACAATAGCTAGCCTGATGATATTTGCAGAGTTGGATATCAACTATAGCATGTATGGTCATAGTGATCTAGTAGGTTATATTCCCTGGGCCATTTATGAGCCTAGGCAGACAGGTTACCTAGCTGTAAGCAATAGACAGGTAATTTTCAGTGGCCAGTTCAAGCAGTGCCACAGAACTGATACACATGGTTACTGATATATTTGGCATGCAGTCATCACACCATGTCACAGAGAGGGGCAACGTGCAGCTTCGCTGGACAGGGATGCATAGTATGGCAAGAGTATGTTAAGTGTATGGGACAGGGATCTGTCAGGAATGTTGTGATCCTTGTACTAGAAAGGTGGATGTCCATGATGTATGTGTTTATTTGGGATCAGAATATGTTAAGTGTAGCATGTCCAACACCTCTGGGTTGAACATGGCTTTATTCAGGGTAGGCTGCATGCTACATAGTGCAGCTAGGGATTGTGAAGGGCAGTGTAGGCCATCTACACATGGGTAATAACCCTTAAAGGAAATATGTGATCTATTATGGGTCACATGGGTGTTGAGTATGGCTGGGCAGTTATCTCTATATTCCTGGATGGCATCCTGTCATGATTAGGAGTTCCACATATGACTACCTGTCTTTTGTGGTGACGTAACTATCCAAGGGAAGTACTGTCCAGCTGCATCCCATACACATAGTTGCCATTATGTTGACCGCTGCCTAGGTGGTAGTTAATGGGTACAGGGTTTGTAACATAGGGGATGACAATGCAATACTTAGCTGTCAGATTGTGGCCATACATCACACACCACGCATTTGACACACTCAGGCCCTTCTGTATGTTGAACTCAGCACACAATGAGTCAACTATTGCTCCTAGTTCATAGACATTTGCAAACATCAATAGGCTGATGCCTTCTGTGTTAGTCTATGTGGTATAGATAACAAAGAGGGTGAGTACCAGGAATGACCCCTGTATTACTGTGGCTGGCACTGGTTTGATGTGTGTGTATTCATCAGACACCTTATGTAGCGTGGGTTCTGCCAGCAGTGCAGTTGCCAACCACTCCTGTGACATAGAAATATACACCTAGTTTACTGAGTGTAGCTGGAATACATTATGGTTGATGGTGTCCTACGACCTGGCAAGGTCATGATATGCAGTGTAAATCAACCCCTACTGTCATCTACATCTGTACATCAATTACGTTGACCACGCTTCACGGCTGTACAGACCAGACTCAGCAGGGTAGTTGTGCACTATGTCCCATTATCAATGGTGTCTCCTCCTTTGTGAGGTGTGATAACTGTTGTTGTGCACCATTCGGTGTGTACACAGCCTGACATGGAGCTATGATTGACCATGATGTGTATGTGGATAGCTGAATGTTCTTGCATTTGTGTAGGATACATCCTGGGATGTTGACAGGTCCCATGAAAGCTGTATGTATGGCATTAGAGAGTGCAGCTTGTACCTGCATAGTCGTTAGTACAGGGGCCCTGTAGTGTACATGGATATATTACTAAGTGTACCTGTTGGGGGTGGGGGGAGGTGGGAGTGGTTTTAGGTTCTCCAAGACCCTATCTGGATGAAATGGTGCTATTTCTGTAGGTGCAGTACTTCCCATGCCATAGTGCTGTGTAGCAAGGCAGGTCTTGTCATTGCCATTACGATTAATGACACAGCTATAGAATGCTCTATGCTTGGCCTCATAATATGTGGCTGATTAGTTTCACAGTAGCTTTATGTGGTTTTATATGGTGTCTCTGCATCTTATTGAGGCTGACCAGGGAACACCTACACTCATGTGTGTTCACTCTTGTAACAGTTACTACCTTCTGTGGTACAGTTTAAAGCATGGTACCACCAGTTTGCCTACTTGTTTGTGTTGGGTTGACTCCTGGTTCTGTTTCAATGGCACAATCACTGCACATATGTGACTGCTTAAGGTTCATTTGTATAGGATTCAGCATTTGCACATGCATTGTTCATCTGCATGGGTGCCATGGCACTCACCACTCTGCTCTTAGGAAACATAACATTGGCATTGGAGACTAGCTATGTGTAGCATACTGTTAGCCTTGTTTGTGTGACTACTGTGATCCAGGTCATTGGGGTCGATGGAATCCAACATGCATTGAGCGCAGGTGTTGGTACATGAGGAGTCTTCCCAGTTCATAATGGAATAGTTGAGAGTAGCCAGTATTATGGTTCTGCTTCAGACCTAATATTCCCCATTACAGCACATTATGACAGTTGGGAAGTCCGCGGCCTGGTGGGTGATCTGTCTCAAGGTGCATTTTGAATTCCACTGTGGCACAAAGGTAGTTGCTCTGCATAATGCATCTGATGTTATGCAAGTGCAATTAGCGTGGGGGTTGTACATATCCTTCAGGAATATGGACACACCTGTGGCCCGTGTGTTTCAGTAAAGGATAATGGGCAAGAGGTGAGGTATGTGTTATAACATGGTCATGCAGGTGTGCTCTCCGGAGCGTTGAAACATGTCTCAGCCACTGCATAGATATGTTCACCATGTTAGGGATTGACATATGTGTGTCTGTATAGTGTTTCTGACATGTATCATTATGTAGCGAGACCCATAGTTTATTGCTTGGCCGTCCCTGTAACAGCAGTGGACCCTCACCTGAACCATGCATGATGAAGGCACTATAGGGGAAGCATGAGCTGTAGGCAGTATCCAGATTCCCATGGGTGACAGGTGCAGGCCCTGTCTGGCAAAGCATCATGGTCTGTCAACCATGTTATCTCAGGACAACAGATAAAGGATACCCTGTGACATGCACCACTACACTAGACAATTGTGGAATACAATCCTTTTGTCCCTGTACTGCAGTATCATTCTGGCCAATGGCAGAATGCTACCCAGGCCTTGGAACATACCTGCATGGGCAACAAGACCTGACAGTTCCTACATATGTTTCCATGCAGTCCAGGCTACTGCATCACAGGTCCTGCACAACAACATGGAATATGCCAGAGCCATGTGTATAGTTCAAAAGGTGGTCTGAGTGTATGAGTATGTGGCTAATCATGGCAGACAGGCAGCTGACAGTATGTATGCCCTCGTATAGGTCGGTGTGTAACATAGTGCTAGAGTTTGCATTCACAAATGAGTACTGTTGGGCATGTTTCCAGTCATTTGTTCAGAGGTGTGGCACAATTATGCAAACTATGTCATACAGTTTGTGTATTTCAGTGTCTGTCTCTTCCTCCTTGGAGAGGTCACTTGTTTGGCCAGATACTTAGACGTGTCTGTAAATGTGTGTGATTTCTGGTAGTGTGTGTGGGTGTCCTTACTGTGTTCTGGTAAGGGTATGTGTTGGTTGTGTTGATGAGCTGCATGTGTTAACCTACACCTCATGACTGTCCAGTCATGGCTGTAGACTGGGCTGCCTTCCAGCTTACCCCTGTAGCTGCATCCCAAACAATGTGTGGGGAGAGGTGTTAGGTAGGTCTAACAGTGTACATGGCATAGAGATTACATTCCCCCAGGATGGCCACATACACAAAGCTGACATTAGGAAACACCAGTAGCTGAGTAGTGGACATGCCTGTATGAGCAGTCAGTACTACAACTACCAAGTACTGTATTTAGTTTATGTATTGCCTATGAAGATGTTTTAGACAGTGATGCTCACATGTAAATATTTGTTTTATGGATGTGACAACACTGGCTATTACGGAAACATTGTAGCTACCTTTAGCAGCAATCCTCCTCTGAGGAGCACATCACATCCTGTTAGTTGATTACAGATGATGCAAGTGTCTACAGGTCTGTTTCCTTCTCTGGGTATATACTCACATATCCACCAGGACCATGAGCTCTGTTGGGCACAGACACCCACTCTCCAAACATGCCACTATCAACATGATCAGGATATAATCAGATAGTGTGAGCCATCACCTATGATGCGGCTATTACATATGGGCAGCTGTCTCCTACATCTTACTCTCCTACTGCAGATGTTACACTGGAGTTAAAGATGATATGCAACCTGTTTCATTACCAGTGCTGTGCACTACCTTAGATACACTATGTGCAAACGGCTGTTAGGTTGGCAATGAGAGGTTGGGCTACACAAACCTGGCAGTTCAACCAGTGTGTCTGTACTCTCAATATCCACTCTATGTAGGTGTGCACATAGCCATTTAGCCCAGCCCTGTAACAAGGGTCACTACACATTTGTATAACATGTACACATGCACAGCTGTTATTGCTTGCAAACGATAGAAGAGAGGTGGATATTACATGTGTTATGTGCATGGATAGTTACCTAGCTCTTCCAATTATCTTTGCTATCATGCTGATAACCTGTCAGATGAATACTAATGCTATGTATCCTGTCATTGAGTATTATGATTGCCAATAGACAGAACTACTGTTTGCATAACATACCAGAACTGCTATGTAGACTAGAATACAGATCTGCCTAGAATACTGTACATTACACAGTTATTGGCACAATATCCCACAATGCACACCATATTTGCAAGGTAAGCCCACCTTTACCATGTTCATCTTACTTATACACCCATACATATGTCGACTGTTACACTATATTGACATATACTATCCCCTGTTATAGAAAATACTTGTTGGACCAGTCCTGACACTGACAGTGGCTGGAAGCGAACTGGTGGGTTCCAAGCCCATATCATCCCTTGTGGTGTATGTGGAGTGTGCTGTGTGACCTACAGCAGTACACACATAGAATACTACAAACATTACTATTGCTCAACAATACATCGCTACAAGATAGCTATTTCCACTATATGCATTGATTACACTGTAATTTTTACAGTACAGGTACTACATACACAGACATACTACAGGTTATACATATTGTCTTGATAATCAGAGGTGTTATTAACTAGTGTAATCCTCATTTTTGGTTCATTTTTCAGTGTTTTGTACTGCCCTACAGGTAGATACAGATGGTCTGAATGTGTGACAAGGCAACCTTTTATAGCTACAGATCAGTAACATGTGCTATCCCGTTGACCAATTGGTGTTCCTAACTAGCTAATTACATGCACATCAGCTGTGCTGTTACTACCTTAGCCAATACCATGGCTACACTGGAGTATAACTGAGTACTCCACTTGGGCATTGTCCCTTTGCCTTACTTGTGAGGAAGACAGTGTGGAAGTTTTGTTTGGAATCTATTGCAACAGCTGAATGGAGACAAACAGTAATATATTGTGTGTAATGCCTAGAGGAGTTGGTCTAAATATGAGTACTGCTGTTATATTTCTGAACATTGCTACTTGTGCAGGGTTTGTCTGTACCTAATACTTCTGCATATGTTTCAGTCTGGCCAGGTTGTTTGACCAGCTCAAGGCTGCATAGCTATGCATATAATGTTAGGGGGTTTACAGTGTGCTTACCAGACATATTTAGTTTGGTGTTACTGTGTATCATACTGTGCTAATAATCACTACTCAGTAAAACTTCCTGGTGTACGAACCTTTCAACCCTCTGAAACGGGATTAGTTCAAACAAACCGTTACATCAGCAGCTGTTCAATTGTATAATGGCAACTATTTCACATGGGGGCATGTTAGTGTGTCTGTGTCCAGGTATGTTAAGGTTTCAGCAGATGTTGTACAGTAGTTGCATAATTGTTTATGGTATGACAGAATGTATTGATGTAATTATTTCGGTTGTGGGGTAGATGTTAGTGGGTGTACATAGCACATGCAGGTGTGTAGGAAACCCTTTTATACAACGTCTATATTTGTGTGGGTGTTCTTTCCCTATGTGAACACCTATCCCTTAGTGGACTAATACTATGGTAATTGCAGGCTGATTCATTAAGGCACTATTAAATACTTCCTGTATAGCATGCAGGTACTGTTAGTCCATGAATCCTTTGGGCAATACATCGGAATGTAATAAAGATTTGCAAAATGAAAGCTGTCTGTGTAATTCTGTCATGGATATTTGCAGTCATTGCAGTTGTGTTGGTGACTGTGTCCATAGAACATATTTGTAATAGTGTATTGGCATATACTCTTCATATGTTATGTTCATATTGTTTGAGGGGGTGGAATGTGTGATTGCTATGGTCCATGTTATATTCAGATATGACCACTTCGGATGCTGTCTACAGACATGTATGTATATATATATATATATATATATATATATATATATATATATATATATATATATATATATAGATATATATATATATATAGATATATATATATATATATATATATATATATATATATATATATATATAAATAGATATATATGTATATATATATATATATATATATCTATATATATATGTGTGTGTGTGTGCATATGTATATAGATATATACATTATTGTATACGTTTATCTGTACCTCCATAGATGTGTAGATGTTTTTAACCTATCTATATATCTACATATATATGTAGACCTGTATATATCGACATGTCTCTATGTATCTCTCTCTCTCTCTCTCCCTATATATATATATATATATATATATATATATATATATATATATATATATATATATATATATATATATATATATATATATATATATATATAAGCATACACCTTTAATTGGGTACATGGTGGGTTGTCCTATTTCAACATATTCCTCCCTTTTGTGTTTTAACCTGTCTGCATACACAACTGGGATAGGTACATCCCCGGTAGATTAGTCTTAGCTTACTCTGAGGATGGAGTACATGGTTCTGGGTTCTACTCCTGGAAGGTGTTATTATTTTACCTCTCAGAGTAGGCACTGGTAGGGAAAGTGTGAATAACACACATTTACGCGGTTGTGAGCAGGTTTGCCCGTGGTCTGCGTGACATTAAGCAAAGATCCAACGTGTAGTTCTTCTCTGTTTACCATGTTTCAGTGCCGCTTACCATCGCGCAAACATGTGGAAACCCACTTACAACTGCTTAAGAGTGCTTTAATCCACCTGCATCCAAAAGCCCTTTTTCTGACCCTCAAAAGAGCCAAACAGACCTTGCAGATCTTGAACCCGGGACCATGAACACCACAGTCACTGATTTTACCACTAAGGCATCTGAGATATGTACAAATGCTATGGTGTTTAGAATATACATTGTACTACAGACATTCCTCACTACTGAAAACAAATGTGACAGTCAGTTGGTGTATTTATGTCTGATACATGTTAATGTTCATATGTTTGTGAAAGTAGGTGTTGCAATGTGACATGACAGGGTGTATTATGAATGAGTAAGGTTCTTGCTTTGTGTCTTTTTATATTGTCCCCATACTCTATGTATGCCCCTCCAGTTCACGTATTGGACATCCGACCCAGGCCCTCCTTGATGCATGATTGCATTATCCATCATTCCTCCCCCACCCCAATCTTCACATACACAACAACCATCCCTACTATGGTGAATTAGGTTAATATTAATTGTTATAATACCAGAGCTGTATGTGTTTTGTGTACAGTCCAATTCCTCTGGTGTGTTTCTGTGTCACGAAGTGTGTTCATAGATGCTTATATATATATATATATATATGGCTATTGATGTAACTGTATAATATATATATATATATATATATATATATATATATATATATATATATATATATATATATATATATATATATATATATATATATATATATATATATATATATATATATATACATATATCTATGTTCAGACATCACTGACATATAACAGTAATACAGCTGTAGACTGGAATGTGTTGGTTCACAAACTACAGTACATTACAATGTACTGTACATATGTACACAAAGTCACTGTCCCATTTGTGATCATTACAGTGAAATGCATATGGTATAAGGTGTAGTCTCAAGACCATGAAACATGTGTATACCTCGGATGGCTTAGTGGTACGTCCCATGACTATAGAGAGCATGGTCCAGGGTTCGACACCTGTGATGCTTTACGAATGTTTTTACTGCAGAATAAGGCTCATTTAAGCAGTTGTAAGCATGTTTAAAAGTGCCTGTGTGACATTATAGCAGCGGTTAAACACAGTTAAACAAACGTTGTAACATATAACCTGTGCACGCAAACATGGCCACATCCGCTAACTACTTCGGATATATACCTGTCAGTGACATAACATCTCACTATGTGCTGACTTGACATTACATTCTCTGTTGACTGTACTCTCCTGCACACATGGGTTTATATGGGTGATTTGAATGTTTATTATACAGATGATTACTACCTATATATGCAAGCTGTGGTTAAGGTATACTTTTGCACACAATAAACATCCCTGCCTTTATCGTGATTGTAACCTTGAATGCACAGATACTATGCGGATGCTGTAACCATTACACTGTTGACATTAATGTTGCTTCCGCCTATTTCCTATTTAGATGATTTCTGTGTGCAAGCTAGGCTAAGCAAAGGGTGGGAGCCCCCAAACTCACTGAGCTTCATGTACTCTTGAAATAACAACATATAACAAATGTACTGTGAGACAATACATTACATTCCTAACTACATTAGGCATAGTCCCTCACTGACACACTTCAAGGGAAACCTTGTTGTGTGAATCGGTAAC
Source organism: Protopterus annectens (assembly GCF_019279795.1). Lineage (NCBI taxonomy): Eukaryota > Metazoa > Chordata > Ceratodontiformes > Protopteridae > Protopterus > Protopterus annectens. Next base: position 1,068,571,924 of record NC_056746.1, read on the forward strand.
AGACTATACACCCCTGGGATCATGTGTCCCAGAATCATACAGCCAGGGGGTGGGGAAGCCTGTCCAGTTTGATAGCTGCAAGACCTGTTGGGGGAATTGAATGGTGCTGAACTGCCACATTAACATGCCCTCTTTAGATCACTAAGTGCCCCTATCACCCTCCACAACCCCAGTCTTCAACAGCTTCCAGCAACTCTGCCTGGAATTGCTTCATTGACTATGCTTGACAGAGGCTCAGTTACTTCATCAATGGTGCGGGGAAGGCCAACACACTGTTGCTATTCTTCTAATTGCCCTTGGGCAGATAGATAGTAGGCTGTCTGTGAACCTCTAACATGCAGGCCATCACAGCCATAATAAGTGAATAGACAGACCTTCAGATCAAAATATACAGTGTGAACTCACCATGTAGTCAGGAAACAGTTGAATACAGCAAGAACATACAGAACATTGAAACTTAGTCACTCCAAAAGCCTATCTTGGAAGCTAGAAGAATTGTATAAGTTTAAGGCTTTCTATTGCTTACCACTAGGTTACCTACAGGGGAGATGAAGAACAAGCACAGATGGGGAACATGCATGCAATGATACTATACTGGCCTATGTGTCAGCCTTATGCTTTGGAATACTGGCCAAGGGTATTGGCGCCCCCATGGTGCCTTATTTAGGAGAGTCTCAAAGGTGAATACCAGCTACATAAACAGCACAGTAGCAGATTCAATGAGGTTTATGCTACTCAACACCAGGGGTTGTGATCACAACATGCATGCACTCACAGCACTCCTCAAGATGGACAACATCAACATCTGTGCATTAACTGAAATCTGTCTTAAGGCTCCTGAGAGCACACCAGCACTACCAGACTACAACCCATACCACACATTTCAGCCACAGAACATGGACTGACAGACATGGAAGAGGCTGTATCCATATTCATCAGGGATACCTACACCTCCAGGTTAGTGGGGCAGCATGATACCTCAGTGATCATCCATGTGCAGCTAACATCAGCCACAACTTCAATGTGGAATGTGGCCTGCTACGGATCACCCTCCATGACCCAGGACCTCCACTCCACCTACCTGGAAACAGTGGAGAACACAACAGTCCTAACACACACCCTGGCATTGATTGATGTCAACTACCATACCATCAACTGGGAAACATACTCCAGTATTCATTTCCAGGACCAGCGCTTCCTGGAATGTACCACCTCATATGCCCTGTATCAGGTGGTAACCTCCCTAACGTGGGGTGGAAACTACTAGATGTGGTCATCACCAGCATGGGCAACAGGTGCACCACAGTGGAGTTTAACCAGTCACTGGTTAGATCTGACCATGAACTATTCACTGTTTCTACACCCGAGCATCTCCCCGACCCACAGATACCACAGTGTATACCTTTCCTACTGCTAAATTTACACTACTAGTGACAGGAGTGGGGGGTTTCACAACCCCCACGCTAAGAAGAAACACTGCTCAAGATACAGACAGATTTACAAATGCAGTCTATAAGCACCTACACGGATGTATGGATTGTGCCATCGCTGGTAAACCAAGACTCACTCCTCCTAGACAAGGACACTGGTCTGGTGGACCTCTGCAATAAACAGGCTATACTACAGACGTAGGACAGTGTTCCAGACACACAGCAAATCCCATGAAGGGCAGACATCCATGACCACTATTAGTATGATACGTAGGTCCCTCATGACATTATCCAAGGCTAACATCAGCAGGAGAATATGCAAGGATTCGAAAGATAACCACAAAGCCTTCTTTGGCTATGTCAAGGATCTATGTGGTGACACTTACATTTGCACTGTGCCGGTGAAATATAGCACAAAATATGCTGACCCTACCGATATCTCCAACATCCTTGCAGATACATTCGTTGCATACCTTACCCCCTAAAGAGCCCACAACACTACCCAAAAGGTACAGTATCCCAGCCATCAGAGACACACAGGTGGAAATGGCCCTCTCTAACAGCAGAACACAGTATCAATGGAGGCAGATGTTGACCCAGACTGCATCTTGCAAACTGTACAAGACAACCTGCCCCCCACCTAATTAAGCATTCCTACCTCAGCCTCTCTACAGGCTACATGCCCATACAATGGCGCGTGGCAACGGTTATTCCATTCAATCATGGTGAAATCACAAATGACCATGGTAACTACCACCCCATAAGCCTGACTAGTCTGGTCTGCAATGATATGGTTCACATCCTCATGGCACTCATTAACAATGACATTGGTAACCTTCGAACACATGACCCAACCCAGGTCAGCTTGGCTAAGTGCAGTTCATGCCTACTGAACCTGTTTGATGTCTTACATACAGGCACCAAGACATTAAATGACAGGGGAGGTAGTTCACACATACTACCGAGGATCTCACCAAGGCTTTTGACACCATGACCCACTCAGGTATTATTGATAAACACACCAGCCTGTACATTCACCCATACATAACAGGTTGGGTTGCCAATGGGCTTACACACAAAACCCACATGGTACGACTAGCGGTCTCCAGATCCAACTCTTGAACAGTCACGACTGGTGTCCCACAGGACTCAGTCCTGAGAGCCCTACTGTTTGGCATATACATCTCAGATGTACAGGCAAACACAGGTGGACTACGGCAGACCATGTTTGGCAATGACTGCAAACTGGGAGCCATGATTGATAGTCCAGCTGACACGGACATTCCTCAAGGGGCCTCACAGAGAACATCAGAGGGTGCCAAGGACACGGCCTCCAGCCAAGTGCCACTAACTGCATGGTCATTCCATTGTGGAATTGGCACCGACATATTAACACATGAGTGGCAGCTACTTTAATACAGACATGGTAATGGGGTATCTGGGGACTAAGTTAGATAGTGATCTCCCCTGTGACAATCATATCTCCACAGTAGTTAGGACATCCTTCTATGTAGGCCATCTGACTACTAAAGGATTCCCATCTAGACATACTGGGGTTATATTGCCCCTTTACTCATCACTCATCAGTCCCACCATAGGGTATAATAACCCATATGGGATGTACCTCAGAGGACATGTCCAACAGCTGGGGGTCCACGAATGTACCTCACCAAGGGGAATACTGGCCTCCAACATATGGCCTATGCAGCCGGACTGAATAAACTCCTGCTTTACTCAGTGGCATCTCGTTTACCCAGACATGATCTCCGCTGGCCAACACAGCCATGTCGAACTCAGACTTGATGGATATGCTCCACCTATGGGAATCCATGTCACAGTGAGCCACACACTGTAGTGAGCTGATCTTGCCACAATAGTAACTGGAAGATGCTGGAGGGACAGCTTCCTGTCACAGACACTCCCCATACTTTGGAACATCATCCCAAACTACATTATACAGAGCCCCTCACTAACACTCTGCAAGAGAAACCTTGAAGGGTGGATGGAGAACAGTAGATGCACCCCAGGGATCTCACCATTGGCTCTGCTCCACGGAGGGATGGTTAATGAATCAATGGGGTGGCAAAAGCTGACACATTTTGACTGACCTTATGAATGTCCTCTGGCAGTTGGCCAAGTACCTACCTATGAATCTATACATACAGTATCTGCATATGCTGATAGCTTAATTTACTGTTCAGGTGTTGACTTACCTTGTGCCAATGGCTTTTGTGTGTGCAATAGTTGAGGGCTGCCTATGTTGAATGCACACAGTAGACTGCCATACATGCAATTTACAGGTAGTCTTATGTGTGTGCCATCCATTTTTACTGTGTGTGTAGGTGGAGAAAGGTGTCAGTCCGTAGGGGCCTACACTGTCAGTGTGTGTGCTATATGTTCCCTCTTTGCCAAGGCATGGGCATACTGGGCATGCCTCTGTCTGCCTACTGGGGCTGGCTCAGGGTGTTCGGTGTCTGAGTACCTCTGTGCCTGTGGGGCCCTTGGCAATGGTGGTGGGCTATAAGGGCCTTCACCATTCTGTCCCTGCTGCAGCTGTTTCCACAGGATCATATTGTGTAGCATGGCACACACTATGATGATGTGGGCACATGTGCCTGGAGAGTACTGCAAGGCTCCACCAGATATGTCCAAGCAACGGAACATTGATTTCAGCATCCCAAACACACACTCTGTGATGATTCTGGTTTGTGCATGTGCCTCATTATGGCATTCCTGCATGGGTGTGTGTGCATTTCTGATGGGAGTCATCATCCACGGTTCCAGTGTATAGCCAGCATCCCCCACCAGGTGGCCATTTGGGATGTCCCCGCTGGCAAATAACCAATGCAGCTGTGGGGCATGCCAGATGTGGGAGTCGTGATAGCTTCCAGGGCTGCCAGCACACACATATCTGATAATGCCCTGGGCATTTCACATGACCTGGCAGTTGATGGAGGGGTATCCTTGCAGTTTATGTAGTGCCTACCCTGCTCACCAGGTGGTGACTTAATGTGTATGTGCATGCAGTCTATTGCACCCAGTACCTCCGGATAATCTGCCACATGGTGGAAGAGACGCATATTGCTAGCCAACTCCTCCTGCATTCGGGGGAAGTATATGTGCTCATTGGCATGTGGTAACATGGCATCCAGGAACTGGTGTAGTACCCTGGATGCTGATGCCTGTGACGTACCCATGATATCCCCAGTTGGTCTTTGAAAGGTACCTGTAGCTGGTATTTTCAGGCTTACACATACCTTTGCATCCACTGGGATGGATTCCCCTCTGTTTGCTCTGGCTCTGAGGCGCGGCCGGCACAGCTCCACAAGTTGCTGTAGGGTATCACTGTCCACCCTGTAATGCTCTACTGTCTCCAGATCATGTAGCCCATGGTAGGTTACCTTGGGTCTGAACACTCTCCTCCTCCTCTGGTGCCTGCGGTGGTTGTGTGAATCATCCTCCACACCACCTTCAGTCTCCAACACATGCTGCTATGGCAGCCCCTAACATGTTCATAATAAAAGTTCCCCGTCTGTATACACCACTGGTGCAGAGTGTATGGGAATACACAAATGTGTGTGAGGTGCTTTCACACTTTATAGTATTGTGCTATGGATGCTGCTGATGTAAGTGGGTGTGTATGAACTATTCCAGCTGCTGTGTGTCTTAATTATGGGTTTTGCAATGAATACTGCAAGTGCGGGGCCTTTACTGTGAAGATCTGCTTGCCTGCATTGATTAATCTGTTGCCCTTTAATTCACTTTTAGACCTGGATCCCCTCCCATTATCAGGCATGCATCCACCTGCTGTCTTTCTTGTTTTGTACTTTCCCTACCCAGTCATGGTGAAATGTGCCTTGTAGCTGATAAACTGCATATCGCCTTTGTTCTGCTTTGACACTTTGCTGTTTTCTTTGCAGTACAGCCTCTCCCCATCCCTGTTCTGCAGGTAGCTGCTTGCAGCCTTGTTAACTGTTGTCAATGGCCCACTGTGGGCTCCTAGGTGTTAATTAGTTGTTTGTACTCCAATTTCACTGCTGCAGCATTTCCTTATTTCTTTCCTATATCCTTCCTGTTTCAGCTGCAGTGCGCGACGCTCATACCCATTTACCGGGTTTACGCATGTTTTCATCACCGTTCACATGCATACTTGGTTACCTTGTGTACTCTCAGCTAAGCATAGCTATGAGCAATTCGACACACCCCTATCCTACAGCTTTGCCTAGCTAGGGGCAGACCTGTTTAGCAATGCTCCAATGTGCTTACAGCAATGGTGACACACCCCTCTCTTGATGTCATCTTTATCTCAGGGGCTCACCTCTGTGTTATAGCGCTACGCTGTGAGGTGCATCCTTACACCAGCGGGGAATCTGTGATTTACTATTACTCCTCTCATTTGCATGGCATTGCCTACTAATTCCTAGCTACTGTTCATAACACTGTCACTGCCCCTTAGCAACCCTTGCACCATGAGTATGGTATAGCATGCCTGCCATTGACTATTATGGGGAAATCGTGACATGTTTCATTGCAGTTTTATTCTATATTTTTATATATTCCTTGTAATCCCCTTTGCGCACCGCTGCCCTGCGCTTCCACGTCACGATAGTGCAACTATATATATTAAATGTTAATTTTATATTTTGTACATTTTTTTTATGCCAATGGCTATATATTAAGCCATTGACATACATTAACATTATAATACATGTATTTAGTCAGCTGTCATGGCTCCAATTTTATGTTTGCAAAAATGTAAACCGTTTTCTATGGTTTAAATTTCTGCATGCTTACACTACACCTGCACCACTTCCTGAATCGCTACATACCTTCATTTGCATGCTACACTGCTGCACATTGGGGTAATTAGCATACAAGGCTCAGGAGTTATGGGGATGTAGCGTACGCAAGTAGTGCACGTGGAAACAGCTTGTACCTGAATCGCTCGGTGGCCATATTTGGTGTTAGAACACCGACGCTATGCCTGCACCTGGCACAAGCTTCATGAATCCCAGGGAAAGTCTTTTAGTATCTTCTTGACAGTTGAACACATTCCAGTTCTTCCTGATAATGTGTTCAATTTTCTTCACATCCAAACTGTAGTGCAACACCATATTTTTCCATAAATAGCATGGTGTGTGATTAGTGGAATTAGTACAGTCAAACACAGCTTCCACTGGAATATCACATTGTAAACCATATCAAAAAATAATGACATATCTACCATGTCTCTCTGCCCAAATAAGTTCTTGCACAGTATTTAGCAAGGATTCAGTATATCTATGATCAATCAACATCCACTTAAGCACTTTGAACACTCTGATGCATGTGTCGTCATTCGACATGAGTCTGGATATTCTGATTATTTGACTTTTAATGATCCCCCTCTTCTAACAGTATGGGTGACAACTAGTAAAGAAGAAAAATGAGTTGTAGAAGGTGAGCTTCCTATACATCTTTGTTTTGAACCCACGGTCAAGTAGACACATGATACATACATCCAAATAGTTAACAAAATTGTGATTGGTGCAGTGAGTAAACTTCAAAAAACTAGTAGTGTGTTCTGCTTCAACTATAAACTCACTGAATTCCATTTCTGTACCTTACCAAATAAAAAGCAAGTCATCCACAGTCATTCTGAAATACCCAATGCACTTTTGAAAGGCTGGTAGTTGAAATAATATGTCCAGCTCCCTTTTAAGTAGAACATCATTGGCAAACATAAAGGCACATGCCACCCCCATAGTGACACCAAGTTGTTGTTTAAAGTATTTAAAGTATTCACTGTTAAATACCAAAAAATTGTTAATAAGAACAATTTCCAAAAATGCCTGGATCAGTGATGTTTATGTTTCACTAACGCAGCCAAATCTGCTGACCATTTTCCCAAACCATCTCAGACCTTCATCGTGGGGAATCACAGAGAACAAAATTTATACATCAGTTGTGGCAAAAATGTAATCCTGATTGGTGTCTACCTTGCAGAGTTTGTCTAAAAGGTCCCAGGAGTCACTCATAATGTGGTGAAAGTCACTGAACATGTGTTTTAACTTAACATCAATGCATTTTGCCAACAGTTCCATAGCTGAGCCACCCACTGCAGCAATGAGTCTCATCAGTGGATCGTCTATTTTTGAGTGCATTTTAGGAATCCCAAAATCTTTCGGAATACTGGAATTTGGGACCCTTAAAAATTGTATAATTCCTGTGAGATGTTATCAGACAGGAGTAGCTCATCCAGAACTACTTTGATTCCCGGATAGACAATATTAATCTTGTTAACAGATACAGTGGTGCATGCACCATTGTCACCAAGGAGATTGTACATTTGACCTGAATAGTCATTTGTGTCCATAATCATGATTTTGGAAGCTGTATTAGCAGAATTTGTGGTTTACTTTGTGTTTTATCTCTGGTTCCAGGAACGCACTGCTTGTGACTTTTTTGTTGATTTTTTGGCATAGGCAAGTGCTACAGATGCCCCCATAGTTACTGCTTTATTTTAATTAAAACATTTTTTATTGAAAACAAAGAAATTATTATTTAAAACAATATCAATCAAAGTACAACATATATTACTATCTATACAATTCATATTGATATTACTGACTAACAATACCCTTAAAAATATCCATGCCTTCTTTATTTGATATACAAGTAAAATGTGACCAAATATACAGAGTAAACATAACTTCATATCCACAAATAAAATAAAGGTGTAATTTATTCAAAAAAATACCAAGAATCAAGAACACAAGATTTCAATTTTTTAACCAAGGGTTGAAACACTGAATCAAGGTACATTTAGTAACACTACCATACTCTGCTATTATAGGGATAAATGGAGTTGATATATATATATATATATATATATATATATATATATATATATATATATATATATATATGTATATATATATATATATATATATATATATATATATATATTTTATTCATTTTAAGAATACCAAACATCACACCCATTCTAGGTTTTTCTATAAAACAAATTATAAAAATTAAAATCTATATATTTCTCATACATGTTTAATAATCTATCATATATTTTATTATAATTTAAATATATGGTACACAAGTCAACCATTAAATAATCATTTTCATTACATAATACATTTTCCATACTGGAATTATATTGATCTGAATGCAGAACTACCATCAAACACCCCATCTGCTTTCATAAATCAAATATTTTACAACTCCTTTAGTTGTTTAAATACAATAATTTCACTTTGATTTAAATTATAATTAGGATTAATAACCTTATTATTAATCTTACATCTCAATTTATCTTCACAAGTCATTAGGAATCTTTGAAGTGTAGGTATTGGAGGGGGGATTAAACTGACTTGGTTTATGTAAAACATTTTTTAGTTAATTTTGCATTATGTAAAAGAAATATCACCTTTAATTTCCTAACAAACAATCAAAATTCAGTTAGTGTTTCCATGAAATTAGTCTTCTTAGCTGATATAAAAAAACATAACTTAAAACATTCAGTTGTTCATCTTTTAGACTGTACACAGTAAAAGATGAACATGTCAACGTCCTAGGTGATTCTAGTATCTTTGTTGACCTCAAACTCTTCTTTAATTTCTTCCCTGGTCTGCTCTTGATCTTTGAAGGTGGATTGTTCACATTCATACTTTGTACCACTTAACTGTATAATAAAAAGGGGTATTCTGTTCTGCCACCAACTGAGATGACCTTCTGAGTAGTTGTGGCGCCCTGTTATGAAGTTACAAATTATTCCTAACATCATTATTAAAGTTGCTATCGTTATTATTAATATTATTATTAACAGTTGACTACTTGACTTTAGACCTTCTGGTTCAACCTTATAAACCAATGCTGAACCACTGTTAACTGTCTAAACCATATTTTTCTTGGGGAGCAAATATGCTGCATCATTAGCATATGTGTCTAAATCCCTCTTGATTTTTTACATTTTTAATAACTACAGACTGCACATGCGTAGCAACTGCCATAAAAATTTAATCATATTCATTTTAAAAGGCACGAAATTCAAAGTTTATTTTCTATGTTATTGTCCATTTCCCTTATTTCCTGTGCCAAGCGATGCATTTCATCTTCATTACATTCCATCAGCATCCTTATTAATTACAAGCCCATTGCATTAAAAAATCTTTAATTCCACAAAGAAAGTATCCACTGTTTGTACACCATTAGGCACTTAAACAAATGAAGACCTTTAGGTACTATGTTAAGCACTAAGAAGAAATATAGATTTGGATAGATAAATGATTTATATTTAGTTCATTTTTTTCTCCAGTTTTTGAGTACTCTTTTATATCTAACGCTGAGTTGCTTACACAATGCTCATTCATTCTATTGTCACTAATAGTCTCAGGAGAAAATACATTTTTGGGCATTCTCACAAGTTCTTGAATGTTATCTTTAATTACCTTGGATGTATATGCATTGCCCACTTCATTTTTGGTAAAAATATCTCTTGTAACATGCATAGTAAACAGCTCCAGTGATGCACTGTCTGAACAGCCATTTTGTCCACCTGTTTAATGGTCTCTTTTATATCATTAACTGCTTGATTCAAGACATTCATCTTCATTAAAATAACAGTACAACTATCTGGCAAGGTATGCAATGTCAACCCTCACAGGGATAAACTGTTCTCCATTTCTTGTTTATCAGTAATACTGAACAGTGTCAACCTTGCTGTTAACAATAAAAATGTCTCCAGCCACAACAGAAAGAGCTATTGCTTAGACAAAAGCACAAAAAAATAAGTCCATTTTCTTGTGGTCTACATATTGAGCATCATGGATGAAAAACCAATCTTCTTAATTTCTTTATATCCAAATCTTTTTCTTTTTCATTATCAAGAGTCCTACCCTTTCAAAACTATCTCCTAATATAGCTACTAGTCATGATACAGAAGCTTTATCTTTACCCATACTAACTTTATCACCTATGTAATTGAACTCAGTTGCTATAACTCTATGTGAATTTAACCTCCATTCTGATTTCTCATTGAATATTGCAACATTTTAACTATTGCATTCATAGTTAAACAGAATAAAATAGGGCTGCCAGAATAATTTTGTTTACTATCCTCCTGCATATGTATTTTCTTTCCCACCAATCCAGTTATCAATGGCTTTGTATATTTAGTATCATACTTTTTTCAAAAGGCTTACTTAATTGAAACTTAGCCTGTGTGACTTTTATCTCCCACCATTTGTTCATGATGTAACTTATCTAAAGCTTTGGAAATATCCTAGAGTCTTACTCTGTCTGTCCCTTTTTTGTAATTTCCTGTATAATTTGTCTTAAAATTAACAGAAGATGTTGTAGCACCCTTACCTTATGCAAACCATATACTTCATTCTCTCGTATTTTATATAATACCTTTCCAAAATGAACCTTTACATTTTTGCCAATATACTATAATCTGTATTGGACAATGCAATAAGCCTCAAATCTTAATATTAACCTTTTTATGCTTTGCCATGTAAAGATAAAAACATGCTTTCTTTTAACCACCCATTCCTTAGAACATTCTTGTAAAAACCTCTTCAAAAAGCAAAATATCTGTCTTTTGTTTTGTCATAAAATTCATATGCTAGCCCATCATCTTCAAGTGTTAAATTTTTCTTTACCAACATTAATGTCTGTTTATAGCTTCATAGGTTCATAGGAGGTTACTAGGCTAGGGGCCCTAGTGCCTTTACAAGCCTAGCCATGTTAATCCCAAGTATCCCCATTTGTTCTTTTTGGGCCGTTCACAGAAGAAATTTATGCACAGAGTGGGTCTGTGATAAACACTGGCTACCCCTGTCCATGAAGGACATGGGTGCCACCCTAGGGGCAAATTTGCGGTCTCCCATTCATTTATCTAGGTTACATTTGAATAAGGTCAATGAGGAGCTCTGCTTTACATGAATAGGAAGTCTATTCCAGAGAAGCATCTGTCCCTCCAGCATGTTCTGTTAATGTCAGATGTTAGGTTGAAATTCCTGGAGCAAAAGACTATTGTGCAATTTGACTTGTGGATGTGTGGCATTTCCATTAGGGCAGGGTTGGAGATTGCCCTATAGGCCAGGCACAAGTCACCTCTCAGCAGCGTATATAATACAGAGGAAAGTGACAGGGCTTTCAGCCTCTCCATATAAGTCATGGTTCGGAGTTCCTGTATTTTCTTAGTGAGAAGCCTGTTTATTTTCAGCTATACATACCTTAACATCATGTTCTGTTATACAGGTCATTACCAAATATATGTTCTCTAAACTTCTTTAGTACATATAACTCAATGTTGCTATCATTCCATTTTGTATGTATCTTTACTTAGGACTTCCATATATACTATTTTCTTCCATAGTTTCTTGTCTAATAAAGGCGCAACTTCTTTGGTTTTATCCTTAATTCTACATTTCCATTTCCTTGCCTAGTCCTGCTTTCTTACTTTATTTTTTTTATATATCCCCACTTTATTGCTGTAAACTTCTTTGTTATTTCATTTGACAATTTAATGCAATGTTCTACATATATTTCATACTTCTTTCCTGTTCTTGTCTTCTGCATTTCTTTTGCATTTGCTGATCTAACTTCATCTCATACTTAATGCCACCCGCCAGTCAGTTCATTTTTTCAGAAGGTTATTTTCTTTGTTATATTAATGTGGTCTTCCTACAACATTCTCAGTATTAGTTAAATAGGTGTAAAATACAAAAAAAATCAGTCTCAGTTAAATACTGATACAATTTCCTACCTATTGCAATAAATATGCAAGACTGTCATTGTACTCCCCCCCCCTTTATGTTCGGCCATATCTTTACTATAAATGCCACAATATAATAAATTATTGTAAAAAGCACATACTCTGTGGTATGTATACCCAGAATGTTCCATAACATACAAATCTGCTACATTCTCCCTCACTTTTATCATTTTTTTCTTATTTTAATTTTAATTGACAAATTACATTCAGGTTCCCACTACAAATTATCTTATTATTTATCAAGTACAGTTGCTTCTTCTTGTCTTCTCCCAATTCCCAGTGATTTAATTTCTGAAGTACCATCAGCTACTCACTTTCCTCAGTCTGACAAATGTTAACCTTAGTACCACTTCCTGCATGTCAATTTTCTAAATGTACTCTTTTTGTATTGCCTTTATCTATCTATCTATCTATCTATCTATCTATCTATCTATCTATCTATCTATCTATCTTCAAATTCATCATTAACACATTCTGAATCCCTCCCCATTCACTTTCTAGATGAATAAGTGACAAAAAATACTCACAGTTTTAACTTCTTCAGCATTTTCAACATTCTCAGTTTATATCACTGTTTTACAGTTCATCTAAAAATACTGATTAAATTTCCTATCCCAACAGAGCAGTAGCATCTCTTTCCTTGATCAGAATAACACAAAGTTCAATTTAGATTAATTTACATGTATCAACTGCCCATTCACAACTACCAGTTCTATATTAGCTTCCCAGCTCCTGTTCTTTATGCCATGTTTATCCATACTTTTTTCTCTTCTGTATAGATGAGCAGCATTTTATAAGTCCAGTCTGATCACTTCTTGGCAGCTGTTCTGTAATTAAAATGGTTTAGAATTGTCAAAAAAACTTTATTTCCATAATAATGTGAAGTTTTGTAGTTATATTCATGGGAACACATATGTTAAATATCAAAAGCTCTGACCACTCTACTCAAAACTAGAAAAATCTGTGTAAGCCCTGACTCTGACCCAAATGACACAAGTTTGATTAGTGACTCAAAGACTGGAGGGGCAATGTAGAAAGTTGGGACTGAGTAACCAGTACCAGCTCATCCATCCAATACTATCACCTAGCAGATGCTGGTACCTCTATTACTGAAGACAGAATGCTAGCAGTAACCTTAGCCATGACAAGATATATAATCCTCAAGAAGAATACTCTATAGGTGGAAGCAGGCATGCAAAGTAGTATGCATATATGGGGTAGGTTTGGGGGAGGGATTAGAGCTAGGAAAAACAACCTTGATAGCTGCCTGGATGACAGTATTCCATGGCTTGTTGTTGACCTGTGTGGGACAATGAATGCATTGACTTGTTCTTTCTCCTTAGAGAGACTAAAAAGGGCCAACTGGCATGAGAAGCGTGATGGTTAGCAGGCAGTGAGAGCATAAAAAGAACACTGAAAAAAAGATTGTTTTCTTAAATAGATAATAATCTGTGAAACTCTCAGCTCTACCCACAATGATTTAACAACATTCATCCAAAAAAATGCCTATCTAGCATGTTGTCTTTGAGAAAATGGGAGCTCACAAATTTATTCACTGTAATCTTCCCACAGATCCTGCAGCACTTTTGACCACAACATCTATATACGACCTCAAAGCTGTATATTTCCAATGATGTTGCATCTGTCCTGATCTCATCTGACCCTACAGTATACTCTAGTGAACTGATATCAATACATTGATGATATTGCCTATTGCAGGGTATCCACGACTGCATTTTAGATATCACAATTATTTAAAATGCCATGCCCAGTGCTTTCACTAATTTGGCACCAGAAAGCCTCCTACATACTTTTGTTAGGTTCATGCACTGCTGGAAGGTACTCCAGAACCACTGTGGCTAAGATCCTTGATGTTAACTCAAAAACTACTGACTCTTCAGATGGTTTTGGTCAGATATACCTCCTGCATGCTTAATCATGCTGTTGCCAACTGTCATACATACAGTACCGGACTTTTGTTTTTTAATTCCTTCAGACCCAACAACAACTGTGGGGGAGTCTCCATATTTGTAAAGGAACATATTACCACCAAATAGATCCTAGTAGATCAACAAACTGAACATACTGGACTTCAGATCGCTATAGACAAGATGAATTACCAGTTAATAGCTTGTTACAGAATACCTTCTTTGTCCCCTAAACAACACACAAGATCATTGCTATAAATGATCTCCTTATTAGTAAAAACTCCACTTTTATGAGTGACGTATCTGGGATACCTATACCTCCAGCATAAGAAATTTGCAAAAAAATCCTAGACTGAAAAAACAAAATTCTCTTGTGCTGTTGGTAAATAAATCTACTAGAGGACATTCCTAGATGGATTCTTACTAATATGGCTGCTTCTTGCATTACTCCTCAGGTATTTAATTCCCCATTGAAGTCAGACCTCAGACTTGTGGCATTCTCCTTTAAACTCTGGTAAGTCCCAATAGCAAACCTCAATGAATTTATGGACTACAGATATACCAACCTCAACCTGCTCCATGACAAAATATCAACATTCACTTATGACTGTACCTTCCCTGACCCTGGTACAGCAGCAAGCCTTAATAAGGAATTATATGTCCATTTATAGAAATGCATAGAGCTAGCAGTCCCTACCAGAACCAAGTATCAGGGGAAGCAAACCACTCTTGTGGTCCATCACCTTCAATAAATTATACAACAAAAGAAACAAACTCCTTAAATTACTTAGTAGATCTAAAACTCTTCTTCTCAAGGATAATAACAAAAGCATTACAAAAAAAGTGAAGAAAACTATCCAGTCCAATAATGGAGCACATGAACTTAGATTTGCCTCTGAAACCAAAAAATTATATTAATTATTTTAGTTTTGTTAGAAAAATAAGAAATGAATACCATGCTTTGCTCTAAAGTTATGAATTTCACTTTCTATTCTAATCCAATTGACACTGCAAATCTCCTTTCAAACAAATTTAGTGCTGATTTCACCCAAAGACTTCTATCCAAAGCCTTGAAATATCTGAATCCCGTAGTGCCCCAGTTATCACTATTATTTGATGAAAATGCTAACCAAGACCAAAAATACTTCCTTCCTGGGACCTGAGAATATAAGAATGGTTGCTTAGTTAACAGGGTTATGCATGCGCTTGTGGCCATGCTCCTTAAACTGTTTAACCTAAGTTTAGTTACTGGTTTTGTCCCTAACAAGTGGTGCATTGCATGTTTTTTCCATAAGGTTGGCCTTACAAGTGACCAAGTTACTTACAGACATACAAGTCTTACAAGCCTTGTCTGCAATGCCCCCCCCCCCCGCAACAGTCTGGCTTTGTGAATGGTAGAGCCTATCTTTTAAATGAGGTAAACATCTTCAAAGGGGTTACAAATTCTGTAGACAGTGGTCACACAGTACACATGATGTAGCGTGATGTGGCCTTGGCCTTTGACTCCATTCCCCATACAGGCATTATAGAGAAGCTAATTGCTTTAAAAATTAACACATATATGGTAAAAGGGATAGCAAGCTGGCTGAAAAAGAGAAGCAATACAGTGTGAGTTGCAGGCACCACATGAGAATATAGGAAGGTGACCAATGGTGTCTCCCAGGGATCAGTACTGGGACCACTCCATTTTGGCATTTACTTCTCAGATCTTCATGCAGTGAGCCAAGATCTTTGACAAACAAAGTTTACAGATGATTGCAAACTGGTGGTTATTGTCAACTTACCTTCTGTCACCCAAACACTCTAGAATGAACTCATACTAGTAAACTCTTGGTGTGATAAAGTAGTCTTAAAATAAATGATAAAAACTGTAGTATCATCAATTTTGGTAGAAATCTCCCCTTCGTCATATTGTATAGATAATACACCACTAAAAAACAAAAATGTAGTCAGGAACCTAGGAACTTGGTTTGATAACGCCCTTTATTTTGACTATCCAGTGACTACAGTTGCCAGGAAAGACTTTTATTTAGCACAGCTAATCGCCAAAGAATTATCAAGATCTACAGAGATGATAACTCTCCGATATTTAGCATTTACCAGACCAATTATCCAGCACAATAGCCCCTTCAAGATGGTTTTCACTAAACACATCAAATAATTAGAAATACCCAAGAGGTTCCTAACCAAAAAGATCACAGATCTAAAGTCCCTAAGCTACATAGTGAGGCTGGAAGCTCTATCCTTTTATTCATTGTCTTATGGACCTTTGAGGGGAGGTGTCTGTCTCATCCACTGTACCATTAGACTCACACATGCACACACATACATAAACATGAGCACATGCACACATACACACACATGTGCATGCATACACACAGCACAAACACACATGCATACCAACAAATGCTCACACGTGCACACACAAAGAGGCCAGATAGCTGTTTTTATACTTTTGTCTCAGATTGTTGTTGCCTTGGGAATGCATTCATAAATTAGACTTTTTTTTTTACATTTTTAGACTCTCTGAAGCATTTTACCAGATCTGTCTCCTCTGCCTTTTTGTTTTAAGTAACCTGTTAATGTTCTTTTGTTTTGATGTAGTCTTTCCATACAGCTATTTTTATAGCTAAGTTTGTGTCTGCTTATTTGATTTTTAAAATATGTTGATGAACTATTCTCCATAAGCTTTTGACCTGCAATCATTTTTATCTTAACATTTTGAATTTGAAATCAGCTTTGCCTTACAGTGGTTATCCTGCATCACCAAATAGTTATATAGATATTTTCTTACTTAGAGGCTGGCCATCATATCCAGTGACACAAGTGAAATAAAAAAGAATGAATGGTTTTGTGCTCATGTTAGCCAAGGGGTGCTGTCAAGGTCAAAATTCCTGTTATATCTATTCACATGCTTTCCTGCTTTCTACTGAGTGGTAACTTTGCAGTAGCTAATTCCCACAAGTCTCTATGAAATAAAATAGTTGATAACCGACTACATGATCTTATATTGCTTTACTAAGAGGTTGAATGACCTTTAGTCCCCACAGGATAGTTAGATATCCTGGTCCTACATCACAAGACTGCCATTGCAAGCAGACATATATTCATAAATCCTCCCATACCCCTTCAGAGAATGGCACTGAAAGCAGCATTTTGATATACTATATTTTCAGAGTTGATGAAATCTCCCCTAAAGCATCTCCCCTGAAGCAGAATCCCACCATTTGCACCCCCTTGATGCACTATTACTTTAGAATAAATAGGCATAACTGTCGATGGCTTATATGTATTGTATTACATAACCACATGATTCCCACATGACGTAGGTCATTCCACAGTCAGAGTAAACTAAAATATTTTGGCTTGGAATACTTTTTACAGATTGTATTGTTTCCAAACAGAAATTATATTTTTCACATGCTGTGTTATTATGCAGAAGAAAAATCTCAGAAAATTGTGGCAAATATGAATTTTCTGCTTTAATTCAAAAATTATGTCCTATAACAAAAGTACCTCGAAGTCAAATTATTAAAGTGTGACAGTGCAGTATTCTGAAGTTCTACAGAATAGCTTTGCATAACTGACTACCATGGATTGTGCAGTAATCTGTGCTTGCAGCTTCATATTGCATGTAGTTATATTCTGAGGATCACTGTCTATATTGACAGTAACAAGAGAGAGGCATGTTTGATAATGGTGAAACTAAAATGTCCACGTCTTGTGGTCTTCAAGTTCCAGTGTGTTCAAATTTCATGAGCTTGCACTAATACCATACAATAAAAATGCTACTGGATATACACAAAAACATTAAAAAGGTATAATAGAAATTATTCAGAGAAAAAAAGTCAAAACTAACTATATCTCTTGAGAAAAAAAGGAAGGACACTATATCAACATTAAAAAGAAATCAGATGAAGCTAAATCATATTCTAAGAAGATATACACATTTCTCACAACTTTTATGAGATGAGGAAATCACAGTCAGAAGAAGTCTGCTTGATGAGGGGCAAGGAGATACCCAGTTCTAAGGCAACATAAAGATATTTTCTTTCACAAAGAAAGTGTTATAACTTTACTAGGGAGACAGAGGATTAAGACAATTGTTTAAAAATGGGAAGAATAAGCCAAGAATATACAGACTGACTGTAAGGCAATTATTTTTCAAAATATGAGAATGCACATACTTCTGGGTAACCAGAACAGGCAGATTATGCAGCATACAGATAAATGTGAACAAATATCTGTACTTCAGAAAGAAGTCTGTTCTGTGGCAGCTAACTGTTCCAAACCTGTGGAACAGTCACTAATTCCAGGTTTATTTATTCACAGCAACTGACACGTATAGGACCACTGTGACAATTTATAAACCAGGTGAATAACGATACAGCTTGAAAGGTTGGAAGGGAATGAAGCTTGATAGAATGAGTTATCAAAGCTGAAATATTTTCACATACAGTGACACCTGACAACTCAGAAGACACTGTTTGCTAGATGCTTGCAAAAACAGTGAGAAGAACAGCAGAGAAATGATCAACAAAATCAAACCCCTGGATTCAGCAAGCTCTTCACAGTGTATAGGACTAGTGCAGGAGCTCCAGCAGGCAATATGTCTCCTGTGCAATCTAGGAATAAACTGTAGGGATGTGCACGAGCGCTCCTGCACTAGTCCTGCACAAACTCAGCCCCTGTATGCAAATTACCCCATTTGCAGGAGAAATCCATGCAAATGAGGTGAATTTGTGATCCAGGAAGCAGGAAACCGGCCGTGCAGAACTAGTGTAATCTGCAAAAATGTACTCCGCCAGTAACAGAGTACATTTCTGCAAACTACAAAGCGGAGCCATGACAGCTCCAAATAAAGGATGGATATTATGTAGAAAGCATGCCAATGGTCAAATATAGGGCCATTGGCATGGAAAACAGTTGCAAAAATAAAAAAATCAACATTTATTTTTTTTTAGCCGATCGCAGCTGTTTAAGCGTAGGGCAGTGGCGCGCAAATGGGATCAGGTGAAAAATAGGAAAAAATACCTAAAATAAGCATTCTAACCAAAATCACTATTTTGCCATTATACTTGATGGCAGGCAGAAGACAACATGGCCAGTGAATAGTGGTTGCTAAGGGGGGAAGCTCAATATGGGATATGTAACTATGCATCAGCAGGCAATCCTATGCAAATGAGGGGAATGATACTGAATCCCAGATTTCCCCTGCATGCTAGTCAGCACCCAACAGTGTAAGAGCAGGAATAGTCTGGTGTAAGCCTAGGATTTAGCTGACATCATAGGGGGTGTATCAGGCATACTGTAAGTGGATTGGAGGCCTGTGGCTCGGGTTTGCCCTTAGCTTAGCAGAGCTAAGCAAGGGGGTGTGTCTGAGGATGCCTAGCACTCTTTACAATGCCTAAGCGGGTGTGCGCTCCACGCACCGTGTTTTAAAGGGGGGAAAAAAGTAAACCAGGAAATAGCAACTCTGTGCACAGTTGAGCACTGTGTTTGCGTGGTGCACCCCCGGGCTTAAACAGGAAGGCAATGGGAAGGGAAAACAGCAGTAGGAAGGTAATCTAGGAGAACTAGCATAGCTGGCAGGTGAAATGTATCAGAATCAGCCAATTACACAGGCAACAGGCCAGCCCAGCCCAGAACACTACTATAAACTATGCAAACACCTTTCCCTCTGTTTTTTTCCACATACTCTACACCACCGATGTATACAAGCAGGGAACTTTTAACAAACAAAAACAACAAGATGATGGGGTCTGCAGCAGCTATCAGACATCAACATGTGGAAGAGGCTGAGGGTGGTGAGGATGAGAATGCTGTTGACCAACCCACAGTGAGAAGATGGAGATGGGTGTACAGACCCAGGGTAACCTACCAGGGGCTACATGAGCTGGAGATAGTGGAGCGATATACGGTGGACAGGAACCTCCTACAGCAAATCGTTGAGCTGTGCCGGCCATGCCTGACACACTGAACTAACAGAGGGGAACCCATACCAATGGATAACAAGGTATGTGTAAGCCTAGGAATACTAGCCACAGGTACCTCCCAAAGCCCAACTGGGGATATCATGTAGATCTCACAGGCATCGGCATGCAGGGTATTCCATCAGTTCTTGGATGCCATGTCAGCACATGCCAGTGAGCACGTATATTTCCTCAACACCCGTGAGGTGTTGGCCAGCAATATGCGTCTCTTCCACCGAATAGCAGAATACCCTGAGGTGGTGGGTGCTATAGACTGCATGCACATATGCATCAAAGCACCACCCGGTGATAAGGGTAGGGTCTACATCAACTGCAAGGGCTTCCCCTCCATCAACTGCCAGGTCATGCACGATGCCCAGGGCATTATAATGAATGCATGTGCTTGCTGTCCTGGAAGCTATCACGATTCACACATCTGGCATCTAACACAGCTGTACCAGAGATTTGCCAGTGGGGACATCCCTTACGGTCACCTAGTGGGGGATGCTGGTTACGCACTGGAGCCGTGGCTGATGACATGCATCAGAAATGCACACACACCCGAACACGAACTCCATAATGAGGCATACGCACAGACCAGAATCATAATAGAGCATGTGTTTGGGATGCTCAAGTCATAGTTCCAGTGTCTGGACACATCCGGTGGAGCCTTGCAGTACTCACCAGCTATATGTACCCAAATTGTTATTGTATGTGCCATGCTACACAATATGATCCTGCGGAAACAGCTGCAACAGGAACAGCACGGGGCAAGGCCACACAGCTCTCCACCAATGCCAAGGCCTGCACAGGCACAGAGTGACTCGGAGGAGGAAAACCTGAGCCTGCCTCAGTTGGCAGATGGAGGCATGTCCAGTATGTGCTGGCCTTGGCAAAGAGGCAATGCATAGCACATACACTGACACAGTAGGGACCCAGAGAATGACACCTCTCTCTGACTCACACATACAGTAAAAGGCATGCCAAATATGACACTACCTGTGCTCAACCATGTATAGGGAGTGTACTATGTGCATCCGACATAAGCAGCCCCCAGCACCATCCTCAATACTGGCGCACCCACAAGGTAAGTCACTCTCCTTACCAATTGCCGATTGGAGTAGTATGTGTTGTTACTTGTATCTATAGTATGGATGTGAGCATGCAAGGGAATCGGGTGGCTGAATGAGATGCCAGCAGATAGTAGACACCTATAGTGGCAGCATGAGATCTGTAACAAATACTGGTGTTACCATAGTAGCTATTACTATACATAGTGACAAAACCCACTGCAGTAAATGTGCTGGGCCACATGTGTGTCCATATGACACACACATGCCAGTCAGGGAGGTTCACATACTCAACAACAGTCTCAGCCAGCAGGACAGGTGTAGACAAACACAAACAAAGGCTGTGCCAAGGGCTCTGAATGATGCCTATGGATACCCCCCCCCCCGGCCTACACAGACAGACTACATCAGGTCAGGCAGTGGGATGTTAGTGTTGAAGGGTAGGAAGTAAGAAACTAATAGGTAGGTCAGTCAAACCTATGACCTGTAGTACACTGATATGCCTCTAATCAGCATGATAGGTTAGAATACAGAATGAAATGGAGTACCTGACATACCAGTACAGTCATAGCAAATGTGTACAAGTGTCAGGTGTGCCCCCAATCCTATGTAGAAATGTAGAAACAGCCAGGTGTGCCCTCCCAATCCTGTGTAGAAATGTAGAATAGTCAGGTGTGCCCCCCGAATCCTGTGTAGAAATGTAGAAACAGTCAGCTGTGCCCCCCATCTTATGTAAACAGTCAGGTGTGCCCCCCAATCCTGTGTAGAAATGTAGAAACAGTCAGGTGTGCCCCCCAATCCTATGTAGACATGTAATAACAGTCAGGTGTGCCCCCAATCCTGTGTAGAAATGTGGAAATAGTCAGGTGTGCCCCCCAATCCTGTGTATAAATGAAGAAACAGTCAGGTGTGCCCCCCAATCCTGTGTAGAAATGTAGAAATAGCCAGGTGTGTCCCCCAATTCTGTGTAGAAATGTAGAAACAGTCAGGTGTGCCCCCCCCAGTCCTGTGTAGAACTATAGTAACAGTCAGGTGTGCCCCCTCCCCCAATCCTGGGTAGAAATGTAGAAACAGTCAGGTGTGCCCCCCAACACTGCTTAGAAATGTAGTAACAGTCAGGTGTGCCCCCCCCAATCCTATTTATAAGTGTAGTAACTGTCTGGTGTGCCCCCCCAATCTGATGTACACATGTTGTAACAGTCAGGTGTGCCCCCCAAATCCTATGTAAAATGTAGTAATATGTATGTGTAGGTATAATACCAGTGGAGCACAGATGTCCAGAGGTGGCCAAGGTAGCAGGATAGAAAGTAGCATTTGTACAATATGCAGGTAGGGAGGGTGGCCTAATGGTTAAGGTGTTTGCCTTACAAACACAAGGTGCAGGGTTTGAGTCTCACAAGGGGTAATTGGCTAGGCTTGCAATGGCTCGCAAGGGCAGTTAGCCTAGTACTAACCTATGAACCTATGAACCTATGTGTGTGTTAGGTTGGTGTGTGTTTCATATTGTGTGAGAGTGGTCAGTATGTATGCATGTTGAGGTATGACCTGGTGGCCATTGCCTACTACTGATGATGACAGGGCCAAGTCCTCACAACTGCAGTGCCAAAGACAATTCCCACCAGTATAACACATGCTAGCAGTAAGCCATTGTAAATGTATGGTGTTAATATGTGTCACCATCTGAAAGATGGACATGGCATGGCTGTTGAGCTAGATATACATGCAATACACAGGGAAAAGTACCCCAGACATACAGTATATAATGTGTAACTGTGAAATGGACAGACCCTTGGAATTGTACATACAGGTATGCATCACATTATCTAGGCCTGTAGTAGAGGATACCGGTGTCGTCTGCCCGAGCACTTGCAGATCACAAAGGTGATAGGACTGATGTATTGGGAAACAGCTGATGAACCTGCACATGCTAGCATAACTGGAATGCCCCATGCATATCTATGCGTCAGATGCGAGTAGTGTCCATAGCACACATGCACCCATCTCACCCAAACACTACCCACAGGTACCTCTCTGGTCGTATCCCTGCTGTTGGGAAAGGGTACAATATGACCCCACCTGTATACAGCAATAACAAAAGACTGCAACACACAATGCAGGTGTCCCATGCAGGTGTGTCCCTAGCTGGAGGTAGCACCATGCCAGCATCCACACCACCTGATCAACACTAATAGAAAGTATTGGCATGAACATCTAGCACATCTACCCTGTCACCCTAGGGGAATATACTGTATGGCAGTCTGGAACTGTAGGACTGACAGAATGCAATGGCCTGCCACAGTGGGCCTGCATCACCACCAAATGTCCTACAGGCTTCTGCCAAAGGCCTGTGTCTCACAAGTACTGCCAATACATGTTATGTCATGGACACCCAAATAACAACATAACACACTCCACATAAGCCAGATGCAAGGCCATGTGGACAAACCGCAGTAACATGTCCACCATGCCCCACTGCATGAACTGTGGACAAACACCAAAACACAGCTGTGATGAGGTGATAACCTTAGGGAAATTATCAGAGAATGTATGCATAATGTATGGAAGACGATAGAATAATGGGGGGGGGAGCATGGGCAGCATGGAATGTGCAAGGTCCGACACACAGCCATGTGCACACACTATCCCTGGCTGCAAAAACATAAATGGGTGGCTACAAACCTGCCTAAACACCACAATAGGTGTAATGTCCCAACTTATGGCCCCTCCCTCTGGGTACCCTGTGTGAATCTGTACAGCTGTGAGATATTGCCACAGCAAGATAAGGCCATACTGTCATGTCGATAGATTTACAAGTATGGGGTCCTTTGCCAGCGCTGTACCAAGGTGCTGAACCGGATACACAGACCCAGCAGCAAGAGTCTGCAGCTCCCCCTCCAAAATGGCATAACTTTCCATGAATATGTAGGCATTTGCATACAATACTGGACACAGCTGCATTCACCCTTGTTACCCAGGACATCACTGTGAGCAAGAATGACCACCTGACAGTACTTGAGGACATAAAACATCACAGTGTATAACAGTACACATGTCCAAATATCTCTGCTAACACCAGTACCATGTAGCAGAAGCAGCACAGACACAATCACCTACAGTACACACTATCCCTTGCACAGTTTGACCCCATATTGCCAAATGATCTATGGATACCCTGCAGAAACAGTTTGCTACCTGTAGGTGTACAACACAAAGATCTGCACTGGAGTACAAACTACCTGGAATGGATCCACACATTCAGAACAGAAGGGCATACTGGACATGCTCACACACTTAGAGAAATGAAGGCAATCTCAGACAACAACATAATGAAAGATCATACCGGGCATGCTCACACACTTAAACAAATGAAGCCCATGTCTGCAAACAGTGGACCATATATATCTGACAGTTGCAGATGTTAGTGCACACACTCCTCAGTATGCACCAGTCATGCTTTGCAAACACATTGGATAGGAATACAGACATATATCCAAGAACAACACACTATAAAAAGACAAATGTAGACATACATAGATGTGTGGAAGAGAGTGACTGTGACAAAGAACCATCCAGCATGAGGTCTGTCCCACCCAGCACACAGCCAAATGGCTACAACCATATGATGTGTAAATGTCACTCACTGTAGAAGTTAGCCACTGGTATCCATCAACATTACAGACTATGTGGTGCAAGTGCTAGCTGTGCAACATGACTGTACAAGGCAGTGGACATCTAGCAGCTGTATACACATACCTGCAGACTATAGCCCTGCGTGTGCCTGCATGTGGTGTGTCTACCTCTAGATGAATGGGTTATGGCCCAGGCACACACACTGCCCTCTCTGTAGCCCTACTATGACAAGTCTGCTGATGTCATTCACTGTGAAATACACCTTGGGGAATGGAGTAGCCCAGGAATCTCTGTGGAGCATCCTAAAACTGCATAATGCTGTCATGTGACAAACTAGTTAGGTAGGAGGTCCAATCCCAGACATGGCAGCTGTGTATGTGTGTGTGTGTGTGTGTGTGTGTGTGTGTGTGTGTGTGTGTGTGTGTGTGTGTGTGTGTGTGTGTGTGTGTGTGAGTGTGTGTGTAGGGAGCAATGCTTTGTGGGCTAGTCATACTCACTGCATTTGAAATGCCCTACTTTGGCAAGCATGCTGATGTCATTCACTGTGAAATACATCTTTGGGAAACGTATAGCCTAGTAATCTCCATGGCATGTTCTATAACTGTGTAATGCTGTAGTGTGATAAGCTATGTAGGAGTTCTAATTCCAGTCTCTGTGTATGCTTTTTAGGCTAGTCACACTCACTACAATTCAAATGCCCCACTTTGGCAAGGCTGATGATGTCATTCACTGTGAAATACACCTTTGGGAAAGGCATAGCCTAATAATCTCCATGACACGTCCTATAACTGCATAATGCTGTGGTGTGATAAACTAGTTAGGTAGGAGTTTTAATTCCACACATGGCAATTGTGTGTGTTTCTTTCTGTGTAGAGAGCAATGCTTTTTAGGCTAGTCACACTCACTACAATTCAAATGCCCCACTTTGGCAAGGCTGCTGATGTCATTCATTGTAAAATACACCTTTGAGAAAGGTGTAGCCCTGTAATCTCCATGACACGGCCTATAACTGCATAATGCTGTAGTGTGATAAACTAGTTAGATAGGACTTCTAATCCCAGATATGGCAAGTTTGTGTGTGTGTGTGTGTGTGTGTGTGTGTGTGTGTGTGTGTGTGTGTGTGTGTGTGTGTGTGTGTGTGTGTGTGTGTGTGTGTGTGTCTGTCTGTGCAGGGAGCAATGTTTTTTTAGGCTAGTCACCCTCACTACAATTCAAATGCCCTACTTTGGCAAGGCTGCTGATGTCATTCACTGTGAAATACACCTTTGGGAAACGTGTAGCCCATTAATCACCGTGGTGCATCCTATAACAGCGTAATGCTGTAGGGTGATATAGTACTTTGGTAGGGGTTCTATTCCCACACAGGCAAGTGTGGATGTTTGTGTGTGTGTTTCTATGTCTGTGTAGGGAGCAAAGCTTTTTACGCTAGTCACACTCACTACAATTCAAATGCCCTACTTTGGCAAGGTTGCGGATGTCATTCACTGTGAAATACACCTTTGGGGAAGGTGTAGCCCAGTAATGTCTGTGGTGCGTCCTATAACTGCGTAATGCTGTAGTGTGATAAACTAGTTAGGTAGAATTTCTCATCCCAAACATGTCAACTGTTTGTGTGTGTCTGTCTCTGTCTGTGTAGGGAGCAATGCTTTTTAGGCTAGTCACACTCACTACAATTCAAATGCCCTACTTTGGCAAGGCTGCTGATGTCATTCACTGTGAAATACACCTTTGGGAAAGGTGTAACCCAGTAATCTCTGTGGTGCATCCTATAACAGCATAATGCTGTAGTGTGATGTAGTACTTTGGTAGGGGCTCTATTCAGACACATGGCAAGTGTAGATGTTTGTGTGTGTGTTTCTACATCTGTGTAGGGAACAATGCCTTTTAGGCTAGTCATACTCACTACAATTCAAATGCCCTCCTTTGGCAAGCCTGCTGATGTCATTCACTGTGAAAACACCTTTGGGGAAGGTGTACTTCAGTAATCTCTGTGGCATGTCCTATAACGGCATAATGCTGTAGTGTGGTATAATACTTTGGTAGGGGTTCTATTCCCACACATCGCAAGTGTGGATGTTTGTGTGTGTGTTTCTACGCCTGTATAGGGGCAATGCTTTTTAGGCTAGTCACACTCACTACAATTCAAATTGAGTACTTTGGCAAGCCTGCTGATGTCATTCACTGTGAAATACACCTTTGGGGAAAGAGTACTTCAGTAATCACCGTAGTGCATCCTATAACTGCATAATGCTGTAGTGTAATAAACTAGTTAGGTAGGAGTTCTAAACCCAGGCTTGGCAGTTATGTCTGTGTTTTGTCATTCATATTCTGTGAGGAGGTAGCTGTGAGTGTGTAACTACTGGACTCATTGTGGAGTGGGTTTTGCACATTTCTTATATGGTGGCCCTATTATATGTCACAATGTCCACCTTAAAAGGGTAACAGATGTGAAATAGCCAAGAGGCTGGTGTGGAAATCCATACCCCTACATGTGACATCAAGGCCTGGCGAACAATGTTAGCAACCCTTGTATTACACAGAGAACACTCTCAACCCATGTCACATACACAAAAACACTTGCCTAGGCAACAACTGCTATGTTGTTAGTACCCTTCATATTGCCCACAGATAGTAACCATGGTGTGATTGCAGTGGATGACAGAGGGCATGGCACCCTGTCCATCAGTAACATATGCACATGCATGCAGGCAGCGTGCCTTCACTATGCTCCCCACTAGATGCCTGCAACAACTGTGGTGCCATCAAATGTGACTCACAAAGGACATGCCATGCCTTATACACATGCCCTGTATGGACAGATGCCACTGACACCAGGGAATACCTGTATCATGCTATCAACGTAGGTGCAGAGTCAACCAGCTGTTCATTACATGTTCCCAGTGCATGAGGCCAGGATAGGCACATCTGATTATAACAATCTGTGTACATAACATGGACCAGACACACCAGGTACAGTTCCATATGTCACTGTACATGCATGTGGGACATGTACACATCCCAGACAGCATCCATGTCATGGACTAAAGAACCCATGCATGGCAAGCATCAAACAGCAATGGCCACACACAATTGTTACCCAGGTGACTGGATGGTGAAGACAATACCCACCTGTGTGGGCCAATCCAGACACTACACCCCTGAGCCACACTGCAGACCATTGTCATGTGGCCTGATGCCACTGTATACCCTTCACCTAGCCTTGTATTAGCCTTCTGGCACAGTCAACCATTATGCACCAGTGAAGCAATGCACGCATGCATGTCAGTACTGGCACCCTGTGTCTGTGTGTGTGATGTATGATGTTTTTGACCACATTCACACTCACTACAACCCCCATTGCCATACTGAAGCATGCTGTCTGATATCAGACACCTCCACATACCCTTTGCCCATATACCCTCAGGATAACCCCTGTGGTGCATGTGATACCTTAACAGTACTGTATTGTGGCAAACTAACTAGTAAGGAAGTGTATTCCTGACCCTGCCAAGTGTGTCAATGTGTGTGTATCCCTGAGAAATTGTGGCTGTGTTGATGCTGAGACCTGTCCATGTGGACTGACACATGTACTACACCTACCGTATCATTACCATACCAATGTTGCAGCTGTCACTCACCATCACATATACGTTTGGAGAGATTCTCAACATGTAAGCTATGTGGCACATCCAATAATTGCATAGACATGTGATAGCAATACATAGTCAGTCAGGGGTTTGATACCCTGTACTGGTAGGTGTGTGACACAAACATGCTTAGGTTTTACTCTCCCACCCCTCCCTGGCTTATCTTTGCCTCTGTCAGCCTCTCTCACTCCCTCTCTGGTGGATGTGGAGAACTGCACCTGCTTTGCTTAGGCAGCAGCATGTGTTTTGCAAGTGATGCTCATGATCAGCTAATGGCATCTGCATGAACTGCAGCCTTTGACTAGCTGATTGCATGTAGAACAGCTGTGGTAACATTCCTGTAGCTAATTGCATGGAAACACACTCCAATATCTAGGAACATCATGTTGGTGTTGGGCCTTTACATTCACTGTGAGCAGGACCTAGATCTGGTGTTTGGCAAACAGCATCACAGATAGATTGGGGATTCACCTCTAACAGCATACACTGTGGAAACAGGCCAACACACAGGAGGGGGATGTGCCTGACATGACTACAGAATGTTAGTGTTGCTATTCTGCATTTGGAGTAATGTTGGTTTAAGAGGGTATGTGTGGATATGGCTGGTCTACATGTTTTAATACCTGCCATGACAGTGCTATGTTTCTGAGGAAATCCCCATCTGTAGGGTCATCTGCAGACTGGGCAGTGTGTGTTGCCTTTTGTTTCTTGTATTACTCAGAGAGCACCTTTCTGTGAACTGTGGAAGCATAGTGTGAGGACTGCAGTCAGTACATGGTGAGAGCCATGAGAGTTACTGACTTCACATCCCTCATAGGACATATTTCACAACAAACTCTGTTACAACAGTAAATGTATGAGGTTATCACAGCAACATGTCAATATTGGCCCTGTGTTTGTGCCTCCAGCCACAACTCTGTCAACCGTTGTACATATGTCATGCAGTAAGAGGTGCATATTTTCTGTATACCATAATTTATTGACATCATATCTGATAACAAACCAGTGAGATATCAGACTGCTACACATGTTAAGTATAGTAGGGGTTATATGTGAGGACATAACCTGGGCATTCTGTGGTTGTGTGTACAGTACTGAGGTCTGTGTACTTATGGTGATTGTCGACAGTGTGTGTATTGTGAATATGTACCTTGGTCTGTGTACAGACTGTGGTAGATGTCATTGTTCTTGGTCCTGTTCTATCTGATGTAACATGCTGCTCCACTGTATGTTACCCTATCAGCTTACATGTTTATAGGGCCAAACACACACATGTCCCATTCCACAGACAGACATCGGACCACACTGTGTAGTGGCCCAGTATATGTAGGGTTAGTATGTGAGTGGCATATATGAGGATGGTGTTGATCAGATAGTCCATATACTGTAATATTATGCTAGCTTACCAAATGTGGCTGTGGCTGTGTTCACATTGGTTGTGGTTATGCACTTTCACACAGGTGTCTGTTACTCTGTGCTGTGAAATGCCTGCAGAGCCTGCTATATATGCAGATACATGTGTACTCCCCCATAAGAAATATAGGCCAGTGTTGTTCCAGTCTGCCTGTAGCCTGCACAGTGGTTTGTTACATGCCTAGCAGCTTAGTGTACTTACCCAGTGTGATGTTATGTCCAGATACTTGCCAGATGTACCACTCCCAGGCCTCCATAACAGTCATGTATGTCAGACAAAGCAGTGGGATGCTGTACAGATGTATGTCACTAACTAGTGGGTAGTATGTGGTCATGGCATCTTTGTACCAGTGGTTATTATGTGTCAGGATAGGCAGGGGTGTGTGAATGTATAACCTATGGAGGCAAATGCATACCGGTATTTATGTGATATACCCATCTACATGGCTGTTAACATCCACATTGTCAGGCTTGGTCCACATGTCTTGCACTAAGTGGTTCTGTGTATACCTCTGGACTGACCAGAGTGTGTCAGACTGTCCACATTTATTGGCCATATCTCTGCTGCAGTCCACAGGATCATTACTGTGCTAGCAGTGGTACTGTACTATGATGTCCATAGGATGTCTGTCAGTAACCAGTGGTGCACATGTTAAAAGCAGATGTGACCTCCCACACACAACATGTCTGTGAAGACAACCCCTATCACAGTAGCAATAGTCTACATATATACCTGCAATATATACCTCACATCCCCTTGCACTAAGAGGTTGGGACTATTGGGGCTGAGGTAGGGCTCCACTCCATGTTCAGGACATATGCTGAACATATATGTATATATACTTATCCATATATCTGTATAGATATATACACATATACATATCGAC
Source organism: Protopterus annectens (assembly GCF_019279795.1). Taxonomy (NCBI): domain Eukaryota; kingdom Metazoa; phylum Chordata; order Ceratodontiformes; family Protopteridae; genus Protopterus; species Protopterus annectens. The sequence continues at coordinate 1,068,602,675 of NC_056746.1, forward strand.
ATACATAGATGGATATGTATATGTACATATATATATATATATATATATATATATATATATATATATATATATATATACACTCAGATATATACATATACACAGCAATATATGTCTACACATATACAGATAGAGATACATAAGCAGATATACTTATGGATATCTACATATATATTGACAGTAATAGGTATATCAGAATGGATATGTATGCACATATAGTTATACATATCTACATATACATCTACATAAATAGGTATATTTGTACACATAGGATGTGCATACATATATAGCTATATATATATATATATATATATATATACACACACACACACACACACACACACACACACACACACACACGCACACACACACACACACACATATATATATATTTATATATATATATATATATATATATATATATATATATATATATATATATATATATATATATGTAGGTTCATAGGTTCATAGGTAAGTGCTAGGCTATCTGCCCAAGGGCATTCATAAGCCTAGCCAGAATGTGTTGGCTTTTGCCACCCCCTTAGATTAGTTCCCTGTGCCTCTGTCCAGCAGAGCCATTAGTGCCCTACACCACTGTCCAGCAGAGCCACTGCAGTGATCCTTGGGGTAAATTTTCTTTTTCCCATCCACCCGTCAAGGTTTCTCTTGAAGAGTGTTAGTGACAGATTCTTCCTGATGTATATTGGAATCCTGTTCCAAAGCATGGGGAGTCTCTGGGATTGGAATCTATCCCTCCAGCATGTCCTATTTATTGTTGTGGTGAGGTTTATATCTCTAGAGCATGTGGCTCTCCGGGATTTGTTTTTTTTAGGTGTAGCATGTCCATCAATTCTGGGTTGGACATGGCCTTGTATGTTAGGCAAAGATTACCTCTGAGTAAGCGGTATGCAACCGAGTACAGCTGGAGCTGGGGCATAGGGCATCTGTTTGAGGCCAGTAATCCTCTTGGTGAGGTACTTTTGTGGTCTTTCCAGCTGTTGCAGGTGTCTTGTAAGGTATATCCCAAATAGGGCATTGTATTCTATGATGGGTCTAATGAGTGATGAGTAGAGAGGCACAATAACTTATTTTGTTCTAGATGCGAACCCTTTTGTGATTAGGTGGGCCACATAGAAGGATTTTCTTACCACCTTGGCAATATGATTATCAAAGGTGAGATTACTATCTACTTGGGTCCCCAGATCCCTTATTACATTTTCTGTATTTAGGGGATTACCACCTATGTGGTAGTTCACGGGTACTTTGTTTTTTCCAAAGGGGATGACTATGCACTTTTTGGCATTTAGCTTGAGGCCATGATTTTGACACCAGGTATCCGTCTCAGTGAGACCCATCTGGAGGGAGTCTGTATCAGCCGGAGAATCAATTATGGCCCCTAGTTTGCAGTCATCTGCAAACTTGGTCAGCCATAGTCCTCCTATGCTTGCCTGTACCTCTGAGAAGCATATACCAAACAGGAGGGGTCCTAGGACTGAGCCCTGGGGGATGCCACTTGTAACCGGTTTAGCGTCAGACGTGGGTTCTATCCATGAGCCAGTTGGCAACCCATCTCATGACGTAGGGGTTTATGTTCAAGCTGGTGAGCTTGTCTATAATATTGGAATGGGGAATGGTGTTGAAAGCCTTTGCGAGGTCTAGGTAGGATGTATGGACCTCCTTTCCCTCATCTAATGTCTTGGTAACCGTCTCAAAGAAGTCCACCAGGTTTAAGAGGCATGATCTGCCCTTAACAAAGCCAAACTGGGTAGGGTCCAAGGTTTGGAGGTTCCCACTGTCTCTGTTAATGATTTCCATGATGATGCATTCCATAGCCTTGCAGACCAGGCTAGTCAGGCTTATAGGGCGATAGTTCCCGGGGTCCACTGTGGCTCCACCTTTGTGGAGCCAGATAACTGTTGCTGTGCACCTCTCTGTGGGTACGTAGTCTGTAGAGAGGCTGAGTTTGAACAGAGTATTTAGGTGAGGGGTTAGCTCATTTTGGAGCTCTTGTAAGACACAGCCTGGGACTCCGTCCGATCCCATTGAAGCTGTGTTTTTGGCTTTGGATAGGGCTGTTTTAACCTGTATGTCGGTGATTGATGGGGCCCTACATTCTTCTGGTATGGTTATGGGCCCTTTAGGTGGTGAGAAGGGGGTGAAGTTTGCACTAAACCTGTCTGCCAGAATGTTGGCAATATCAGCCAGTTCAATGTATTTTGTGCCATTCTGCACTAACTCAGAGCAGATCTGAGAGTTTCCACTTAGGTTCTTGACATAGCTAAAGAATGCTTTGTGGTTATCTTTTGAGTCATTGGCAATTTTTCTTTCGAAACTAGCCTTGGATGATTTAATGAGGGATCGTAGTTTCTTGCTGATATTGATCAGGAATGTCTTTCCTTCTTGGGATTTTACTCTTTTCTGTACTAGTTTCCTCCTTCTGTTGTATAGCTTGCTTATGGCAGGGGTCCACCAGACTGGTTTCCTTTTCTTGGAGGAGTGAGTCTTGGTTTTACTTGGGATAGCATTATCCATGCATTCCTGCAGATGCTCATAGAGTGCCTTTGTAAAGGTTTCAGCAGCTTGGACACCATTGTCCTTTAGCATGCGGGCGGTGAACCTTTCCACCTCGGTCTTAAGTAACGTGAAGTTTGCTTTTGAAAAGTTTTTCACGGTGGTTTCCTTGATTGGGGGTGGGGGCAGAATGTGGATATCCAGAGTGATTAGTCTATGGTCTGATCTAACCAGCGAGGGGTTGACCTCCGGTGTGGAACACCGGTCGCCCATGTTGGTGATGACCAGGTCCAATATGTTGTTCCCTCTGATGGGGGTGTTGACCAGTTGATCCAGGGTGTTTGAGTTTATAAATTCTAGGAAGCATTGGTCAAGGGAGTTAGTACTTGAGTTGTTCTCCCAGTTTATGTTTGGGTAATTGAAATCACCCAGTATTAAGGTGTTTGGTAGGACCTTCATATTTCCCAGTGTCTCCAGAAATGTGGAGTGGGGGTCCTGGGCCATGGTGGGTGATCTGTAGCAAGCTACAATTTGGATTGCAGTTTTGCCCATTGTTAGTTGCACATGGATGATCTCTGATGCATTGTGCTGCACCACTAACCTGGAGGTGTGGGTATCCTTGATGAATATGGATACACCCCCGCCTTTTGTGTTTCAGTCCTGGTGCTGTGGCCAAAAGGTATGGTATGAGTTATAGCCTAATAGTGCTGGGGTGCTCTCAGGAGCCTTAAACCAGGTTTCTGTTACTGCACAGATGTCGATGTTCTCCATACTGAGGAGTGCCTCGAGTGCGTGCATTTTGAGGTTTAGACTTCTGGCATTGAGTAGCATTACCCTCAGTTTTTGGTTACTTGTGCTATTTATGATGGTGGGTTTGTCTTTTGAGCCTTGCCTAAAAAAGGCACTATGGGGGTGGCAAGAGCCTTGGCCAGTATTCGAAAGCCTAAGGGTGACAGGTGCAAGCCATCTCTTGTGAAGCAACGTAGCTTGTCGAGCATGTCATCCCAGGGGGACAGATACTGGCTCCTCTTTGAATGACACCAGAAACCTAGCCAATTGTTGAAATTGATCATTTTTTCTTTATACTGTGGCATTATTTTTGGTGAGGGTAGGATGCTACTCAGAGTCACGGTCATACTGGCCTGGGCTACATGATCAGAGAGATCTTCCATGTCTCTTTTCATGTAGTCCAGGGAGGTACATCTCAGGTCATTCACACCAACATGGATAATGACAGTGTTGTATTTGTACTTGTTCTGGAGTGACCTGAGTGCTTGTGTTATGTGGCAGATCCTGGCACCCGACAGGCAGCTAACTGTGCCTTTCTCCTTGTCCAGCCTAGTTAGTGGGATATCAGTGTGCCTGACTATAGAGTTGCCTATTACTAGTGTGTTGGGTATGTTATTTTGTGTTAAGGGCTGTAATTGCGTGGCACACTGATTTTGTGAAGTATGTGTTTCATGGTTGGTGATGGGGTGTGGAGGTTGCTTGGATGTCTGCTTTGGAGGTCACTGTTGCTTTTGCAGATTTTTATTTAGAGCCTCCGAGTATGTTTTCATGTATTCATGTGTGTTATTTGCCGGTGTTGGTTTATTAGGTCTATGTGAGACTGGTGGTGTGTTGCAAGGATTACCCTTCTCCTCTTAACTGTCAGTTCCAGTCTTGGGTTGAGAGAGCTTTGCCTCCAGTTTGGCTGTATAATTGCATCTCTCACATATATTAGTGTTTGGTGGTAGGAGGAGAGGGTTGTCTGTGTAAATGTGGCAGTTGTAACATTGTCTCAAAATGCTCAGATTCACTAGTTGGACTGGAGAGTACACCAGAAACTGCCCTTTGGACATGCCTGAATAGATAGAGTAAGCTGTTTTTCTGATTGGCTGGTGGGGATGAATAGAGAGCCTTGTCCTTCTGGACAGTATAGGGGGGGGGGTCTAGTGCTAGGGTTAATTAGTGCTCGCTATGAGTTTTAAGCAAGTGCTTGACTATGACATGAATGGTTTGAGTGCTAAAGTTGAAGGTTTGTCTAGTTCCAAAGGAAAAATTGAAGAGTAGACTTCGTGGAGCCGAGAATAGTTTAACTCTAGCTAAATGGCGCTGCCCAGTGCACAAAACTGCACAAATGTGGTTTTTATAGCAGGGAAGTGAAAGAGATAAAAATTAGCCCAAAATGGCCGATAAACTACTAACTTCTGGGCTGAAACCATTCCTCCAGGGACAAATAGGCTGCTCAAAACTCCCCTCTTTCACAGGTGAACAGAGAAACTTCCTTCTATCCAAGTAAGATATGGGCAACACACAAACTTGTAACACAGCCCTGGATTCAGCAATAACCTGAAAACTGGACTATACTAGTTCAGAAAGGCGGGAAACAAGTATTTTTTTTTTGTTTGTTTTACAGAAAATAGAGCAGATACAATCAAAAGAACACTTTACCCAATTAACCAGTTTGTTTGTGTCTTTCGGCTTTTCCTGGTTAGGGGTCGCCACAGCAGAACTCCAGTCCGCTAATGATTGGCAGTAGAGTTTTACATGCTGGCTTGCCGGGCCTAACGCACAGCCTTCAACGAAGGAACGTCCATTCACATATGTCGCCACACAGAAGACGCTCTAACTGAGAATCGAACAGGCAACGTCTAACTGTGAGGTGACAATGCTACCGCAGCACCACCACCACAGTCTTAAAAAGCTCAAAACTAATCCCTGTTCCAGTATATATATATATATATATATATATATATATATATATATATATATATAATGTACTTATGAAGAGATGTACACATGGCCATATATATGTTGCATTATACAGATGTGTATGCAGACATATGTATGACTATACATGTGTATGTACATGTAGACATATATCAACCTATTATATGTATATAGCCATATTCCTGTCATTTGTAAACCGCCTAGTTGTGTATACTCTCCCAGATGTATCTCACCGTATTTATCTGCTATGTGTACATTATGATAAAACAACATATATGATGCAACAGTCATATTAATAACAAGTACTAAACAATTGTGGAAGTAAAGGCAATTGCTCAATACTAATCAATATGTGTATTGACAGATATATTGGAAAAACAACAGCTGTCATCACAGTGGTCATTGCATAGAGGTTAAGTGTTGTGACTTTAGTGTACAGGGTCTTCGGTTCAGGACCTGCAAGGGCTGTTCATTTTGTTGCTGTGCAGAACAAGGGCTGTCTGATACAGTGTGGTTAAGGCAGTTTTGAGCAGCTTTAACCAGGTTTGAGCGGATTTGCGTGAAGCTAAGCTATGGGTAAACGTAGGGGCACTTATACAGTGTAGGCTTCGCTTACCAGTGTGCAAATCAGCTTAGCTGTTATATTGCAGTAATGTTGATACCTGCTAAGCATGGCTTAGCCCTGGTAACCAGTTCACACCACCCAGTCTGATAACATAGCAGGATAATGACATCTGTAATAAGTGTATGTAATGCCATGTACAATACATGCACCTATGTGCTGTCATTACAGTAGCAAGGGGTGTGAGTGTCATGTTTGGGACACAGATGTATATGAGGCCTGTACAACACTGTTATCCCTGTGAATGTGTTACATACAGGGGTATTAGCCCAGGGTACATGCTGTCACACTGGCATGTAGTGTATCATGGCAGTACTACTGTTGACAGTGCTTAACCAGGCAAGAGTAGAGTGCCAAATGTAGTACTGACAACAGGCACACCTGCAGGCATAGCTGGACTCTGAGGCCTCCCTGTTGTATTCTTGGTGTGTGAGCTGTGTCACAATATATAACCCCTACTGGGTAAAGAGCCGACATGTGGAATGTAACTGTAGACTACCGTCTGTACAGCACATGATAGAGAGGTATCCTGACATGTAGTTATGGCATACATATTGTCGTCAAACATCTGTCAACACATTCATCCTACTGCATAGCTACTTGCCAAGCTGATGACTGTCATTCTCTGTACAGATGTGAAGTTATCAGGTATCCAGCTGGGTTATGTACAGGCATCCTGAGCTTGAGTGACACTCACATGTCTGCCCAGCTGTTTAAGAACTGGCACATATTGGCGATAACACCCTGTATGCACCATATGCCATGGCTACCTCCACTACACTACCACAGTCAACAGAACATGCTTGGGTACAGGTCTCCATCACAGACATTAACCATGTGTTGTAATGCATGTTGCATACAGGTCAACTTGATCACCTCAGTGGCCATGTATAGGAGGCACCTGGAGGATTGGCCGATGCATGTCACTCTCACCCTGAGGGTCACCACAGTAGTGTCTGTCGATAGATTGCCTGCTGCACATGGCAGGTGGCAGGATACCACTGTACACACAACCCCTAATCAACCCATCTCGACTTGGACAATAGCTAGGTACACAGCTATGGCCACCTGCAGTAATGCACCCCAGTGCTGACACACGTGTACATGTGCATGACTGAGTATAGCAGTGTCTGTGTGCTAGCACACCTGTACTTGGGAATTCCATGAGGGCCTTCACAACCACCGCAACACCCATTGCCATAGTCAGTTGTAGCTGCTGCTGTATGGGTCATAACATGTACCCTGTTAAGCTCCTCTCCATACTGACTACATGAGCCTTGCAGTACCAACACAGCAGTGTTGTACAAATGGATTGATAGGCATGGGATAGCTATTGTAATCTGGCAAGTGTGTGTATGTGTACATGTCTGTATATCTGTAGGGTACAGCATTCCGAGGCCACATACTCCTATTACAATACCCATTGCCACACAGTAGTACAGATAGTGTTGTTGCTGCCCATAGGCGAGGCATGACAATGCGACACCCTACTATGCATGTGGCATGTGCATTAGATGCATATCACTGTAGTACCACTGTTGAGATCTACAATGGGTTGTATCTCAGCAGTGGCCAATGTGTAATGGTGGGTATGTCAGACTGTCATCATGGGCTTCAGGGAGTACAATATCCACTGGGGGATGTGGGTGCTGTGTACACTGTCATTACACCAAGGTACACCTGGTATATGTCCCATGTGCCACATTATGGTTACCAATGTCACCATCAACCATACAAGTAATTGATACCACAATCCAGGCCAGATATGCATGTGCTGTGTGAAGCCTACCTGTAACACATTGGACACATGGTCAATTTAGTTCACAGCAATAGGCCCAGGTCACTCAGACGTGTGTCTGCCTGTTATGTGTCTGTTAATGTGTATATGAAGGTATTTCACACAATGTATTGTCCATATACACCCATTACATCCCCCATTAGCATACTGAACATGTCTGGGGATGTTCTGCATGTAACATGTAACCTGAAACACACCTCACCCTAAACACGGTGTGGTGTGTGCAATAGAAGCCACACACTTCAGTATCACTACATACCTAGGTAGGGGTCTAGTCCCAGTGTTGCCAAGTAAGAGTGGGCATGTATGTGGATGAGTCTACATCAGGTTGCAGATTATACACACCCCAGCGGGTCACCTGTCAATGTGGCACAGGCAATAACTTTTATAGAAACCTGTAACAGCTATAATGCATCATTGCTGGATGACTACACTACCTGACATATAAGCATTACACTTTACTCCTTACAACATGTTACACTGCAGTACTGTGGTACACTGTAGTAAAGTCACTGTGTGCATCTGAACCATATTAGCCTGTCCCGCATCAATGGTATGGATGACAGGGATGTGGCACAGGTATCATCATATGCACAGGGTGTGTTGTTGGTTTGCCAGAGGCCAAGGGTGGGCCATACATTTGACACCATGTGTGTGGGTGAGGGATGTACTGAGGTGAACTGGGCATGGTGATGTGGTGTGTGTAGGTATGGGGTTGCCCTAGGTGTGTTTGTATAGTGTGTGGGTATGCATGCACACAGTTCTACCATGTAGTTGTCCTACATAAGTGTTTATGGACATCTGCAGACCATACCTGGCAGGGTGTGCAGTTCACTGCCTCCAGCCACAGACACATGGACTGTGCCTGCCAGGGGTTCCATGTGCACATCCAGGTACAGGCCTCGATGTGCTACTCTCACCTAATGATGACAAATATCCACTGGAACCAGGTCCCTCCTGGGACTGGCCAGGACCACGTGGTCATGGTCTGCTGTGGTGTGGTGTGGAGAGTGCCCCCCACAGTGCTGGGGCTGGTACTGCCACTACGGGAGCCCCTTGGTGTCCTAGTATGTCCACATTGACTGCCAGCTGTTGGCATTGATGGCCTAAGTCCACGCGGCCGTCACTGCACTCCCACCACATGTTCAAGCACGGACAGACCACGGTCAATGAGGGCCATCATCTCATCAGACCATCTATCCCTGAACCCAGTTAACGCACGGATGGCACCAGCCAGTTCACAGGTGCTGTCACTTGCAGATGTGAGATTAGCCCTCTGCAGCCTCAGGCCCTGTCTGGTGTAATATTCTATACGTGCCTGCACTGCCATGACAGCCTGAAACATGTGCCTGCTGGTACCAGCTGTGTCATGTCTGCCAGGGGCATGATGACCAGTGGCCCTACCACGAGCACCCTGGGACATCTGCCTATGTGGTGCCCTGCCGGACATCCGGCTATGTCTGCTGTGACCAGACACAGTAGGCATAGTTACCACACTTTCCTGTTCACTGCCACCAACCACCAGCTGTCCCTCCATTATGGCCACTGGTGATGGGGTATGTATAGGCACTGAAACTGTGTGCGGGGTTGGGGTGGCTAAAAGGGGGATGTTAAATGATGGCACTGTTTCAGCCCCTGACAACCCCACCTGTGCCTCAACAGTACTATCATCATTTTTGGTATCTGTATGGACACCAACATCAGATTGCATGCAGGAGGGACCCTGACCCACCTCACCACCTGTGGGGGAAAACAATAAATGCACTTTAAAACCTGTACAGCATTGCATAACAGTACACACACACACACACACACACACACACACACACACACACACACACACACACACACACACACACACACACACACACACAAAACCGTAATACCTACCTGTCCGTGACTTTACAGACAGTCCCACGTATATTTCCATGTGTTCCCCATCCTGCATAACACTTGGTAATATACACACAGTGATACCACTCATTAACATATCAGTCCTCTAAATGCCTAGACAAGTGATCACAACACAAGACCTGTTACTACATTACCTGCCTGACCTGTGTGTAGTGGTTTTAGATGGCCTCACTGCTGTCATTCAGTGTTCACACTGTGTATGTCCGGACATCATGAGCATGGCCCCTATATTTGTGGGCTACTATGTTCACTCTAATAATATCACGCACTGGAGTGTCATATGTATGTATTGCTCAGTACATGCCAGATATGCTGCTTAATCAGCCTATCATGTGACAACTTTAATATATGGATACACTCCCTGGTGTTGACTAGTACTTTCCCAATGCATCTGTAGTGCTACATACGTGGGTTGTTGGTCACATCTCTGCTAAATGCGATAGTAAGGGTATACCTGGTGTCTACCTTCCCTCTCAATGCCTGTTCCATGCTACAGACCTTATTATACTATCAGCTGCTTTGTGATTACATACATGACAAGTATTCCTGGTGTGGAATGAAGCAGTCCATGTCCATGTATTGCACGATCCCAAAGGGAGGTGTATGAACAACTCCACAATCACACATGTGCATACATAGCCACCCACACAAACACACACACATGCACACATGCATCCTACATGCATCAACCTCCCTCCACTTCACCAGAGTGACCCTACAGACAAGCTAACTACCCACCAGGATGCACACACACACACACACATACAGATGAGGTTGCACAATGATAGTACACACAGTCCTCCAATTACCCATCTGTCAACATGCATAACATATGGTACACAACAGCATGTAGTACAGCTATAGTCAATCCATGCTAGCAACAGTATACATGTGTATGATGCATGTGCTGTGTCACTAGGTGATGCCCCTTCCCCTGGATACCACTGCACCCATATACACAGTATTGCTGTACACCTGTTCTTTACCCTGCCATGTACTGTGCACCACACATCACAGGTGTACAACTCATTGCTGAATGTGCAGTACTGTGTCACAGTTATGTCATCTTTAATGTTCACAGTCCCTATGTTTTTCAGCAACACATACCTTGGATGATATGTGGACAGATGTCATTTGTGAATGCCTGATGTCTCAACATCAGCGGACCATGTATGACCAATTCAATACTATTGCAATGACAACCATCATAGCATACCCATGGCTATGGGGGGTGTACACACCCTTATTGATAGGACGCACCCATCCTTGATCTGCCATGGGACCACATCACCGCATATCTTAACAGTACATGAGCCCGAGACGTGACATATGTCCTGTACTTTCACATATAGTGTCTACGGACTGTGTTAGGTGTGTGGATGCTGACCAGTATGCATACACTCCATGTGGGCATATGCGTGCACACCCTTATCATGTTGGTTTGTTGCGCCTATTGTTATGTGAACTACAGCAGTCACTACTCCTGGCAGGTGTATACTAGTGTGGGCCATCTGCATTTGCCAGTGTATGTTCAGGCTGCCCTACACATGTTCCCCTAATCTGCATGATTACAAGGTCTACTCATGTGCACATCCCTTGGTGTTCACACATTGCCATTACTATTTCTGTGGGGGTAGGGTTACATCAGACACAGTTCCTAAACCTGACTATGTGCAGATACAGCCATTCTTAGCATCCTTAGGCTCCCTACAACAGTGCACTGGTGTGTCATGCTGCACCCCCCCACCTTCAGCCTTTTTGCAGATGCTTGACAAGTAAGGCCTAAACGTGTGTCACTTTGCAATGTCCCATACTCTGAACACCACATGTTACAGCCTAGTCCCAGCTGATAATATGGACCACAGTAATACCTTATGCCATAGTGTGACTCTTTAACAGTTGCCACTGTCCTACTGTATATACACTGGTTTTGCACTGTATATGGGTGTTGTTCCAAACATGTCCCTACTGTAGGCCATGTCTCCCACCATTATGTTACTCCCTGTGGACACATTCCACAATGACAGGATGTTAGTTATCTTGCAGGTGTCTGACATACCCTTCCAATACTCCATCATGGTCACCACAGTGATGCCGTGCATTTAACAGCAACAATACGCACACATATACAGCATGCATTCTGGGTTGGTGTGTTAGATGTGTGCATGGAATATACCATAGCCATTTCATGCCCAGTGTATTGGAAAACATCTACATAAACCATACTCACCAGCTACAAGCTGCTGCCTTGGTGGTATACTGGAGGGACCTACATAAGAGGGTGAGAGATGCAAAGTCAGTGGCCGCACCCGTGGCATTGCTACAGGGTGGGTGCAGCATTACAATACATCAACAGTACATGTCCACAATACTACCACATATGCACATCTGTTTATCACTACTATGCAGCAACAAACTATATCTATGACATGTAGATATGCATGATCTACCTGGACAGATGCGCATGTATTTGCAACAGTGGTCTACTGATGTGCCCTGTGGCCTTACCTGCATGCTTCTCAGCCGGTGTGTGGGTAGCATCCACCTCCACAAAGGTGTTCTGCAGTTGTTGGCTATGCAGAGGGGCAGGTGCCACGAGGCTGGCTAGGAGCTCCTCCACACATGTCAGGGGGGATGGATGGCATGGGCCCCCCCCCCCGTGGTGAGGTGATCCTCCTGGACTGCAGCAGCATGCCGACGGGTACTGCAAAGCAGGTCAGAACAATGATGCTGGACCTGCTCATAACTGTGGTTGTGCAGTCCAACATCATTGACCCTGTGGACTAGGTCATTCCACAGGGCGGTCCGCTCCTGCTGATCATGGGCAGTCTGGCCAAACAATACACAGTAGTGCTGTATGAGGTGGTACACCAGAATGTTGTTTTCAGCTGCTGAGTACGCCGGAAGCCTTCAGTGGGACATCTTGCCTGAAAGACATAAAGATGGGCAGAGGTGTGAACAAATCATCCAACAAAGTTACCAAAGTTCTTAATACACATCACTGTCACCCCCTCACCATATCAGCAACAACAAACTGTACACAGAACTCAATAGGTATGGCTACAGCATACCTACCAGTTGTGCAGATATTGTATTGTACCGCACTTTGTGCAATGTGTTTGTAGCCATATTCCCTGTGTGGACACTATCATTGCTGGCCTATTACAGACTATTCACCTGCATGCCATTGTCAGGGTCACTATGGTTCCATATATGCCTGTGGTATGCTTGCTATGTGGTTGCTACACATCTGACATTCTGTGTTATTGGGGTTATCTATGCATGCTGTTGGACATGTTCCAGGATTGTGTAGACTATTACTACCAACATATGTTGTATAACAGTGACACAATAGCATGTATATGTACTATTGGCCAGCAGAACCACCTCTCCAAACTCATCTGCCCATGTTACCCGGCCACATCACATATATGACTCATCCTGGGGCCTCCTCATGTACTGGTCCAGCAAAACCTTCAGGTGGAACCAACTCAGGTGATGTTGTCCCCCCCTGGGGCACACACAGACATGTTCTTATGCCCTGAGGTCAGGTCCAGGATCTGTTCTATAACTGGCTCCACAGACACATGTAGGATGTGCTACATCACCTTGAGGCACCCAGTACACATTCACAGGGCCCACATACTCCTCCTACTCAGCATCCAGGCCAGGCACCTTCGGGATGTGGACTGCTGTTGTGAGAAGTAGTGGGTGGGAGGCTTGTTCCCATTGTGTCCATATTTTGGCCCATGGGGTGTCCACATCACAGATCACACACAGCATCCAGGGTGTTTACCCACCACGTGTCACATACCACCCCTGTAGGCTGTCCTCTATATCTACCAAACCCTGACCACCTCCACAACTATACCTGCCATACTTCCTCATAATACCATTCCATACTTCACAGACAAGGGCAATGTGGCCCCAAAAAGGAGTTCACATGTGACATACCCATCCATGTTGCACACACTTACAGCTGTAGATATCTGTGTGTATTGCTATGTGTGCTGTTTCCTCACACATAGCATGCAGCACTGTGGTGGTAATATAGGGGACATGTATTTACATACATATATGTTTGTGTGTGTGTTTGTATATATGTACACATGTGCATATAGGTATATATCTATATATGTGTAGATATATATGATGTATATATGTGTTTATATATATATATATATATATATATATATATATATATATATATCTACAAATGGGTATATATATTTTTTTTTTTTTGGTCTTTTTGGCTTTTCCTGGTTAGGGGTCGCCACAGCAGAACTCTGTTCCACTAATGATTGGCAGTAGATTTTTTATGGTGCTGAGTTGCCAGCCCATTCATGCATGTCTTTTGGAGGCCACTTAACTGCAGGGAGGACATGCAGACTCCACACAGAAGGCATTACAGCCGTGAATCAAACAGGAGAACCTCTTGCTGTGAGGCAACAATGCTACCGCTGTACCACCGCGGCTTCATATATATATATATATATATATATATATATATATATATATATATATATATATATATATATATATATATATATATATATATATATATATATATATATATATATATGTGTGTGTGTGTGTGTGTGTGTGTGCACATGTATACCTATATATGGGGTACATTCAGACATCAGGTCCACAATCTCACAACACCTTCTTGCACAGATTCACTGTTCTGCCTTGCTACAACACAGACAGGTGCCACATATGGGCACAGCTTAACATTCAGGGGGTATATGTAGGGTCAGATTGCAGGTAACCCTATTACACTCCTATGGCATTCCTGCATGCTACAATACAGGTTAACCTGAGTATCCTGCAAGAGGTGGGCTGTGGAACCCACATGTCCATCATTATGGCATTACTTCCACCACTAGCTATTGGCCACAGTAATATACATACTTCCCATTACACAACACACACTATGATGGCTTACATCTTATCAGTCAGTGCTGCTTTGCATGGTTGATGGGAATGGCCCACTACCCACAGGGACAGACTCTATTGGCCTTCGCAGTTGTTCAGCTGAACATCATTACAACAACAACACCACCTGAAAGCACATATAAATCATTCCACATCATCTATCCCATTATTAAGGACCAAGTACTACAGTTAATTACATGCATATATATACTTCACATACCTGTTCTGGGAATGAAGTCTCTTCTGGATGGTTTGCTTGATGGTGTTTTTTTTTTTGTGCCTTACATGCACTCTCTCTCTCTATCTCTCTCTCTCTCTCTCTCTGTCTATCTTGGTCTCTCTCCAGTAAATGGATTGAGCTGCTTTGAATAGATTGCAGCATGGATTTTGTAGGTGATGCACATGATCAGGTGATGGCCTCTGCACCAATCAGTGTCATTCACTTGCTACCTGCATGCAGCATGTTGTGTAGTACTTCCAATTACCACTGTCATGGCAAGCAACTACTATACATCCCTACATCATGTGGGCATGGTCCCTTTACCTTTCCTGTATGGTGGACATCCTTCCTGTGTATGGGCACCAGTGTTACAGACAGCAGGTAGCAATACCTCTTACAGGAGAACCTGCACACTCAGGCCAGCTACATATTGTAAGTGGTTCCAGAACTGCAGACACAGTGTGAGTAGTGTTGTTGTTTGCATTGTATAGCACCAGTGTTACAGGATTTGTGTGTACATACTAGTTTAGCTTGGAATACAGTTTGTCTCTAAAGATCTCAACTGTGGGCCTATCCACTTGATGACCAGAGGTGTGCCTATTATGTTTTGTCTGTCCACCACATAGGTCTTGTGTCAGATATATCACTGGCAGTTTGTGTGTTGAGTGCTATCAGTACATGGCTACATCCATTTCTGTTTCTGACTTTGTATTCCTGACTAAGGGTATGTTGCAGACTATCCTGTAACACCAGCGACTTGCTTAGTGTATGACAACAGTATTTCACATATGGACCTGTGTTCCAGCCTCTGTCATCTACCTACATACCAGGCTTTGTACATATGACATGCTGTCAGGGGGTGTTATGTAGTGGACTGTGAGTATGTCATGCTGCCATTCCTGCCATCAGTCCACTGCTGTTGTGGCCCTCACACATATTGTGAGGTTGGGTCCATATATGTGTGGGCTTCACCAACACAATACACGTGTGCCCTTATGCACTCCAGAGGCCAGTGTATGTAACAGTGGGCCCTGTATTATTCAGTCTCTATGAGGGGGATGCACCATAACTAACCCAGGCTGTTACAACATGTGGGGGTATCAGGGGTAAGTGGACTTAGGGTATCTGGATATATATTACCATACAATTCACCTTGGGTAAATGCAGGCCTACTTGTTCCTGCCATACAGACTGTTCTGTTTGTCAGTGTGATTGTGATGGTGTCAGTTATGCCTAGTTATTTAAGAGATACATCCTATTGTGTCAGCTGAGGTCTTTAGCCCCTAGGGATTGTGTACAGAGTGTAGATAGAGGCTGCTGGACTATACATCTGCATTACTTACTGCTGATTGATTGGTATCCTGTGGCCCAGTCTGTCTTTACTATTGTACTACTTGAAGGCCTCGGCCTGGACAGCAACATATGTAAACCTTTCCAGACTACTGTATTAATATAACTGTTTCACAGTTGCATTACTCTGTTTATATGTATGTTAGTGTCTAAACAGCTATATGACATGGCATATGCAACTGTAATAGACACAAATAAAGCTTTCCCATGTATGCATACCTGTGTGTGGTGTTTTATCTTTTGACCTTTCTGTGGGTATATGTTGCAGGCAACAATTGTCATTTGTATGGGTGGCTCATACAGTGTCCAGTTGGTAAGGTGGCAACTGTAGGCATAGTGGCTGTTCCGTATTGTGTGCACCTTCTACATATGTATCTTCCTATGCATATCTGTGTGTGTATGTGTAGTTACATATCTCTCTCTCTCTCTATACATATATATATATATATATATATATATATATATATATATATATATATATATATATATATATCAGCATATATATGTCTGTGTATATGTATCTTAGGAATGTCGATTGCTTCCAAATTGTACATTCCCTATGGTAGCTAGACTGTACTGCATGATATGTTATTGATACCAACCTGATATCATACAGGTGGGATGGAGTACTGTTAACATCTTGTGCCCATGTTGTGTCAGGTCCTGGTTATGGGATCTGCAACAGTTGGTATCATATTGCAGGGCAGATGTGTTTGGCTATGGGGGTAATATCTAAACATATAAGACGTATGTTGTTTGGGCCCCCTCACCCCCATTAATGGTGCATGTGGACATATATGTCTTTGTTATGTTCTCTTTTATATCTATAGATGTATGCCTGTATATACCTATATAGATATATATTTATGCTTACATATATATATATATATATATATATATATATATATATATATATATATATATATATATATATATATATAGACATATATATGTAAACATATATATCTATAGATGTATGCATATGTATGTATATATGTATATATTTATATATATATATATATATATATATATATATATATATATATATGTATATATTTATATATATATATATCTACATATATAGCTATGTAATATCTGTTTAGATATTAATATATATATATCTGGAGTTTTTCTCCCCGGGCATCCGCTGAAAACAGGCTCTGTGGAACCTAGTCGGACTTTCCTGGTCAACAAATGTTAAATAAAAATAAAAATAAATAAATAAATATATATATATATATATATATATAATATATATATATATATATATACACACACACACACACACACACACACACACACACACACACATGCATCTATGTGTTAAAATACATTTCCTGTATTGTTGACTGACTGGGCTGGATGATATGTTTGTGAAAACATCAGGGTTATGTATATCTGACATGGCTTAGTGGGAAATCACTTTGGCTATGGTGTGCCGGGTCCTGGGTTCGAGCATTGCAAAGGCTGTTTTATTTTGTTTCTGGGCAGAACAAGGGCTGTTGTATACAGAGTGATTAAGGCACTTTTAAGCAGTTGTTAGCAGGTTTGCATGGGTTTGTGCAGAGGTAAGCACTGCTAACTTCCGGTTACAGTTTTTTATACTGATTTAGCTTCTCAATTGCTTAACCTGTGTAGGCATTGCTTACCCCCACACAAACAGGCTTAAACCCACTTACTAAAAGTGCTTACTCTCACTAACCCCCATGCTAATTTCTTTAAAAGAAAGGAAAAAAGGGTTGATAGGAAAGTGGTGAAAAGAGGCACAAAGAGGGAAAGACAGTAGGGAAAATAGCTAGGGATGTGCAGGAGGGTGTAGGGAAGGTCCATAGCTGCCTATTTCTTCTACAGCAACAGCTGTGCATATACACTGAATTTGGAGGTAGATTTGGACACTCAAACCCCTGAGAGAGGGATGAGGACAACAATAATATGCTGTGATGCCAATTAGACCAGATTACATGTGTCCAATGGACATGTGTGCGAAATGGACAGCTATGTATGGGGCGATATTTTTTTTTGGGAAACGATTGCCCTTTTCTTTTTTTTTCAGGTGAGAGTGGGATGTTGAGGAGGGATAGTAGGTATATTTGGGGAGGTAGGTTGGGTAGGTTAACAGACAAGACAAACAGGGGCGGTATATGACACATGTGGGGGGTAAACACCTTGATGGGGAGGGGTGTTGGGAAATCGGAAGTCCATGAGCCCCCTAGTGGAAACAGTGGGACTGACATCCCCACCCATGGGAAGTCACCACTGCATCTTCACAGCCCCGTAGGTGGCTGTGCTGGGGACTGAGTCGGAGAGCAAGGCCGACCCTCTAGTTGTGACACACAGCCCTTGAGCTGGCGTAGGAGATCTCCAAACTGTTGATTGAGCTCTCTATGCACCACGACCCGGACCTGGTGATGGGTGACAGGTTCCTGTCCGCGCCTGCTCCCGGGGGGGCGAGCCCCATCCCCTGAGACAGTTCCACCCGAAGGTGGTGCAGGACCAATGGATGAGGAGATCCCGGGTTGGGCCCCAGATGTGCCAGTGCCCGGTGCCACGACCAGCTGAGGTGGGACAGGTGGGTCGGCTGGGACCCACATTCCCATACGTGCTATGGTGTTTATGGTGTATCAAACATAGCACATGCATAGAAACAGATTTAAATAATTATCTACCAATAGGACATATGTCCCAACATAACAGTGGAGTCATCATGTAGCAGTTGAGATGGGTATTTAGTTAATTGTTGTAGATATGGTGATGGGGGAGAAAGATGTCAATTAACAACTAGTATATTCCTGTAGTTCACATTACTTTCCTAGTGAGTGCTGTTATCTGTACCTTACAAGTATTACTAGACTACCCTATTGCCTTAGTTTGGACAGTGATATGGCTGTCAACATCTATATAAATGAATTGGTTTTACCTGCAGTATACACCTCTTACCTGGTATACCTGTAGAGGAATTGTTTGTTAACACTAACTAACTGTTTCTATACATACTCTCAGATTCCAGGTTGATGTTATGCACATACCTGTCCATCTCTTTTTGCACAGGCTGTGGCCATGTCTTGACCACATGCAGGTGAAGTGGGACATATGTAGACTTTTGCCCTCTTCAACCTTTACTGACTTACAACACTCTTATACAGGATTTCATACACAGTTATATTATGTAGCACAGTGCGGGTGACAGTGATCAGTGATACCTTATTATTTAGAGCAACTGCAACACTCACAATTCCATACAATACCAGAGTAAACAGTACCAGTACAGGGTATCAAGCTTTTATTTCTCGGCACAGTGTTTGTATCCGACATACCTGTGGGAGGAATGTTTGTTAGCACTACCTGAATATTGCCACACAAAGTACCAGATTTCACATTACTATTATGCACATACATCTCACTCTGTTACTGTACACACTCTGGTCACAGCTTGACAACATGGGGATGTAGATAGGGCATACTTTGCTTATTACTCTCATAACAGTTTGGGGAGTCACTAGAATACAGGTTTGTTCTTATAAATGTGTGACAATTAGTTGTATTTCTTGTTTGCTGCCTATACGTCTGGGATCATCCCCCTCATTTCCCAGAGGGACAGAGTGACAGTCAGCAGATATGGGCTGATTTACTGGACATTTTGTACAGTTGTGGGGTATGATTCTGCATGCAGACTACTACCACTCCCAGGATTTGAACCATGGCTGTGTGTGCTAAAAGTACAACAGTTCATGTCTCAGTTGCATGTGCTATTTGGATTGTGTTGTCTGTCTTTTCACCGTTTTCTATCTATGTGTCTCTCAGTTGTACTAAATTACCTCTGGGGATTACACCAGTCATATACAGACATTCCTATACATTCTATTTATGTTGCACAGTGTGGGTAACAGTGCTTAATACAACAGTACTATTAAGTGATTGCAAATCTACATTACCATATGATACCAGAGTATACACATGCAGTCCAGCAGTTAGACCTTTATTGTCAAGCTTTTATGCTTTTATTTACATACAAACTATGTGGGACTCTTCCTGCCATATTCTCTGGTGTATGCTGTACTTGCCTTAAACAATACAGGTTTTATACTGGCAATTAACATAGTAATACGTTTAGATTTATTTCCTATGACAGGACATGCAAGAGTATTGCTAACCTGCCTTGCATCGCAACCTCTCCAGGCGACATCCATGGGCCTCCTGGTTCGCGGCCTGCTCACTTGCCACTGTGAAGGACATAATAGGAATATTTAGCCATACCTATCCATAATATACATGAGCTGGCAATTATTAAACAGGTAGTGGAGTGATACTTACACACAGCTGGAACAGCCCCTGCCATCCTAGCCTCTTGGATCCACTGATCCAAGAGATCTACCTTTCACCGCTTCAAGTCGGCATAGCGATGCCTGACCTGCTCACCAGTTCGGGGTATGCCAGTGGCACTGGTGAGGTCACGAGCAAGATGGTCCCAGGCTTTTGCCTTATATTGGGAACCCTGGTACTGGCCCTGCAGCAGTCTCTGCTCATGGTCTTTGACAAGGAGTCCTGCCATGACTCTAGTCTCCTGGATGCCCCAGCACTGTACCCAAAAGTGAACTCCCTCTCCCCTTCCTGATATGGTGCCTTTAAGGAGAAGCTTCAACCAGTTATGAGATGTATTCCTGCCTGTTGGGTTTAAGTAGGGCTGATTTCCTGCACTTTGCCACGATTGGATGGTTTTGAAAAGGCTAAGCTATGGGCAAACCTGCTTACCTAACGTTGGCCATGTTTAAAGGGGTATACCACTGGGCAAATTGAGTTAGCTGGCCTACACATTGCTTACACCTACTAAGCTGGCCTGTGCAATGCTTAGCATTGCTTAATATTTACTTTGCAATATATTTGCTTTTTGGCATTGATTTATTATTCATTACATGTTATATACATATATGTCTGGTATCCATGATTCATGTGTACGTACACTGTATGGGGTCCTTGTGTTTAATAGGTGACTTCAACACCGTATTATAATTACACCTCACATCTGGGCTTGCCTCAGTACTCTAGTTCACATATTTATGTTATGTCATAGGTTATAGAACATATGACTGTATACTGATTCCTTTCACATGTTCAGTTTGATTTTACTATAGTGAGGATTTGTTTGGTGATACCTCAATCTTATGTACTGCTGTGTTGGTTTGGTGGTTAACTACTGTGACTATAATGTATAGAGTCCTGGGTTCAAGACCTGCAGGGCTGTTTATTTTGTTGCAAGGCAGAATAGCGGCTGTTGGATACAGAGTGACTAAGGCACTTTTAAGCACTTGTAAGCGGGTTTGTGCGGGTTTGCATGAGGGTAAGCTATGCTAACCTTTGGTGAAATATGCTTACAGAGAGTTAGCTTCCATATTGCTTAACCTTTGTGCGCATTGCTTACCCCTGCGCAAACAGACTTAAACCCACTTACTGGTGCTTACATATGCTTACTCCTGCTTACTACTGCTTAATAGTGCTTACACTTGCTTACTAGTGCTTACTCCCGCTTAGCACTGCAGTAATTTAGACAGTCAGGTATAATGGTTCTTGGGAAGGTGGGGGATTTGGAAGCTGTATGGAGTTATCATTCATTACACATTTTACCTTCCATTTGTATCCCTGATTCCTGTGTACATATACTCTATGGGGCAGATGTGATTATCTGTGGACTTTGCAACATTATGACACTGACACCTCACATCTGCATTTAATGCAGTACTCCAGTTCACAAATATATGTTATTTAGTAGGTTATGCAACTAAAAATATTGGTCATAACATGATTTGACATGGAAAATGATGCAGTGGGACTCAAACCAGGAATGACTGTTCGTAAGGCAAATACTCTGCCCACTACACTATTGCTATACTGTGTCATTTGCATATATCTTCCTTTTTATCCTCTTCTGCCATTTAAACTGCATTAACTGTAGCTAAGTGATGGGCAAACCCATGCACCTACGGTTAAATTTCATCCGTTTCATAAAAAAAAGTATCTTTATATTTCTGTGTTTACTATTGCTTTTGTACACATGGGGGAATGTTACTGGGGGCATGCGGACACCTATGAGTGGTCTCGCTCATTCCTTCAGGGATTTCTGCTGTTCTTCATTGCAGAGGCTTGTATATTCTGAGAGCTCTGCTCTCAGACACACCCCCTGCACTCTTACACACTCCGTGTAAGATTAGGAGCTCAGGCAGCGTGCCTTCATTTATATGCACGTCGCGCTGCCGTCCTGCTCCTAAATGGCCACTTCCATGCAGGGCTAAGCTAGTCCTGTATGGAAGAATAGTAAATCCGGAGGTAAGTCTTCTAAGATATTAACAGGAAGGGCATCCATAAAATTACTGCTATTAAGACAGTATGTTGATCAAAAATAGAAGATAATGGAGGTCCTCTATAGTTGTACTATGACTGGTCTAGCACAGTGGAAAAGATAATTAGTGAAGTATATGGCCTTCTCTTTTTTTTTCAGTTATTTTGCCCAAGGCTGGAGGAAGCTAACAGACCTGAAATTATTCTGAAATTCAGCAACTCCTCTTTCTTAAAACATGAGCAGTGGCATAAAACATAAAAAATTGCTGAATTGTTAGTTACTTAAATATTTTTGTATATTCATATTTCAAATTTCCATTTTGAGTCATTTTCTTGTTCGAGAAGAATGCTTTCATGCTGGAATATGAATAACTGCCTCTCAGATTATACAGATGGTGTTATTTTTCTGTTGTGTTTTTTAGTACTTAACCTAAAGTACAAATTACATTAACAGTAGTACACCACTGTAACAGATTACATCAACAGTAGTACACCACTGTAACAGATTACATTAACAGTAGTACACCACTGTAACAGATTACATCAATAGTAGTACACCACTGTAGCAGATTACATCAACAGTAGTACATAGCAGATTACATCAACGGTAGTACACCACTGTAACAGATTGCATCAACAGTAGTACACCACTGTAGCAGATTACATCAACAGTAATACATCACTGTAGCAAATTACACTAACAGTAGTACACTACAGTAACAGATTACATTAACAGTAATACACCACTGTAACAGATTACATCAACAGTAGTACACCACTGTAGCAGATTACAACAGCGGTAGTACACTACTATAACAGATTATATCAACAGTAGTGCACCACTGTAGCAGATTACATCAATGGTAGTACACCACTGAAGCAGATTACATCAACAGTAGTACACCACTGTAACAGATTACATCAACAGTAGTACACCGCTGTTGCAGATTACATCAACAGTAGTACATCACTGTAGCAGATTACACTAACAGTAGTGCACTACTGTAACAGATTACATTAACAGTAGTAAACCACTGTAGAAGATTACATCAACAGTAGTACACCACTGTAGCAGATTATACTAACAGTAGTACACCACTGTAACATATTACATTAACAATAGTACACCACTGTAACATATTACACTAACATTAGTACACCACTGTAGCAGATTACATCAAC
>NC_056746.1:1068628751-1068731251 GCF_019279795.1 Protopterus annectens
CAGTGACAGGTGTTCCTGAGCAGTGTTATGACTATGACAGGTGTTAAGTTGCATATTTCTGGAGATGAAAACATGCAAAATGCTTACAGAAAGTTCAGTAAGTCATGTAGAAAGATATTATACTTAGTTATTTAAATTTGTTAACCAAGGTAGAGCACTGATCTCAGTAGACCATTTTCAGGCCTACCTGGGGATACAAATGTGAACGTATAAATAAAATTAGTTTGTAAACAAAGGTAGTGTTTCTTTCTTTCTTTCTTTCTTTCTTTCTTTCTTTCTTTCTTTCTTTCTTTCTTTCTTTCGTTTCCTGGTTTAGAGCATTGGTATTCATGGACCTTTTTCACACTCAGCCTAGAAGTGATGTGTGGTTCAGTGACTTGCTCAGAATCACACAGTTAGGCAATCAAACCTTGCACAGAACATGCAAAATTATACAATACAATAAGACAAAAGTAGTGTTTAGAACTTGCAGAACTGTACAATCCAGTAAGAGAAAGGTAGTGTGTAGAACTTGCAAAATGATACAATACAGTAAGAGCACAATGGGGATCCCAAAAATACAGCATGGTTCTGAATTAACAGATGAAACCCTGCTGTATGTATTTTTTATCAGACAGTAAATTTTAGCTCATGTCTTAATTTATAGCAAAGCACACTAATACTCACAAAGCCTCTGCAGCAGAACCCAAGCATGCAATTAGGAGTTAAGTTTTAACCTTGATAAAAGTCTGTACATAAGGATGAATACTATTCACTGAAATTAATGACAGACATCTATATTTTATAGAATGAAGTTTCTGTTTATCTTTCAGATTTTTTTCTTTCCTGTAGAAATACAAACACAGAGTTAAATAAATCCTTGCAAGTATGTTCTGGAACAGACTGCCTTCCAATCCTTCCAAAATGAATACTCCTTTTCTTTAAAAATTCCAGGGAAACAAGCAGGCAGACAGGCAGAGGGAAAGATTGTGTAAAGCTTGAAAAAAGACTTTACATAAAAATCATGCTTTACAGTCTGGGAAGGCAAACAAAAAAAGCGGGGAAATAGGAGAAGTGGTCAGAAACCGTTCTAAATAAGCCTTCAGGTTGTCTTACTGTCAAAAACTGATGTCTTTAGCAAAGTGAAATATTCCCAGTGCTGGTCTCTGAAAATGACTTGTGTGCCCTCTTCTGGCACATATACATATATTATCTATGTTCAAAGTACATTTTTAGCCCTAACCCTGACCAAGATATTAGTCTGTGTCACATCTCCTGAGCAAGCCTCATATATATGTATGTGCATATATGTACATACAGGTTTATGTCAGAAGATGGAGTTTTCAGAAACTCAAAATTCATATGGATGAGACCATATGTTTGACTTTCCAAAAACTCAATGCATTTGTAAGGAGATTGCATTACAGAGGGGAATGGGAACTTACTCTTTTCCCCACTGTAGTGCAATCTCGGAGTTGATACATATAATTTTTAGGGAGTGTAGGGGGGCTTGCCCCCTGCAAAAACCTAGATTTTTGATGTTTTCTTTCATTCAATTTTTTTGAAAGGTGAGCATATGGTGTGAACCACATGAAGTTCGAGGGTCCAAAAGCTGGATCTTCTGACATAAACCCGTACATACATATATACAGTTATATAAATAATTAGTTGTAAATATAAATGTAATACATACACATATGCATGTACATACTCACAGATGCATATATATATATATATATATATACACACACACACACACACACACACACACACACACACACACACACACACACACACACACACATACACATATATATATATATATATATAGATATATATAGATACACACACACACACACACACACACACACATACACAAACACATACATATATATATATATATATATACACACACACACACACACACACATATATATATATATATATATATATATATATATATATATATGTATAGTTCATGTGTATATATGATTTATATTTCTATTTACATGTATATTTATTTTTATGGACAGAATGAGAAAGAGATAACACGTTACTCTACTTCATTCTGCAGAATCCTGGATTCATTCATTTCTTTCTTTCTTGCTGAATACTCTCATTGATAGCATTGCTTGTTTCATCTGAGAATTTGCTACAGTCAGTAAGTTTTCACCATCAGGTTTTGGTATTACACAGAGATGAGGGTGAAGATTTAACTTTTTCCTTATGCTGCATCACGCAGTGAAACATATGTTTTATTCTTGTTTATTTATTTATTTGTTTGCTTCTTTGTTTGTTTGTTAACCAGGGTTGAACACTAATCCCAAAGTACCATTTTCAGATTCAGCCTGGAGCACCAAAAGATAAATAATTTCAGAGTATATAATAAAAGGAATAAATAGATTGTAC
This sequence comes from Protopterus annectens, assembly GCF_019279795.1. Classification (NCBI taxonomy): domain Eukaryota; kingdom Metazoa; phylum Chordata; order Ceratodontiformes; family Protopteridae; genus Protopterus; species Protopterus annectens. The sequence goes on from NC_056746.1 coordinate 1,068,631,140, forward strand.
TCATTTATGTAATATAGGCAAGTATATGGTAGAAAATCCCTAGTCAGCAGACAAACCTTAATTATTAAAAGTGCCATGATTATGTATAAAAATATACATTTCTTAAACATGGAGGGACCCCCCTGCACAGGAGATGTTGTGCCATAGGAAGCACTGACCGCTCTGCCCCAATTGGCTCAATAGCACACACCCCACGTCTCACTGGCTGCCACCATTAGCCTATCTTACACTTGTTTTCCCCACTAGGTGCCTATCATGAGCCTTTGCTTCACAAAAACTATACCCAATCAGGTGAAGTACTTAAGGCCCCAGTTCCTGAGACATAGGCCCACCTCCTACCCACCCACATGATGCTATGATTGGCAGGTTTAGGGATTTCTCAACAAACATAATTTCCTCCATAAGTACCAATTGAAGCCATGCATTCAGAACAGAATAGGCCATCCTCAGACAACTCCCACTGAGTACAAGTCTACCAATGTACATTCAACCGAAGCATATAGTAACCAACAGAAAGCTATTATTCTAAGCATAGGAACAATGCACCTATAATGCCTCTAAAATGTATGTAATTGTGAAACACAATTGCTTTCTTTTGTAATAACAACAATGCTTATCTGCAGATGTTTTTCCACAATAAAATATATAATTCTTAAGAATAAAGCGAATCTTCAAGTTTCAAACAGTAATGGCCTGGATCTGTGTTTTCTTCATGTTTTTTTGTTTTTGCCCTAATGATTGGAACATTAAAAAATGGAATGCACATCAAAAAAAGCAGTGTTCTCAGGGATTTACCTTGATGTGTAGACAAGATCAGCATGTTGGGCAGCCTAGCCTTAATAGTTTTTTGTTTTTCTTCCAGAAGCTATTAATTTGCAGTAGTAATAACAAAAGGTGATTATGCTTAGAATAACCTTCCTTCAGGAATAGAGTAGTATGCAAATCTTGCTGTTGAAAACTATTTAGAGAGTCATAAAAGTGTATCATAACTTGCTCTGGTTAAACCACCTGACAGGTTTTACATTGTTCATCCTAAATGTATCTAAATGTGCAAAAAATAAAATAAAAAATATATATATATAGTACAGAGATCATTAACTTAGCCACTTTCTCCCTTATTTTTGGTAGTTTTGCTCTGGGATGAGTTAAAGAAGTAGGTAAGGCTTCTCAGGGCTGTAACTTGCAATATCAAGCTATGTGCTATATACATGACCTATCAATTAGATTGGGAGTTTTCTTATCTGTCAGATTCTGTATACATGTCTCTAGGTCCTTCTTGGAGCATTATATTCTGGTTTCATTATACCTACATGTGACCTATTGATCCAGCAACTGTACTATACAGATAACAATATTACACGTCCAAGAAAATGAGTGTAGAAGTATTGCTTGAGTGAAATTCTAGAAGGTCATTGCTAAGCTTTGATATTTCATCACTAAGTTCAAGTCATCTTGCAAAATACATAGGCAAGATCCAACGCTACTGTGGGTTTAGGGACCAGGATGGAATCTGACAAAGTAATGCTTGATGACTGAAAAGGTAAAAGGAAAAAGCTTAGGGTCAGTGTGGAATTGTACTACTCTTACATTAAACAGATTCTGTCAATTCAGCTGGATATGTTAAGCAAACATAAGTCCTATGTATAATTTGAAGTAGGGGAGAAGAAGACAATCCCCAAGTCCAAAAGTCTGAGATGAGTAAACATTTTAAATGAAGATAGCAGATCCGGACTAGCCAGAAAACGAGTAACTAAACAACAAACTCAAACGGCTCGAACTTTAGATGCAAGAAACGACAATTGAAGTAAATGTATTTAGCGCTTTCTTCCACTTTATTTACACCATGGACTTCTTCAGAAAAACGGGAACTCTCCCATGTTCCCGTTTTTATACATTACAGGATGTGATGTCAAATGAGTCACACATTTTTTTATCTGTCACAATGCTCAATGTTAACACTGGAATTTAAGATTCTCTCGATATTCTTTGCATCATAATAACAACAAATGTATGTAGACACATGAAAATTCTATCTATTTCTTATTAGATTACTCAAATGAATATTGAATGTTTTAAAATATGAAAGATGATATTAATAACTATAGTATTAATAAAAAATGATGTGTGTAGAAAAATATACACATAGATATAAAATTTGAATACATATACAATTGTATATGCACATAAAATGTACACACTCAATCATACGCCAACTTACACCCGCACACACACGCACACACCCCCATATCCCCACACACAAACACACACACACACACACACACACACACACACACACACACACACACACACACACACACACACACACACCCACACACACGCAGTGAACTTTTAATACATAATAATAACGATATTATTATGATACCAGACTATTGAAAATGTGGATACCAATATTCTATTTAAAATATCATTGTCTCTAATATAATCTGAACCATTAATTTGACATCAAACAATCTTCATTAAATGTCAATATAAAATACCTTTTACGTAAATGCATTCAACTTAGAAATATCTAATATATTATATAATACAGTTAATATAGTTAATAATAACCTTACTATCTATATAATAGAAAACATTTGATGTTGATTGAATCATTTAATCCAGGTAAAGTGTCAGCACCTAATACCAACTGCCATAGTGTCTCTTTCTGTTCTAATTTATTATTTATATCACCCTTCAACACTCCCTTTTCAAGTCTATCTAAAACAAAAAATTCAAACTTTTTAAAGTCTGTACACACCAAAGCGTGTCTTGCTAATGAATTATTTGTATCCTTGTTTTTTATGGCTAAAGTATGCTCGTATATACGTCTTTTTAGACATCTTATTGTTTTGCCAATATAATAATTTTCACAAGTGACACATGTAGCTAAATATACCACATGGTCACTATTACAGTTGTAGTATTCTCTAGCCCAAAAAGTTCTGTTCAGGTGTTTCAAGGTCACAAAAGAGGTATCCGTGATGTATCTACACTGCTTGCAGTCTTTACATGAGAAAGTTCCCTTTTTGTTACTTACTATTCTAGTCTGAGTCTCTCTGTTGTAACTTTTATACTCTAGCATCTTCTTCATGTTCACCGTGTTTTTATAGGTGAATGTTGGTTTTGTACCTAAAACTGTCATAAGCTCCCTATTCCCCAAAATGATCGTCCAATTTGTCTCTATAACACTCCTAATATGCAACATCTCATTGCACATAGGTAGCGGAAACATTGTAATACATTCCTTTGGGTCTAAGTCATCTGTATTGTCTATATTATTGACTGCCAAAAAATCATTCATCTTAAATGACAGGATAGGTTTAGCTACTCCTTGTCTTAAGTTATCTACTTCTTTCTCTAGTTTCTTCAAAAATTTCAGCGAATATCCTCTCTCCAAGAATAACTTCCTTAATAGGAGCAACTCTATATGATATATGTCATTATGTGAAGTTAGTCTACTTAATCTTATCATTTGCCCTTTTATGATATTTCGCTTCATATGCTGTGGATGTAAACTTTCTTTATGTAGGTACTGATTTGTAAAACATGGTTTCCTATATATTTTGCTTTGTAAGGTGTGATTTTCACCATCAAAATATAATGTCACATCTAAAAAATCTATTTCCTTCCCATATCCACTGATTTTAAATGTCAAGGAACTAGTTGTTTTATTCAAATCATTTACCATACTTTCAAATTCTATTTTGTCTCCACCCCATACGAAAAACAAATCATCTATATATCTTACATAAAGTAAGACTTTATCATAACTGTTGTGACATTTTAGATGTTCGTTTTCCCAATTTGACATAAATATATTTATAATGCAGGAGCCACTCTAGCTCCCATCGCCACTCCTGATGTTTGTTTGTAATATTCTTTCAAAAAACTGAAAAAGTTATTGTCCAAAATCATCTCCATAAGAGAACAAATTGTATTAATTTTGGAACCTTCCATACTTGATTTAGTGGCAAGATAGTGTCTTAGACTCTCAACCCCTTCTTCTTGATTAATGGAGGTATAGAGACTTTTTACGTCCAATGTCGCAAAATGTATTTCATTATATGAAAATTTGTTCTTGGCTAAAATTTCTAATAGATGCCACGAGTTCCTTAAGAAATGTTCTGCTTTCTGTGCCACTGGATTTAGTACACTATCTAACCAAATGGAGATGTTCTCAGTTTTAGAGTTTTTCGCGGACACTATTGGCCTAAAACTCAAATCATCCATACCATACTGTAGCTTTGGTATTCCAAAGAAAGTTCCTATATTTGGATGTTCATTTAACATAAAGTCATAATCTTCTTTTTCTAGTTCATCTTGACAATACATATCGAAGAGAGTAGTATTTATCCTCCTGTAGCATCTCAAGACAAATTCTAGACTTACTTTACAATAATTATGCTCATCTTCTAGTAATGTAACTATGGCATTATTGTAATCAGCTACATTCATAACTAATAACAGTCATAGAAAAATCATCAACAGTCTCAGAATGTCTCTTCACCACTTCTTCCTGTTCTTGCCTTTCTGTTTGCCCTTGTATTGGGTGGAATTGTACCACCTGGTAGTCTTTTTGACTTTGCCCTGGTTCATTTGAAAAGGGGCATTGTTGTTAGATACTAGAACATCCGCAAAACTAGTACTAGGTGTATTTCCATTGTTGATGTTTCCATCATCACTTTTATTCTTGTTTATTTCCACTAGTTGCTTTTCATTAGTGGTATTACTGATATTAGCCGTGGAAATTATATTTTCACAGTTTCTTTCACCATTATTAACCCTCTCATTTGTTGTTTCACCATCATTATTAAGAGTAGATCTCTGATCACTTTCTTCTCTATTCGTTGTTTTATAACCATCAGAAACATTGTGATCAGTGATAGTACTAATATATGCCTCATTGTTGGTATAGGCATATATATCTCTTCTCATTTTATTCTGCTTTCTGATGATTATTGTGGCCTTATGTCTGTTAGACTTAACCTCTATACTATTGTATAGAGGTAAGAACTGGGAGAAACAGGTATATTGTTTCACCTTTTCGTCTAACTTTCTTATGTCTTCGGTAATTGTTATCAGTTCTTTTTCATAATGGTTTACTAAAACCCGCATCATAGATATCCCAGCCTCGTTGTACAAGTTTATTAGTGTTCTGCATAAATCATCACCTGGTACAACACAATTCGGGAACTTAGCTGTCCTGAGACCTTGAGGTACAATGTTTCTTGCCATACATTCATTTAAGTAGGAGACCTCCAAACGCAAAGTAGTTAATCTAATAACAAGTCGTTCTAAATCGAAAACGGCTTTCTTACATTCTTGCATTCTATCAATACTCATATTATTTACTCCGTTAAATGTAGGCATCGGTTGCAAGTTCTTAAACGGATTCTCCGTTTCAGAACAAACATAACTCCAAAGGTTTCCTGTGAATCTCCCCGTAACATTGCCACCAACTTCTGTGGCAATGTCCGTCACATTATTAGTATTTAATTCATTCCTTGTATTTGTTTGATTTAATACAGGTGGTATAATATTTTCAGTACCTTGTTTATACTGCCCATCAGGAGCTTTTCCGGTTGTTATCTGAGACTGTTGATGATTTTTCTATGACTGTTATTAATTTGAGTGATTTTAACCTCTCTGTTTCCAGTATAGATGTGCTAAAGAAGGGATTCAATTTTATACCCTCCAATAGAGTTCAAACAGGAAATTTACTAGTAGAGTTTAGGATTTTTTTGCGTAAACTAAATCTGAAATACATTATGAAGGATGTAAATTTGCCTAGTACTAATAGAGACTATAGTTTCAGGAGACCTAGTACTTTTAATCCCCCTTTGATCAATACACTTCAAGTTTTCCAAAAAGTTTGTGAGAATGAGTTTAGAAATATGACAAACACAGACATAAAAGACAACTTAACAACTAACGAACGTAAAGCCCTAGATGACTTAATTAAATCTAAGGACATCAGGGTAATGAAGGCGGACAAAGGGGGAAAAGTAATAGTTATGAATGTAGCTGATTACAATAATGCCATAGTTACATTACTAGAAGATGAGCATAATTATTGTAAAGTAAGTCTAGAATTTGTCTTGAGATGCTACAGGAGGATAAATACTACTCTCTTCGATATGTATTGTCAAGATGAACTAGAAAAAGAAGATTATGACTTTATGTTAAATGAACATCCAAATATAGGAACTTTCTTTGGAATACCAAAGCTACAGTATGGTATGGATGATTTGAGTTTTAGGCCAATAGTGTCCGCGAAAAACTCTAAAACTGAGAACATCTCCATTTGGTTAGATAGTGTACTAAATCCAGTGGCACAGAAAGCAGAACATTTCTTAAGGGACTCGTGGCATCTATTAGAAATTTTAGCCAAGAACAAATTTTCATATAATGAAATACATTTTGCGACATTGGACGTAAAAAGTCTCTATACCTCCATTAATCAAGAAGAAGGGGTTGAGAGTCTAAGACACTATCTTGCCACTAAATCAAGTATGGAAGGTTCCAAAATTAATACAATTTGTTCTCTTATGGAGATGATTTTGGACAATAACTTTTTCAGTTTTTTGAAAGAATATTACAAACAAACATCAGGAGTGGCGATGGGAGCTAGAGTGGCTCCTGCATTCGCAAATATATTTATGTCAAACTGGGAAAACGAACATCTAAAATGTCATAATAGTTATGATAAAGTCTTACTTTATGTAAGATATATAGATGATTTGTTTTTCGTATGGGGTGGAGACAAAATAGAATTTGAAAGTATGGTAAATGATTTGAATAAAACAACTAGTTCCCTGACATTCAAAATCAGTGGATATGGGAAGGAAATAGATTTTTTTAGATGTGACATTATATTTTGATGGTGAAAATCACACCTTACAAAGCAAAATATATAGGAAACCATGTTCTACAAATCAATACCTACATAAAGAATGTTTACATCCACAGCATATGAAGCGAAATGTCATAAAAGGGCAAATGATAAGATTAAGTAGACTAACTTCACATAATGACATATATCATACAGAGTTGCTCCTATTAAGGAAGTTATTCTTGGAGAGAGGATATTCGCTGAAATTTTTGAAGAAACTAGAGAAAGAAGTAGATAACTTAAGACAAGGAGTAGCTAAACCTATCCTGTCATTTAAGATGAATGATTTTTTGGCAGTCAATAATATAGACAATACAGATGACTTAGACCCAAAGGAATGTATTACAATGTTTCCGCTACCTATGTGCAATGAGATGTTGCATATTAGGAGTGTTATAGAGACAAATTGGACGATCATTTTGGGGAATAGGGAGCTTATGACAGTTTTAGGTACAAAACCAACATTCACCTATAAAAACACGGTGAACATGAAGAAGATGCTAGAGTATAAAAGTTACAACAGAGAGACTCAGACTAGAATAGTAAGTAACAAAAAGGGAACTTTCTCATGTAAAGACTGCAAGCAGTGTAGATACATCACGGATACCTCTTTTGTGACCTTGAAACACCTGAACAGAACTTTTGGGCTAGAGAATACTACAACTGTAATAGTGACCATGTGGTATATTTAGCTACATGTGTCACTTGTGAAAATTATTATATTGGCAAAACAATAAGATGTCTAAAAAGACGTATATACGAGCATACTTTAGCCATAAAAAACAAGGATACAAATAATTCATTAGCAAGACACGCTTTGGTGTGTACAGACTTTAAAAAGTTTGAATTTTTTGTTTTAGATAGACTTGAAAAGGGAGTGTTGAAGGGTGATATAAATAATAAATTAGAACAGAAAGAGACACTATGGCAGTTGGTATTAGGCGCTGACACTTTACCTGGATTAAATGATTCAATCAACATCAAATGTTTTCTATTATATAGATAGTAAGGTTATTATTAACTATATTAACTGTATTATATAATATATTAGATATTTCTAAGTTGAATGCATTTATGTAAAAGGTATTTTATATTGACATTTAATGAAGATAGTTTGATGTCAAATTAATGGTTCAGATTATATTAGAGACAATGATATTTTAAATAGAATATTGGTATCCACATTTTCAATAGTCTGGTATCATAATAATATCGTTATTATTATGTATTAAAAGTTCACTGCGTGTGTGTGTGTGTGTGTGTGTGTGTGTGTGTGTGTGTGTGTGTGTGTGTGTGTGTGTTTGTGTGTGGGGATATGGGGGTGTGTGCGTGTGTGTGTGGGTGTAAGTTGGCGTATGATTGAGTGTGTACATTTTATGTGCATATACAATTGTATATGTATTCAAATTTTATATCTATGTGTATATTTTTCTACACACATCATTTTTTATTAATACTATAGTTATTAATATCATCTTTCATATTTTAAAACATTCAATATTCATTTGAGTAATCTAATAAGAAATAGATAGAATTTTCATGTGTCTACATACATTTGTTGTTATTATGATGCAAAGAATATCGAGAGAATCTTAAATTCCAGTGTTAACATTGAGCATTGTGACAGATAAAAAAATGTGTGACTCATTTGACATCACATCCTGTAATGTATAAAAACGGGAACATGGGAGAGTTCCCGTTTTTCTGAAGAAGTCCATGGTGTAAATAAAGTGGAAGAAAGCGCTAAATACATTTACTTCAATTGTCGTTTCTTGCATCTAAAGTTTGAGCCGTTTGAGTTTGTTGTTTAGATGAGTAAACATTTTGCCTACATTTTTGGACAGTGTAGAAATTCTAGGTAAATGAGGAAACAGTGGTATTCAGAGAGAAGCAATTACACAAGTAAAGCCCTTTCCACATATCAATTACAAATATATATATATATATATATATATATATATATATATATATATATATATATATACTATTTCAGATACTATGGAAAAGGTATTTGGATAAAGTATAAATATATTTTTGCTTTGCCTTGTATTTAATGATGAACTGTAATAGATGACAAAACTGAATACCTGTGAGAAAGCTACTTAGGCAAAATAGAAAATGAGAACAACATTACTTTTCTTTCTTTATTTTTTTTTACTATTTTTTTTTCTTTGAAGACAGGCCATTTCTTGTTGCTTGTCTCTTTAAGCTGACAAGAGTCAAATCCATATTTTTTGCTTGATCAAAATGTTTTTTTTTCTGAGAAAAGTCCACTGCATCTTCTAGAGAATTAAAAGTTTTCTGACCTTCTGGTAAAAGGATCCTAATTCTGGCTGGAAAAATTAGTTGAGCTTTAATGTTATGTTCTTTAAGTCTTTTATGAATGAAATACATGCTTTCGTTTCGGTCATAATAGATGCAGTATAGTCAATGTTAAACCCCAAGCAGTGTTCAGCAGCAGGTCCTTGTCTTGGTTGGACATGCATTTTACAATAATAGATATGTGAATGGAGGATTTTTCTTCAAAGAAGAAGTTGAAAGAGATTTATGGGCTCTCTTAATACCAAAAGAGAAAGCTTCTGGTAGATTAGGAATTCTAGGTATCCAGTTAGTTAAAAACTGCAAAATATTGTCTCCTTCTTCCTTTTCTGGTATTCCATATATCCTAATATTACTTCTAGATGTATTTTCTAGGTCCTCCAGTTTTTCTATAAGCAAAGTATTTTGTTTTAACAGGAATTCTGTGTGATTCTCTCTCTCTGCCATTCTGCTATCCAGGTAATTTAATGTGTCTTCTACTGCTGTACTGCTGAGATCTGAACAGATTGTTGTTTTATGATCTCTTTTAACATTTCTCTTTGTTTCTTGGAATCTTCTCTTATATTGCCTATTTTGATCTCATGTTTATCGAATTTAACAGAAATCTCCTGGATACTGCCCATTATAGACTGTAGTTCCTTTTTCACTGAGTTGTCTTGAGAGTTCACTTTTGAGTGGCTCATTCTGTTACAACAGCCAATACAACTGCTGACAGGAAAAAATCAAAGAAAAACTTTAAAAACTTATTTTTTCTTTCAAATAGTTGTCCAAGTTTGTTTAAAAGACTCAAAATGTATAAGAAATTAAGAACTTTCCTATCAGAAAAAAGAAAATAAAGCAGAGCTAAGACTTTGTGCTGTCAGCAGTTTGCTATCTTGGCCACAATATTCATTTTTTAATACAGTATAGGACACAAGTGTGTCTGTGACACATGGAGCTAGCAAAAACTGTGTTGGTAGACTTGATTTAAGTTTTACTTTATAGTTCATTCCTGTAGTTATAGTATGATCATTGGTGATGCTATTTTGACTAGACACCCTCACAGCCTTTAAAATTTGAGGTTTGTAGTGAGCTATTTTTAATAGGTTGTATGTGACACAGGTGTAGCTGTCTGACTTGTGGTCCCAAAACTAACTGCTGGTGATTTTATTTTAAGTTTATTTTATTTTATAATGCTTTCCTGTACCTGTAGTCATTGTTGATGCAGTTTCTGATTAGACACCCTTTCAGCCTAGAATAACTAATGCTTGTAGTGAGCTTTTTTAATACAGTGTATAGGAAACTGACATAACTGTTTGACTTGTGAGTTTATTAAGAAGTATGTTGAATGGCTTTTGTTCACATTTGTATTACTTTATTGATTCATTCTTCCATCAGTATTGTGGTCCTTGTTGGTATAGTGATTGATTAACCACCAATTAGACAGCAATTTCATTTTTGGTGTAGTTATTGGCTGTGGCTTTGTTTTAAGCTTGAGTCTGGTATTAAGCTTAGGTATTTCTTGCAGTTAGGTATGTGGTTCACAAGTAAATAGGATTTGCTTAAATATGCCCTTTATTATGAGACCTCAGACTTCAACTTTCTGGCTTACTGATCTTGTGCTGAACTCTTAATTTGAATTTAAAACTAGAGAAAAAAACAATAAAAAGAAAAAAAGCAGCACATAAGCAGGTCCAGATATCCACAGTACAAAAAAACCCACAAAATCCACCAAGAAAAGCACCGCAGAAACTGAGAAAGTTCTTTTTTAGCGTAGTTGAAATTAAATGTTCGCTGTTCGTCCCAAAGACTTCATCAGAAATGATAAAATACACTTCCAAATCACCTTTAAACCATTTAAAAAACATTTGACCAATCAAATCATGTCATTAACAAGTCAGTTAAATACATAAAAACATTTAAAGGCATGCTACAAAAAATGTACAACTCAAAATGTCCACACAGTTAACATAATTTAAAACACAAGGGCATTCACCCCTATATATTCACTTTAGTAATTTTCCTATTTTTAAGAAACATTTTATGTTCACCATATCATTCAGACCAGGGGGTAAATAAGAAGTAAGTTTTATCTGCCATTCTGCCTCTCTTTGTTCAACATAATTTCTAAAATCCCCTCCCCTAAGTTCACGCTTAACAACTTCTACTATAAAAAAATTTTCTTCCAGTTAGAACATGTCAAAGAATGCTTAAAAAGGGCATTATTACTATTTTTTTTTTGTTTTTATAGCATACAAGTGCTCTAATACCTGTTTCCTTAGACTCCTGGTGGACATGTCAACATAAAAACTTGGGCATGTTGAACACATCACAGGATACACTATCCTTGTTGTACTACAGCTCAATTTTCCAGGGATGGGTATAGTAAACTGCAGATGTTCCAGGAACACAAAAGACCCCCAGAAATAAATCTGCATGCCCTGCACCCTGAACATTTAAACATACCCCAGTTCCACCAGAAGTAAGGGTTATCCCAAAATTATTATTTTATAACAAATATTCAAAATTTTGATTTTTCTTGTAAACAAAATGGGGGCCTTCTCCAAGAACTTTAGATAAATCTGCATTACCCGTAACTACTTTCCAATTTTCACTAATAATCTGACGGATGTAATTATTGTCTACATTCATATCCAAACAAAATCTGGGGCCTTCTGCCACTCTCTCTTTTTTAAAAAAGCTCAGAATGTAGCATTTACATATTTTGTATGATGGGGATTATGGTGAGAGCATTTAGTATAAAATTCCAGGAATGTTTACATGTACTTCCAAACATGTTATATATGCTGTTTGCTACATGTGTTGTACTGAATTTTATATTGGTCAACATCTAGAAAACTGGACAAGAGTATTTATGAATATATGTATGCTATTAAGTCTTCGAATACCATAAATGCAATATTCAAGAATTGCCTCATTTGTAAAACCTCTGAGATTAAATTTATAGTTTTATAAGAAATTTAATCTGTCTGTCTGGCAAACAGACCATAGAAGAGTTATTAGACTGGAAAAGAATGTGTCTGAATGCATGCAATTAACCTAGTATTAATAATACAGAGAATTTTAAACCCTTTTTAAAAGAAGAGGAGTGCTACATTAATTAATGAAACCACTAAATTTCCATATATGTAAAAGAAAACCTTATATAGCATCCACTTGTATAAATACAGTCTGATGAAGTCCCCTTGGTAGGGACAAGAGCACTTACTATGTATGTTTTGTAATTTATTCTTTATTGTAATAATGTATGCATTATTTTTAATTGCTGTTTTATTTTAATTAAGAATTTAATATTCACTGATTGAAATGATAATAGTGTTCTCTTACCATTGTGGGAAAAGATGAAAAAGGGTCTACTTATAGTTGGGCAATATAACATAACGGAAGAAGGCAGCAGATGGTCTGATGGATATGAAAATGTGTTTTTGGATACACTGGCAAATGTATGAGGAATCTGCAGGTCATTTAAATGGAAGAGCAGGGAAGGATATATTTTTAAAAATTAAGAAGATCGACCAATATTACAAAAGGAACTTTTCACCTCTGTATTTATGAAGATGCAATCATGGATAAGAAATACAGCTATGGATGAGGGAAGGCTGACAGCTAAAAAAATATATCTTTCTGAAAGTGCAATGACTTTCAGTTCATCTCCATTAGACCCTAAGCTTTGAGCATTTTAATAGCAATATCTTATAGTTCTATTGAGTTCACTGTTTCTTTGGTATAATCTGTCTCTTCTGTGCCCTAAAAAGGGATAGATTTGATGTTCATGTTCAAAAAAATTTTGCTTTTTGGTAGTTAAGATGAATTCTGTCATAAGCAACATATTAAGTTTAGTTTTTCTCAGGTGGTTATAAGACTAATACATACTAAGTAAAGTTGTCTTAACCAGATATTAAACATCTTAGCTTTTGTCCGGTGATAATCTGACAAATATAGAGAGGGAATAATCTCACAGAGCACAAACTCAATATTTTTTTGGTCCTTATTTTCTGTCATGGATACAGGCACAATCCCCATGCCCTGTCTGCACCAGGTCTAATAGCTAACTCCTTGCCCCCCTGGACTTACTCTGGTATTTTTGCTGGGCTGATCACCTATCCTAGGCAAAGGGGAATCAGCATATCTTAACATCAGTCCAGTTTTTTTTTTTTTTTTTTGTAATATGACCTACCCATTTTTCTCCCCTCCCCTTTTGTGGCAACATGGTTTAAGTTAGGGTGGGCATGCAATGTGGGTGAGTGGTGTACCACCTTAACTCTGCAGCAGCTCAGTCAGGCCCACTCTCCACACACACTGATCATGCATCTTCTAGAGAGGTCCCTGGCTTTCACTGGAGATCATCAAGAGACACCCACATACCATTCCCCCCAAAGATGGGCATGCCATCCCACCCTGCCCCTCCTGCAGTTGACCAAGCCACTAATCAGACTCAGTTTGCCTGGGTTGTCATCAGGGTTTTATCCCTCTATGCCACCAGGGAGGCTATAAACTCAATATGTAATGTTTCTAGTTGTTCTATTATCTCAAACATGTCATTTTTCATCTTGTGTAAAGGAGTATACAGTAGATCATTTGCCCCAGAGCCTGGTCTTACCTTAAGTACTCTTGGTTCCAGCTCTTTAGAATCTGTTAACTTTAACCCACATAATGAGGAAACTGTTATATACTCTTTATTCTAAGCAGCAATCAAGTTAAAACTTAGTTTTAGTAAAGAGTCATGCTTTATAAGTAATTGCTTCCTTATAAATTCATGTAATGATTTTTATGTAACTTGGAGCTTTTTTCCCCGGGCACCACTGAAAATGGGTCTCAAGCCCAGTAGACTTTCCTGGTCAACAAATGTCAATAAATAAATATTACTAAAATTTCAGGCCCATCCAGAGAAGTGTCCATAGATACCATAGAACCTAAATCACACACACTTTTCTAGTTTTCCAAACTCTGGCCTCAGTGAACAACCCAAAATACTTCTTTTTAATTTCTTTACCCTTAACACTTCATGCCATCCTATTTCTAATGTTCCTCTATGATTTCTTAAAAACTTTTTATGCAATTTTCAGTTGGTAACAAATCTTTCCCTGGTGAAGGGCTGCTTATGTACAAATTACTAGAAGTGTTCTTAACTTCAGAATGCACATCTGTCTTTATCAGACTCTGCTCATATGTCTCTTCGTTAATTCCTAGCTCCACTGCTGGATTTATATTACCTAGGTTCTGATTGGAGTTATGCAGACCATCTGTGTTCATGGATATGCTTTTTTTCTTCCATCAACCTGCAATCTTTTCCTATCATTCATCATTTTCATATCTACACTTATATTTTTTATCAGCCTAATCTGACTTTACTTAGATGGTGTCTAGAACTGTAGACAGTATTCCACGTGTGATCTTAGTTTTTTGCATTATGAGAGAATATTCTGAATCCACACATTACTTATTTGACATTAGAAATGCTTTTTCATACTGCATAGTATGATTCAACTTAGGGATGTTTATTAACCCAAATGTTTTTCCTCCTCAGTGTTGCTTAAGATCATGGTGTCAGGAGTATTGTCTTACTCTGGATTCCCTTCTTTAAAATGCATAGCTTTGCATTCCTAATATTTAATCCAAGCTTCTGCTTATGCTGTCACAGTATCAGGTCCTGCATATATGTCTGCTGATCCCTCCCCCTCACATAGCAAGGGCTATTGTAGCAGTATTTGCGTCTTTGGAATAAAATGGGTCTACTGGTATAGACTAAAAATCCATTTAATTGAATCCTACTTAACTGAGACAACACCAAAACCATACTTTAATAAACGTTTATATCACGGGAATTTTAATCTGGGAAAGGAGGCAGTTGGCCAGTATGGGGAAATGTGCCCTGTTCCACACTATAGTGCAATCACGGAATTGGTATATTTAGTTGGGAGGTGGGGCACAGCCTCCCACATAGGGGTTGTTGGAGACAAAGCCCCCTACTTGGGTGGTCTTGACATGCTTCAGTCTTTTTGTTTTTTAATGTACCCGCGGTGGTGGTGCTGCGGTAGCGTTGTCGCCTCACAGTAAGATGCTGTCCGGTTTGATTCTCAGCTAGAGCGTCTTCTGCGTGGAGACATGCGTGAATGGGCGTACCTTTGTTGAAGGTTGTGCGTCAGGCCTGGCAAGCCGGTACGTAAAAATCAACTGCCAATCATTAGCGGACCGGAGTTCCGCTGTGGCGACCCCTAACCGGGAAAAGCCAAAAGACACAAAATGTTGGCCAACTGTCTCCTTTCCAGGATTAAAATCTCGGTGATGTTAACATTCATTAAAGTAAGGTTTCGGTGTTGTCGTCTAAGTTAAGTAAGACTCGATTAAATGGATTTTCAGTCTACTCCAGTAGACCCAATAAAATATATTACACTGAGTTTGGAGAGACAAATCAGCTGACAGACTTATTTGAAACTGAGCTGGCCCCAGCACTAAAGCCAGAACCCATTTACTGTGTTTTCTTTTGCCAGTCCCTTCTATAAAAATTGTAGTTTGCTTTTGATTTTCTTATGATTAGACAGTCAGTTTACATTCCTCTCCACCATTCTGGGCTCCATTCAATACCCTTTAAGTTTTCTAGGCAACTCCTGCGAGGCATAATGTCGTAAGATTTACTGAAGTCCATTATATTATGTACAAGGTAACCGTTGCCCACATCAGTGCTAATCCAGTTCTAGATCTATATCAGGTAGGTCCATAAAGATCTCTGCTGCGCGAATCTATACTGTATACGATCAGTCAGAGAATTAGCACTCATGAGTTAAAATGCCTTCTTCAAGGCCTTTCCTGCAATGAGAGTAACGTTAATGTTGACTTAGCTAACTGAAACATTCCCAGATCCACCATTGCATAATGGATAATCAAATTCCACCACAGTTACCATGGATGCATCAGAACATTTCCAGTGTCTTATAAAACATTACTGCCATCTATTTAAATGAGTTTATGATGAAGTTTGAAACACTGAACTTTGAACAATATCATCAGCTAAGATAGTTCACTGCCAAAATCTTTGAGAAATGTAATCGCAAATGTAAACCAATAAGTTACATTTGCGATTATCAAACGTATAACAAAAAATAACTTTTATATGAAGGGCTTCACCCCACAAACACACACACCTAGCCCCTACATCCCAGAAATAAAATATAGTAACCCCAGGGTCACTTCTAATGAAGTATGACCATTACAATATTTGACCAACTGTCCCAATGACAAAAAACACAAGCATTTCAGCAGGCACTAAATCATATAACAGCTGTTTACATACCCTTTGAGGTACCTGATGTAGACCTTCTGCCTTTTGTTCTCAAAGATTCAGCTTCATTCTCTACTTCTCTATTATTTTATAGAACTGTAAGATATTACAATTGCAATGCTCAAAGCTTAGGTTCTAAAAGAGATGAACTGAAAGTCATTGCACTTTCAGAAAGATATGAGATAGCTGCCATTTCAGAAACATGAAACACTTCAAATTTCCAGATTCAAGGGTACAATAAATATGAATACTTAAGGAATGACATAAGGGGTGGAGGGGTAACTCTTGGGCTTCATGAATCAATACCATCAAAGCTACTAAACATAAATCCAACTTTTGTAGCATCTCAAGTATATTCTATTCTATCACATGTACCAATTACAATAATATTACAATACTGCAGACCCACCACGGGCTCAGTAAGACATAGTTAATTATCGAATCAACTAGAGGTAGTAACATGTTTGACATACTGGGAACAATCTTCCTATTTTAACAAAGAACATTCAAATTTCAGTACCGCTAGGTTCCTCTGAACATTTTCCAATATTTTTTATTTATCTGCAATGGATAAATCTAAGACTTTGATTAAAAAAATGTAATTATGGGCTTATTGATTATCACCAAGCACAAGAAACTTTATCATCAAAAACTGAAGACCCCAACTTGTTAAAAAATGTTGGAGCGTACAATTCTCTATATAGAATTTTATATAATAGTGTTGTGAAAGCAACTCAGTATAAGTGAGCTAATCATAATAATAAATTCCCTGTATGGTGGAATTGTAACTTGACTGAGATATATAACAGGAAAAAAAGGGCACTACACACCTGCCATAAATATCCTAAAAAATATAACAAGGAAAAGTTAAAGTTGTAGTGCAAGGGATTATCTTCTACAATAAAATCTCAGAAAACAAAATATAAAAGCAGGTTGGCCAATGGTACTACAAATGCATTTTTTTACAAATTTCTTTAACAATAATGCTGAACATATTATGATTTTGAAATATGGTGTGCTTATCGATGATCATAAAAAGCTTGCAAACACATTTAACACTTACTTCATTAATCACAGTAATAATAAGGGAGACATAGAACTTCTATCTTATGATAAAGCAATAGATTATTCAGTAATTTGCCATTTTATTACAGACGCTATGTTAGTAAAGACATTAAACAAAATTAAATTAGCTAAATCTAATGGACCTGACTATATACCTAGAATTTTGTTAAAGATATTAAATGATTGTTTAGCTGGTATAGTAAAATCAATATGTAACAGCATACTTCATTCAGGTTTTACTCCTGAAATACAGAACAAATCTATAGACACTCCTGTCTATAAAAAGTGATGATTGACTGTCAGTACAGAATTATAGACCCGTCAGTCTAACATAATTATTAAGTAAATGATCTGAAAGATGTATCAGCAAAAAAAAATTAGAATTGAAAGAAATATTGTATCATTTGATATTTACCAACATGGATTTATAAAGGGTCGGTCGATGGTTACCAACCTCTCTGGTTTTCTGATCACATAACTAAAGCCATGGATACCGATTTACATACAGGTATCATTTATTACATTCTAACTAAAACCTTTGATCTACTATCATTTGACATTATTGACAAAGCCTTGCAAGACCTAGAGGTGAATACTTATTAAGTAGATAAGTGGATGGCTAAGCTGTAGGAGACTTTCTGTAATTATACAAGGCAAAAAAAATCACATCCAGCATATGTCAAATCAGGAGTGCCCCAGGGCTCGGCATTGGGACTACTCCTGTTTAATGTTGTATTTGCTTCTTTTCCCACTAATGAACATTGTTGGCTAGCTAAGTAAGCAGACAACTGCAAAATCTGATTTGTTTCGCAAATGATAATGATGACTTTCATATTATAAATGAAAACATGTTATGCATTAGTAAGTAGGTCAACAAAACTGGCTTGTCATTTAGTGAGACAAAATGCAGCACAATGTATTTTGGGAAGAGTGTTATAATCAAACAATTCAAATTATCTTTATTTACCTTATCAGTGCTAAACCACTTTAGAGACCATGGAATCATGATTGACTCACCTTTTTTCCTTCAAAAGACATGTACAAACAATACGTAAAAACGCTTTATGACAAATGTGCATGATTTAAAAAAAATTTACAAGAAGGGATATTTTTTGTCTAATAAAATTATATAAAGTTTACATTAAGTCAACCCTTGATTATAACAACAGTTTTTGTGCATATTAAAATGTATAGAAGCTGTACAATGAAATTTACCAAATGACTGCCTGCTGTAAAGGATTTGTCCTACAAAGATAGATGTATACAGCTAGGTTTATTTACTTCACATTATTGATATATCAGAGATAAACTCTTATTAAAAAAAGAAATATATATATATATATATATATATATATATATATACATATATCTGGGAGCCCTTCATTTGTTCGAACTTTCAAACATTTGAAACTCATACCATATGAGTGAAAGTTTGAAAGGCCGACAAATGATAGCAGAGATCCGGCTACAGTGCGGGACTGGGAGATTCCCCTTTCCTGCACTGTAGTGCTATCTCAGAGTGAGAATATTTAAGTAGCAGGGAGTGTGGGGGGTACAGGGAGCTTGAACTCCTGAATAGCACAGTTTTACTGTGTTTATAGGTAGGTAAATGGTGCTATTTCAGGATGTCGGTCTTTTTGAATGTCAATCATATGGTGTCGGCCATATGAAAGTCGGCATTCTGAACAATCAACATTCTGAAGTAGACCCATATATATATATATATATATATATATATATATATATATATATATATATATATATATATATATATATATATATATATATATATACACATATACACACACACACACACACACACATACACACACACACACATATATATATATATATATATATATATATATATATATATATATATATATATATATTATATATATATATATATATATATATATATATATATATATATACGTCCACTATAGAATTTCAAAATTTCACAATCCCGATGTTCTAAATACCGATGCTCAGCACCTTGAGATTGTGGATGAATGGAGATCATCATACAGTGTGGAATGGAATCATTACCATTCTCTTCACTGTATTGCCATCTTGGAGTTAGTATATTTAAGTTGCAGGGAGTGTGGGGGATGCAGGGGGGCTTGCCTCCCTGCAAAAACATATTTTTTGATGTGTTCTTGTTTGTTTTTTTTTGTTTGTTTTTTTTTTTTAATTTTGAGATTCCACAATCTCGAGGTTCTGAGCATCGGTATTTAGAATGCTGGGATTGCAGAATTTCAAAATTCTATAGTGGACCCATATATATTGTGTGTGAATGTGTATTTCTTCTTCTTTTCATGGTACCTAGACAGGCTTTTTGGAGAATGTTGGTTGTCATCATAGACATCACAACCATAAAGAAAGGAAAAAATAATGAAGTCTAACCTTGGATACTGATGTCCTCTTGTTGGGTCACAGTCAGCTTAGCTACAGTGAATCAGGTTCCTAGAGCTGAGCCTTGCTCTATATTTAAGTGCTGACACATGCTTTTAGGAAGAGATGGCACCAGAGGTCTATGAAGTGTTCAGTTGTCTCCAGGATCTGTCACTGACAGCAAAATGCAGAAAACAATTTATATGGCCCCCTCTCCCCAGTCTGTGGGATTTGGTCAGTGACTTTACTACCTGTGGTTCATTGGTTCATCTATAACAACTATGGATGAGATTCTGACATACTTCTATGGTGGTGAGAGCCATCCAATTATCTCCCAGTTAAAGCGTATTATCTGTCCATTTGTTCCCTGGAAGGTGACAGCCTGGTGGCAAGGAGGGACAATCTAGTGATACCATGGATGATAATCCATCCATTGAGAGGCATTGCCAATGTAGCAAGCTGAAATGCAGTCTCCCCTTGCCTGTCGAGTGAGCTAGTGTCAGCTACTCATGCCCACCCTTTCCTATCCACCTGCTTCAGCACCCATGCCACCAATCAAACACAAGTCAGCTGTGATGTAGTCTGAGCTTCAACCCACTATCCCACAGGCTGGGCTGGAGATTTATAAGGCTATGAGCAGGGCAACTGACCTCTCAGTCTTCCTTAGACTGATTTAGCTCCAAGATGTCAGGAAACATCCACAAACTTATTTAATGTGGCCTAGAGGACACACCCAATATGATGTAGAGTCATTAGAATTGTGGAAATCAATGTCAGATGCTAAAAAAAAACTCTAGCCTTTAGTGCACAGCCCTAAAATTGAAGAACCTTACATCTAATCTTTAGCTAGCTAAAGAGAGCATGATAAATGATCAGAGGGTGATTTAGTGAAGAATAATTCACTGAATTTATTTTGTCAAACTCATGAAACACTGAGAAACCTCCTCCATAAAATATTACCTACTCTACTGTGCTATGATCTCAGGGTTGGTTATATTAAGTTGGAGAGGTGGTATAGGTTTTTTCTGTCTGCTTACAAAGTTTTTACCAAAACATAACATGACAAAATAGATCTGTTGACTCATGTTTCACTGAGCTGTTATGAATATCTGAAGGTGGCACTTTATTTCAGTTTCACTGGGGAGATAGTTTTTACTGATAATTAACATGCTTGCTAATAAGATAGATAACAATGTTTGGTTGATGATATCCCTTTACCTGATCAAAGTATGGCTGTTGAATGGATCTGCATTTGAATCAATTTGGAGAATGAAGATATTCATTTGAGCATATAGAAATTTCTGGACATGGATGAATTTACTGTTGGTGGAGATCTTGTCCATTCTTCCAATACACCTCATCACTGATGTAATCAAAGTCCTTAGTGAGAAAATAAAAATTATGCTCACATTGATTTATTTACTACAACCTTTCTTGTACCTGCTTAATAATGAGATACTGGCAGGACTTCCAACAGTGAAAATAAGACTGTTTAGAAGAGGTTGTACTATGATTTTTCTGCAATGGAGAGTATGTCAAGGCTAAAAATTTTCACATGCTGAATTGCTGTCCTGTTGAAGATGATAATGATGTCACCATTCCTTAGATATTCTAGAATCTATTCATTGTTCCAAATTTGGGAAATAAATTCATGGAACTTCAGTGTCAGTTCCACCTATCCAGTCAGTTTGGATGCTAACCTGGTTCTGTAATTTTGTTACTCTTAATCTGAGTGATAGTACATCTGATTTATTCACTAGTATGTGGGAAGAGATTCTTTCACAGGGTATCATAAGGTATATCTAATACTGGTGTCTTTTGCAGACAATTTGCAGTTCATAACTAGCTCAAACCACTCCATCAATTTATTTTAAACTGCTTAATTTCCCATTAGGAGGTTCTTGAGACTGAAGTGGAGTAGAAGTATGAGGCTTGTAGCATAAGTGTCATTCACATCCTTAGAGAAACTCCTCATGTCATGCAAAAGAGGCAGAGGAATAGGATACAAAACACACAGATGGGCTAAATGCTTTCATCTCTTATCTTAGAGACTTTATTGATTAAGTCTCATTAATAACAAAAACAATTTAAGTTAGCTGACAAGCAAATCATGTGTAAAAACAACCAACAAGATCTCTAAAAGGTATTCATTAAGGTTTTAGTTTCCGAAAGGAATATACATCAGTGATGCTCTTAATCATGAACTGACTGTGTGTTTTTTTAATCAAAGCAGATTTTCACCTATTAGCCATTTTATTTAAAAATAATGGGATGCAATTAGCCAATGTAGGATGTAATTTAAAAAAACTGTATTGTTGTATCACTTCCAGCCTTGACTATGAAATATACTGCCTATATTTTGAGTAGATTTTTATTAAATTAAGCAGACATGAAGTTGCATTAAAAGACTGTAAACAATTTAAAAAGTGTGCTGCTGGACATGTGTATAATACTAACACATTTAAGAATTCAAACACTATATTCAACAAGCTTGCTGAAAGGGTTTATGAAGCAGCTGTAAGGCAAGAAACATATGCTTTTTTAGATAGATCTTCAGTTCAGGAACCCCGACTGTGCTTCTCAGAGAGGCCGGATAAAAATAATAAATATAGCAGACACTCATCCAGAACTGAACAAGCCAACTGGATTATGTAGAAGCTTTACTTCCTGAACAGGGATAGGCATGGCAGACAGTATAGGGATACAATGGGAAGTGAAGGCATCCGAGCAACAGGGGCAGAGGGAAATGCAGCAATAGGATATGTTTCTGTTTTTTTCAGTCGGACTGATTTTTAATTTTCTAATGAGCAGTTGTAAGTTCTTTGTATCATTTATTCTATCATTGATGGCAAATGCAGCAAACATGCTGGTGAAGCTTAAACACTCTAGACACATAATTTAAATTTAAAATATATGAGTAATGAGCTTTCATTGGTAAACAGATATTCTGTAGCTGAATGCATTAGACACAGCTGCTTTAGCCTGCCATTACAATCTACTTTACAGACATATAACAGCAAGCTTTCTTAAGAAATTGGAGACATAGTA
This sequence comes from Protopterus annectens, assembly GCF_019279795.1. Classification (NCBI taxonomy): domain Eukaryota; kingdom Metazoa; phylum Chordata; order Ceratodontiformes; family Protopteridae; genus Protopterus; species Protopterus annectens. The sequence continues at coordinate 1,068,654,140 of NC_056746.1, forward strand.
CATCACCATCCCCATATGCCTCATTGCAATTTAATATAACAACAGCATGCTTTAAGATACTTCCAGAAAATGCATAAATTTAGATTTATAAAGGCCAATAAAGTGTCTGGTATCATTCTTAAACCTGTTGTTTCTTAAAAAGTCCATATGTATATTGACTTAAATAAGCCAGGATGCTATGAAGAAGTTACCAAAAGTGAAAGACTAAAATGGCGTATAAGGGCATTGACTTGGAGTTGCATGACATGCGTTACAGCAATTTAAAACATACATTTTCATTTTTTTCACTATGGAACATCATTGTACTGGAGATCTTTTTGAAACAACTAAAATAGATAAGAAATCACAAAGTCCACTTTTCAGGCTGGTTGTTGCTGGCTCTGGTTTCAGAACTGAATCTCTTGCCATGTATTTAGATAAAAAAGTCTAAATCCAATTGCTCAATCCATTCCATTATACATCAAGGATGTGCAGAATTTTGTTTGGGAAATTGAAGATTCTGGTATTAGTTATTGACTTTTCTTACATATTTGTTTCTATGGACATTAATTCTTTTTACACATCTGCCCTTTATAAAACAGTCCATTCATACCTGTCTGCATGTTCTAGAGAAATTAATTTACTGTGCGATCTTCTTAATTTAGTTCAATTAAACATATCTTTATTTGGCTCAAAACTATTTAAAACAAATTTGTGGACCGGATATGGGTGCAGTAATGGCCATGGCATATGCCAATCTAATTTTGACAGAATAGGGAGAGGATTAGTTTTTTGGTTTTGTAGTACATATTTTACAATAGATTTGTGGATGATTTGTTCTTATTTGGTCTCCTACTGCAAATGTTTTTTTTTTAAATAATTTCTTGCTTAAATTAGTTTATAACTTTTTTTATGATTTCACTGGTCAATGGTCAGCAGAACACATTCATTTTCTTCATATTGACTTGAAATCCATCATGTTGAAATTAAAATCAGATTCAAGTGTTCACAGATAATCAACGTCAGTGAGCAATTGCATTATCAAAGGGTTAGTTGTAAGCAGTTAGGCTGTCAAGACTAACCTCAAATGAATATATGTTTGATACTGAGCTTAGTCACTTGAGTGGACCATTTGCAGACAGGTGATATGAAGAAACATTTGTTACATACATGTGTAATGAAGCAACAGAAACAAGAATGGTTAAATATCAGTCAATTGTAAATTCTTTATGATCAGTGCACATGCCTGTAGGGCCTATTAGCACTAATAAAGATTTTACAAATGCTTTCATTCCTCCTTATATTCTTGATAACGACAGCATAAATAGATTTTATTAAGTTAAATTTAATGCTGGGAAATTAGATTTCTATTAAGTGCTTAGTCCTAGTCCTTTGTTTATATGCAAAAGGAGTAATAATCTGAAGATTATTGTTATTATGTCAGCCTTTGTAAAAGCATGAAAACTCTGAGTGCAGTTATAATGCAAATAAATATATTGGGTAAATTTAGCAAATACATTTATGAATATCCTGTATTAGGTGCATTAGGTGTACAAATATTGACAAAACAGCTGGTGCCAAACAAATGTACAATTGTAAATCATCCATGGTAGTATATTTTGCAGTTTGTGTTAGCTGTGAGGCTCTCTGTATAGGTAAAAGTACTAGTAGGCTCTTGCAGGGAATTTATAAGCATTACTGCAATTAAAACAAAACAGCTGTAAGTGCCCTGTATAGGCAATTAGAGCAGTCCAGTCCAGGGCAGTGCTCTAGATCTGAAAAGTTTGTTGTTCGAATATTAGATAATTTTTCTGTGAATACAAGGGGTGTTGACCACAACACAATACTTGAAAAAATTGTTCTGGTAATTTAGAGTGAATCCTTCTTACCAAATGGTATAAATGACAATATTAGTATCAAAACCTTGCTAAAGTTAAGGTTTTGAATGTAATTGTGTTATAATTTAGAATGTTTTATTTCACACATTCACAACATTTAACTATTTCTATATATTTAGAATTAATAATTTATTGTATATGTGTTTGATTAGCATGTTAATTACTTTATACATCTTTTTGGTTGTTTTTACACATGATTTTTTTAGCAGCTTATTTAAATTGTTACTCTTGCTAATGGCACTTACTCTGATGAGATATTTAAGATAAGCCCTTAGTCATTCTAATAGTCATCCCACTTCTGTGGACTATTTCTGAGTGCCTTTGAGTTGGAGTAATTGTGTTTTATTCCTAGAAACCTATCACAGAACTGGATTTCTTTGAAGCATTTTTTAAATGATTACCTATTTGTTAACCAGGTAAGCCCATTCAACAAATTGCCCCTTTTCAAGGGTGACCTGATAGCACTATCTGCTTCAGAGAGTTGCTCAGAGTCACACAGTAGGCAAATGAAGGTGGAAGGAGTCAAACCCTGCACCATGAGCACAGGAAGCAGCTCATTACTAAACACATCTAATTACTAAGGGTTTTGCATCCAGGAAGAAAGAGATCATTGTCTCCCACCTCTCTTCCCTCTTTAGGCCAATTGAGTACAATGCCCCATTTGGCATGTACCTCACTAGACACCTACAACAGCTGGAAAGGCCACAAAAATACCTCACTAAGAGGATCCTAGGCCTTAAACACTTGTCCTATATGGACAGACTCAAAAAACTCCAACTATTCGCTGTCTCATATCACCTACTTATCTCTGCTTGATATACAAAGCCTCAATCAACCGAACGTGCTGGAGGGACAGATTCATAACCCAGAGACTGCCCTTGCTATGGAATAGACTTCCCATACATGTCAAACAGAGCACCTCACTGGCCCTCTTCAAGATAAACCTTGATGAGTGGATGGGAAATAGAAAATTCACCCCGGGGATCACTCCAGTGGCTCTACTCGACAGAGGCACTGGGAACTAAGGTCGAGTGGCACGATGTCAGGGTAATCCTATGGGCTAGGTTTGTAAAGGCTCCAGGGCCATTAGCCTAGTACACACCTATGAACCTATGAACCTATTAACAGCTCAAAGCTTTAGTCATCTGAACTAACAGCCATACTTGCTATAGAGAGCTGACTCTTATTTTTTTTTTCTTGCTACAATTGATTTTTATTGTTCCAGAGCATTCTCGGAGCTTCTAACTTGAACTACCCAACATTTTTCTTTTGCTGGTATGTTGACATTTCACCATATGCAGTGCATTTTTCCTTTAAGTCATGCTAGGTCTTGAATTTTATTATAATGTTCATAAAACCAGTCTTGTTTTACTAGGCAATGTGGCATATGGCCTTAGTAGGTGCAGTGTAGATGACAGTCATGAACTGTTTCTAGTACCTCTTTAGTGCCATCAAGAGTTACAGGAATGGGCAATAAACTTGCTTGAAGACATTACTGCCATTTATTTTGAATGTGTAGCTGTTTAAGGGACAGGTTTACAAATTTTTATTTATATCCTCCAGACTTATTACAGTATGGTATTGACCAGTTAGAGTGTGTTAAAAGCATGGGTGAAGCTACAAAGTATAAAAAAAACAAAAAGAAGTAATGTATCTGGATTATGTGGGGACAGAATGAGGGGAAAACATGAAAAGGGCATGAAGAAATGCCAGAGTAACTAGTGTGCAAAAGGGGGCTCATACAGTAATTTCTCAAGAGCTCCATTTCACCTAAGACTGGCCTTCTTTACTGCAAGTCAGACATTTGAGTAAATATACAGTCAGTAAAGTGGCTATAATGCATAGATACATACTGAGCCAGTCTGCATATGTTGTATGATGGCAGGTAATGATCCTTGCCTGATGTAATACAGCTCCACCCCATTCCTATTACCCCTACCCATTCAGCTGCTTCCTGCAGTTGCCCCAAGCTTGAATTGACTAGCTGCTGCTAAGGATGCATGTTTCCTCCATTTTTAATTGCAAAAAAAAAAAAAAAAGGGATACACAGTGGATTGAGCTGTGTGCTGTACCATGCCTATCATGTCACAATATCTATCATCATGCGAACAATAAGGATTTTAAGATATCTGGCTAGACTCTGAAGATAGATTATCTTTTTAATTGAATAGGAATTAATACTTTAATAAATAAATGTCCATAAATCTGAAGCAACCATCCTTTTCTAACAAATTTGTTTTCATAATGCACATAATGTATCTATCTGCCTTGCTACAAAAAATGAACATGGTTTTTGGATTTATCATCTCCAACATAAATGAGTAGAAGATTTTACAAATATGGCTCATTTGTCTGACTCTTTGCTAACTGATTTGTGACATACATTCTGAAATAAATTTTGCTTTAGACAAATACGTATTACCACGTCATAATTTTAAGTTAATTATCCTGGACTGATTTTCTGGCATATACTCATTAATTGCAGGAATAGTCTCTGACCACCAGTATGACCCTGACTTGTATAAATGGGTGAAGAAAATGAATGTATGAATCAATCAATTAATATATCTGCCTGTTTATGGAAAATGGAAATGTTTTTCCTTTGTCAGGCTTGTGATAAAAATAATTATTAAGCAGCAAATGACAGTGTTTCTTTAATTAATACATGTTGAACAACAATTATGACAAGACAGCTTGTCTTATTTAAACACTTTTCACATTTGATTAAAGTTAGTGCCATTAATAAGCTGTATCCAATCTATTCTGCATTGTATAATGTATGCCCGTCAGCTAATAAAAGTCCTCTTCTTGAGTACTTATCAGGACACTTAAAGCTTTTTGAACAAGTTGCCATGAAAGTAGTCTTTCAGCAAAAAAAAACATTCTAGGAAACAGTCATCCATTTGCATTAAATCATCTCTGAGTTCAATTTTCTCAAGCAGTTTAAAAATGCTGTGGTATTGATATGCTGGATGAATAGAGAAAGTATAATTAAATTGGCAGGGTTCCCATGAAAATTCATATGCAGTAAATACTGAACATGTACTGGCCAGAAATTAATATACAAACAAAAGGCAAAATCAAAACTTTATTAGCTGCTTCTGGAATAATGTTATCCTATGCACACTACTTAAAAAGCTATTAAGTAGGTAATTAAAGAAAAATATAGGCTTTCTGCAGCCCTAGCACAAGATATTATTATACTCTGACTTCTACAAATTGTGACGTGGCCACACTGCTTGGCCTAAGATAGCCACAACTTTACAGCTGTAGGGCTGCAAACAATAGTTATTCACACATGCAATAAAAAAGCAAATGATGCCTGAACAATTGACAGCAAAAAATAACTGTTTGATTGTAGCACACTTAAGAGTTAACATATTCTACAACAGTGAGGTGAGGCTTACTGTCTGAGGATAACTCACCTATAGACTCACATTAGTGTGTAGGACTTTACTACTTGAAAACAGCTCTATTGTAAGTACAGTCTGTTAGAGAAGGATGACCCTTGTGCCTAGAGTTGGATCTAGCACTAGGCAACTTAGGCAACTACCTAGGGCTAGCTGGCTTGGGGGGGGGGGGGCAACCACAGCCTTAAACTAATTTTAAAAAACGTAAAACTTGTAGCATAATTTAAAAAAGTGCTTCCTTCAAGTCTCCATAGCAAACACTTCATGTCTCCATAGCATTGCATCTGCATGTGTCTTTTCCAGTCAATGCAGACACATGCAGAACAGCACATGAAAATTAAACAGCAGATCAGACTTGGGGGCTTTACTAATGAGATGCTTTTGGGAGCTTCATTTCTAATAAGCTGACTTGGAGCTGCATTTCCTAACTTGAACTGTTGGATGAATAAACAAACTCACTTACAGGAACAGTCTATGTAGGAGCTGACTTAGAACTATATATTTTAGTGAGTGAGCTTTCAGAATTGCTTTAATGAATGCAGAAATGCAGAATTTGAACTGCCAGAGACCCTGTGTGTGTAATGCCCTAGTTAAAGAAGGCAAGTTAGTTAATTAGCTTGGTCAGGCTCAAACCCTGTACCTTGATTACAGGAAAAAAAGAGCCTTAATCCTCTACACCAACTACAAGACCCTTACAGTTACATTATCATTATGGCTAGTTGAAATGCTCTGAAATGGTTACTTTTGTCATTTATTGTTTCATACATTTTTTATTTTTATTTTATTTTTATTTTACATTTGTTGACCGGGCTAGTCTAACTGGATATATGTCCATTTTCAGTAGAGGCCCAGGGAGGAAAGCTCCACATAAAAACAAAGCAGAATATTTCCACTACAGATACAGTTCACTTGTTAGACAAAAGAGCTGTTTACATGGTAACATAGTAATCATGATAGATAACAAACAAAAAAAAATGTTTTTTTAGGATATAACAATAATAGAAGAAAAAAGTATTTAGAAGGGTGTGAGACATTCCAAAATTAAAGTTGTATATACATCACAGAAGAACAGATAATTATTTACAAGGCAGGGACACATTATTTAAAAGGCAGTGACTCATCTATAAGGCAGTGACACATTCATAAAGTCCTTGCTGGGTACAATTATCCTAACCTATAATAGTCTCTGAGAAGAATGGGTTTTGTACAGTCTCAAGTTAGCTAAATGATCAGATTAACAGAGGGGTAGAAGGTTGTTGTTGTTGTTGTGTCTTTTGGCTTTTCCCGGTTAGGGGTCGCCACAGCGGAACTCCGGTCCGCTAATGATTGGCAGTAGATTTTTACGTACCGAGTTGCCGGCTCTGATGCACAACCTTCAATGAAGGTACTTCCATTCACGCATGCCTCCACACAGAAGACACTCTAGCTGAGAATCGAACAGGACAACATCTTACTGTGAGGTGACAACGCTACCGCAGCACCACCACCACAGTTAACAGAGGGGTAGAAGGTAATGGTCTTAAAAGTAGCTATGAAGTAAGTAGTATCTAGTGCTAGAACCTAGGATAAGTGGAAGTGGAATCTTAGTTTGGGTTGGTACAAGGACATAGCCAGTGGGTTGTAAGGTATATTTTGAATTTATTTTTTGAATAGTGGAGCTGAAGAAAGAGATGTGAGTTCACCAGGAACTAGGTACCAGATTTTTCCCACAGTGTTAAAGAAAAGGGAATCCCCTGCTTTATTGTTGGGTTTTTGTCTAGATACCAGTAGTTTATTTGCTGAGTGTAGGTTTGTAAGATTTTTATATGGGGTGATTAGACTCATGAGTATTGGTGTATTGCTTGGATGATAAAGGGTCTTATGGGCAATAATAAGTTGGCGGAATAGAATTTGATTATGCAGCTCCAGCCAACCCAGTTGTTTCAGATTTTGGCAGTGGTGGGTTCTAAAAGGGGAGCCAGTTGCAAATCTGGCAATGTTATTGTAGGAGGTTGCCAGCTTGTTGAGGTTGCTTTTAGATAGATTAGTATATATAGGAGAGGCATAGAAGAGAGTTGAGATAAGGTGGGTGTGGGCAGTAGTAGTTCTAGCTATGGGAGTAAGGAAGGGTTTAATCTTATAGAGGGAGCCTAGTTTTCTGTTAACTTATTTTATTGTGGTGTTGATATGAGTATCATAGTTAAGGTTGTGGTCTATTGTTACTCCTAAGAGTTTGGTGGTAGTGTCAGGAGATATGACTGTGCCATTATTAGATCTGATAATGAAGTCAATTGGGGTGGACTTTTGTGTGGGAGTAAAGAGCAATAGTTTAGTCTTTTTGGGGTTAAGGAGGAGACAGCGCTGTAAGAACCGTTTTTCTACCAATTCAAAGACATTTTGGGTGAGGGACTGCAGTTCAGATGGACCAATAGCAGAGCATATTAATGTGGAGTCGTCTGCATATTGTATGCATGCAGCTTGAGGGATGTTTACATTTAGATCCTTAATAAAAATTGAGAATAGAAGGGGGCCCAATATAGAACCTTGGGGTACACCAAGGGTGACAGGAAGGTGGTTAGATAGACTATTATCCCAAAGCACTGCCTGTTGCCTGTTATCTAAGTAGGACTTGAACCACAGTAGTGCATGTGTATCAGGTGAGAGGGACTTAAGTATATTCAACAGTAGCTGATGGTTGACAATGTCAAATGCTTTTGAGAGATCAATAAAGATTGCAGAGGACAGAGTGTTATTGTTATGGGTTTTGTTAATTTGGTTAGAAAATGATAGGAGAGCAGTGGTGGTACTATGGAAAGGTCTAAAGCCATGCTGCGAGTTAGCTAATAGGCTGTTTTGGAGAATGTAGTCTAACAGTTGATGGTGGATACATTTTTCCATAATTTTAGCTAAGGGAGACGGTAGGGCAATTGGACGAAAGTTAGAGAGTTCTATTGAATTACCACCTTTGTGTAGGGGGATTATATGGCAGATTTTCCAAATGGATGGGATGGTACCTTTTGTTATAGTTCTATTTATTAGGATAGAAATAGGATCGGCTATAACTTTTGCTGCTATTTGCAGATATTTGGCTGGTAATAGGTCAGCAGAGGGGGTAGATGGTTTGAGTTATTGAAGAAGGGTACATATGAGGGGGTGTAGGAACAGATTGTAGTTGGAATGAAGGTGGTAAGTTAGTTAAGGAAGACGGCAGATTGGAGGATACAGGAGGTAATGAGTTAGCAAGTGATTGGATGGCTTCAGTAAAGAAGGTATTAAAGGCATCAGCAATTTGTTTGGGAGTCTCATGGGCTATTCCTGATGGAGTTGGTGTCTTTGAATGGCCTGGATGTAGGAGTCTATATACATTTTATTTCACTTCAGTGGAAAAAGACGTTCAAAGTTACAAATTTAAAATGCACTCTAATAAGTGTTGCTTTATTTAACAAGTAATACTTTAAATCGGGAGAGTGAATCAAATAGCACATGCATTTCTGCAAGGTACCAAAAATGTATGCAGGGGGCCCATGGTTTGAAAACAGCCCAGGAACCCATGTACCCTTAATCTAATACTGACCAAGAGCATTTTCAATGAATGTGAGTTTCAAAGGAAGAGATGTTAACGGTTGCTTGTGCTAAGTCTGTTTTCAATGTGCAACTGTTTTGTTTAGCAAATGGCCATCAATGTTTGTGCTATGAAGCTTGAAAGCAGTGTTAGTAGTGCAACAGGTGGAATACTTGCCCTTGGTATAGAATGCTGTGGGTTCTACTGCCATATCATTAGATAGATTGCTGACATTTAAGTAGAGTATGGGGGGTGCTGCACAAGTGAATAGGTCTTCCTTTGGATGAAATGCTAAACTGAGACTCCATCTGCCTCTATTGATGGTAGATATTGTGAATCTTTTACATCCACATGAGCTATCAAAAAGTGTAGGGAGAAGTTCCCCAATGCACTGGCCAAATTTCCTATAGTAACCATTATGGGTGTCACCTGAAAAGAGGCCACTAGCCTAATGGGACTAACCTGGTCAAAGGATAAATAAATTAAAATATTTAAATTAAATCCACACATCTGTCTTTATTTCAAAAGTAAAGAAGAAAACAAAATGTACACTGATAGGTTTGAAAATTTTTTATGGTAACTGCAGGGGAGATAGGCAAGTAATAAGACACTGGAATAGCTATAGGGGGGGCTGGTCCATTGCCCTCCTTAGGGCCCCATTAGGCCATGATCCGGCTCTGATTTCGCTTCCAAAGCGTATTAGAATTACTGTTCTTGTTACATAAAAGTGTTCCACTGAAAGCATGACAAATAATACATGTGTTTTTTTTTACCCTGAGAAAGCTCTGTACAGTGTGTATACAAGCATTGATTACCTTCCACTGTCTTGTAAGGTATGAAACACAGAGATAGTAATAAGCATAAGTCTTCCAGCCTTTTGGTAAGTAATTTGTCTTAAGGAATCTGATTTCCCTTCCTCCCACACATAAATCTGTTATCACTGTAATTTACTGTATATTTAAACAAATCACAGTAGCCACTCTGTCCAGTATTCCCTTTTCCCTTTGCTCCTTTCACACTAATAAAGGACACTTGTGTGCTCACTTCCAGAACTAAGGTCAGTTACTGCACACATTATTGCTTGCATATGTGCTGCATGAAGTACTTTTTATCAGAATGCTTTACATTTCTTGTTGCACAATGTATAATTGTGCTGTGTAATAGTCATGCGCTGTACAAGTTTATTGAAACAATGGGTTGGATTAATTAACACTAAATGTTCCTCTCATGTAGGTGGTGTGGTGCACTATGCACAATTGATAGCACACCATGTGGCATTCATTAAATGGCTCTAAACATAGTGTAGAGCCTCAAACCAACATAAAATTACAGAATATGCTGATGAACACATAAGCATCTGAATTATATGCTAATTAACAAATCCAACATGGTGGAGCTATTCAGGAAGCTTTAAAGCAAGCACTCAGTGCCCACTTTTGCCCTTAACTCCAAAACCCTTCGGAATACAGACACGATTACACTTTGAAAAAATGTTAGGGGTTGCTGTTGCTATCATTATCCTGTATTTGCAACAGACTTTAAATCAAGATGCTGCTGGTACCAGACCTCAGGCAAAAAGAAGAAGGATATTTAGACCCTGTTTAACTTATCATGGACTGCATGACACAAGAATTGCAGAGTGATATATGGTACACAGGGAAATACTACTGGAATAATTCAACCTCTGCCACCCCCGACCTCAGGCCCCAGGGAAATTGTGGACAGCCCATCACAGTGGAAACAAAGGTATATGTAGCATTAAATATATTAGTTACTGATACTATCCAGAGACCCAATGGGTATATATTAGGGGGAGTCCCAGACATCAGACTGTAGAATTCTACAGCAGTTTTTAAATGCAATGTTACAACAGGCATTTTTCCCGTGTACCCCAGAGCAGAAAGCAAGAAGTATGCAGGAGTTTTATGTAATAGCATACTTCCCTGAAATTTCAGGGGTGATAGATTGCACACATATAGAAATAAAAGCACTATCAGTCATCAGAGAAGGAGATAAAGTAACAGAAAGGGATACCACTCAATAAAGTGTCAGGTGGTCTATAATGCTGAAGGGATCATCTACAATGCATGTGCAGGTAACCCAGGCAGTTTTCATGACTTGCACTTATGGCACACATGTGAACTGCATACAGGGTTTGCTTGGGCATCTAATGGGGAATGCAGATTATGTACTGGAGTCCTGGTTTATGATACCCATGAGAAATCCACACAACCCAACTGAGCAAGGATACAATTAAGCCCATGCCCAAACTAGGAATATCATAGAAGATGTCTGGTTTGCTCAAACCACTGTTCCATTGTCAAGACAAATCAGGAGGTGCCCTGCAGTATGACCCAGGCACCACTGTCCAAATACTTACAATCTGTGCCATGTTATATAATATAATTCTCAGGAAACAGCTTCAACAAGGACAGCAAGAGGCAGGGTCTGAATTTCAAGGACCTCAGGCAGGGCTAGCAGCAGCAGATACAAATGTGGAGTTTGAGGGAGAACCTCCAGCTGCAAAGTCGTACACAGTATGCCCTAGCTCTGGCTAAGAGGCAAAGGATGGCACACACTCACTACCTAGGTCAAAACATCAGCTTAAGACAACCACCACACACACATACAAATATGAAAACTGATGCCTGCCAAACTCTGCAACCTTTACTTAACCATGTAATGGCTGTATTCTGATAGCATCAGATAGGGACAACCCCCAGGGACACAATTTATACCTGCAGAAATGACAAGGTAAGTGAGGAACCTGTAAGGAAAAAAATAAAAAATGTTATGTAACCAAGTAGTCTCATATGGAAATATGTATATGCCCCTAAGCAGACCATTTGTTTGAGGTGTACACTTAGGTCAGTAATAGTTTATATGACTGATGTTTGCAAAACACTGCTAGGTATTCTACCCAATACTATGCATCAAGCATTTCACTTGACCACTGTCTATAAGCCATGGAACAGGCAAATTATACCATTATTTGCACAAGTAAGCAAGAATGAAATACCTACTGCTTTGACTGCATTACTTACAATAGGTTCAACAGTTATATAATCAATCATTCACAAATGAGCAGGAACGAGAAATCAAAACCTTTTCTTCTGCAAACATATTCATAAAAGCGAGCTTGAGAGTTAGCAAGCAGATGTGCATCAGATATTTATGCAACTCTAAGACACAAAGGCATGAGCAAAGGGCAGGGCACGGTCATCATCATTTGCACAAGGTAGTTGGATGGATGGCTGGACAGCAAGGCTGACACTAAAGAAGTGAGTGTATGTGAGTAAGTAACACATGTATTTATTGAAGTATACAGTTGTCAGGGCCAGTAACAAGAGATGTATAGCACTCAACAGTACCCTTCTGTGTACTGTTTAGATAGCTTTCAGGTGTTTGAGATGGTATAGATGAGGTTTTTCTTTCAATATGTGTGTCTGCATGAACAGAATCAAGCACTGTGCTATCACTATGTCCTGGCATCTGGGACAGATGTGAACCTTGCATGGTAGAGTACTCAGTTCAGCATCATTGTCCCCGACTACGAGAACCACCTCTGCCAGGAGTTGCACTGCTACTTCTATGGCTTTGGCTAGAAGTCAGGGTGCTATATAGATGTGAGTGATGTCTGTTGTACGAGCTCACATCATCACTACATCCAGGACCATGACCCTGTGACCTACCATGTCTGGGTGTGGACACCATAATTGTAGGTAATAAAAAATTATTATTTTTATAAAAATATTATAAAGTTTTAATTAAACTGTTGAAAAGCAGAAAAACCAAATATAACAAACAGGACAGGGTATCCAAAAAAGCGCTAGTCCACAGTATTGGTATTGTTGTCTTAACGCAACTTTATTCAAATAACGCAACTTTATTCAAAACAAGAAACGTTTTCGCCACCACCACTGTAGTAGCTTCCTCAGAGTTAACTCTGAGTGAAAGCGCTTAACTTAGACTGTGGTTTTATCTGCATGTAAATGCACTGTCGTTTTATTTTTATCAACTGTGTGCAGCATTAAAGGAGGTTTTGTGACTCGTGAGTGGTGTTTTATTGTCTACAGTTTTGGTTTGTACTACCTTCTGGTTTGTGGACACCATAATCACTGATGGAGCAGTTGAAGTAGTGTCACTAAGGGAACAGGATCTGCCAAAGCCACGTCGGCTAACACCAGAAGATGTAATAGCTCTCCAGCCACATGGGTGCCCACCTTCCCTTTACAGATATTCCATCATAGACATTGCCTGATCCACTGTGTCATTCATCCTGTACTAGGAGTCACCCACATGGTTCAGGCAATCATGAATGTCATTATGTACATTTAGTACTTGTACTATCTCATCCAAGGCCCTGAAAAAAATACAAAAAAATGGCACTGAACAAGGTAGCACCCAAAATGAAACAAATATTAAATCCAAATATGTAAGCACTTTCGTACAGAATAGTGCCTGTACTTCCTCCGACTTTTGTCTGAGGAAGTACAGGTACTATCCTGTAAGAAAGTGCTTACATTATTTGGATTAAATATTTGTTTCATTTCGGGTGCTACCTTGTCCAGTGCCATTTTTTGTATTTTTTTCAGTTTGTTTGTTTTATCTTTTATTAGTTAGTTTTTTTCTCATCCAAGGCCCTGGCACAACATGCCTGCATCTCCATTATGGCCCTACAAATATGTCTGGTGGCACCTAATTACACAACAGCATCAGTAGGAGGGTGGACATCAGGCCTCATCTGAGCACCTCTACCAACCCTCCTATGTGGCACCTCACCCTCATGATGGCCATGGGGAGATTCAACCAGCTCTGCAACCAAAGTAACCACATTATCATTATCAAATGTGTCACCTTCAACCTGCTGTATGTTAGAAGGCTCCTTACCATGGGCATGCATAGGCATACCGACTGTGTCCAAAATGTGGACAGGGGATGTGGGATCTACAACCTCAGTGTCAGATGGACCCTCTGTACCCCCAGACTCTCCCTCTTCATTGCCACCATCACCATCAGAGGCTACTGATATTCTGACATCAGGCTGTAGGAGTTCCACAGTGCCACTGCCAGGATCACCTATGATAACAAGCAATAAACACAACAAATAAAGAAATAGGGAATGAAAGTCATCAAAACTTTGTTATACAAAATGTATGTTAAACTATAATAGATGTTAAAGCAAAACAAATATTACTCTCAGTTAAATCTAAAGCTACCTTATATACACTAAATAATAAAAAGATGTGCTCACCATGTGCAGCTGAGCTTGCAGACTGTAATCTAGATGTTCCTGTATGTAAGGAAGGGAGAGGAAAGAAGGCTGATAAGTATCACAATGGAAATGACACAAGAAACAGAGAACAATACCCTTTACATGTACAGATTAAGAATAATCATACACAGAAGTCTACTAGCCTGTTGAATCCCCACCCATCAAAATCCTCCCATCTCTCTCTCTCTCTTTTGTACTGTGTCATCCAATCCATACGTATTGCCTCTCTCTCTCTCTCTCTCTCACTATATATATATATATATATATATATATATATATATATATATATATATAAGACATATAAGGATATCTAGAATAACAGTTAAATTATTTTTATTTTGCATACCTGGAAGTTCTGCTTGAGACAGTCTGGGTCTGTTGTCCACATCAGCACCAACATCAATGATTCTGTGTGAACCTGCTGTTGAGGTGTCTGGATCTCTGACAGTGGATAGGTACTCCTCTGGTTCAGTCAGCAGTGGTTCAGTAGCCACCTTTCCTGGGCAACTGCAGCCACCCTATGGTGGGCAGAGGTGATCATATTACTTATTCTGTGTCATATCTGGAAGTAAATTCTCCCTAGAACTCCAATAGTATTGATGTCATCAACCACTTGCTGCCATATCCTGTCTTGGCCAGATTTGTCACCTCTACCTCTCCCTAAGAGAAAAGGTCCATGGAGATGAAAAGTACTTGGACAATGACCTAATGTTATGTATTAGTGAATGGCGACTTGCGGGGTACAGATGTCTTGGGTGCCATAGCCATGTACGAGATGAAATAGAAATAGATACAAAAAGAAATTTATAATATACAGACAGAATGGCTGTGAACTCAATTTTGTAATAAAGTATGCAGCCATCATGCACAAAACTGAAAAGGTAATGTTTTTTATGACTACACACAACTTAAGACAGCCACACAAAATTAATGAAATCACAACAAGTATAACAGTTATGTAATGTGGACAGCAGTTGTGTAACTGTGTAATACATTGCAGCAGAAACAATAAGAATTCACAATGCACAGGTAGAAATGGAAAACATTTTTATAGTGCCATCTCTACTGCTATGGAAGGTAGACAGGAAGATATCACATCCTTAACACATTCTTTAGGCTACACTTGTAAAAATACCTGACCATTCTAAGAAGTTATACTACACTCTTCTGCAATAACTATTCATATTTCCAGAAAATAAAACTTGCACATCTATGTCATGCAGCATTCTTTACAAACATTTGCATTGCAGACAAATAACTGATATGCATGAGCTATGCCAACAGTAAATGATAAAGAAAATTATGTCAGATAAACTAATGGCTGTATTAGCCATTGAAATCCAGCCTTAATGTGAAATGAAAAGCATTCTGTAAAAAAAGAATAGCAGCATACATTGGCAAGAAAGCAGTTTAGAAAGTACATAAATCTCCTCAAGGTGTTTATAGTAATATCAAGCTCTCTGGATCCAAACAGTCTACCTACTATGATACAAGTTCCTTAGCTACATGATTATCTTTACATATGGCAAATTCAGCCCTTTGAGCACAGTGAGCTATGCAAATGAGGAGTTAAATCATTAGCATCCCTGAATACCACAATCTGCACTAAGTGCAGGAAAGGTAAACATGGTGTAAGGAAATATACAACTGCATGCACATGTTCTAACACTTCATGGATGAGTATTGAGAAGTGCTACCTGGTAATAGCTTGCAGGTGTTAATGATTAGTCTGACTGCAGAAACAATTAATGTTTCTCAGTCTCCCCTCTTTGATGTACACTTACTGCAGGTGTGTTAGGTAGAAGAGACTTACAAAAAAGTCTGAAAGTACATTGACTGAGTTAGGAGAGCAACATAGCTAGCAATCAAATGCTATTTATATGACCACAGTTCCTGCCCTTACTAAGAAATGTTGTGCATATTCAAGGGAGTACATTACTCATTGATACAGATACCATATGCAATAACATTGAGACAGCATTGCTCTTAGGAAAGCATAGATAAGAGTATGAGACACCCTAAATTAAGAGATGAATAAAGCTGCAGGCTTAGCATTAATTGTTTAATATTTTGTGAGTACATGGGTATTCTAACTATTGCCAATATCCCACTCATTCAGACATGTACTGACAAATGAGAAAGGACAACTTTCAGACCTTATTTCCTGTTGTACTTTCAGTGTGACTTGATACAATGCCACATTTTCAGTACATCTAAATACTTTTCTTCTTGTTAACATTTTTCTGTGTCTATGGCAAATATGGGAAATAATCTTAAATGACTGTTCTTAATTCCCTGGTTTGATGGTTCAAATCCATAAAGGTTACTGCTGCAAGATAACAAAGTTGAGGAAACATCAGAAATATACATTTAAAGCATCAAAACATTTCCTTATTTTTTTATTTTTTCCTTTATCCTTTGCATGCTGTTTAGCATTAGGCTCCATTGACTGGCAGCTGTGAGTAGCAGTGAATGGCAATTCACTTCCTAAGGTAAAAACTGATAAATGTAATTTGAAATGTCATCAGTAGCACAATTAAGACTAGCATTATTGCACTTTCCTCGGCACTCTAGACACTGCTGAGTGAGGAATTTCAAGCTGGCAGTTACCTAACTCAGTGGTATAAGGTCTAAATGATGCAAACGTAGATTAAGAAGACAGTTGACGCATAGTTCAAACACTGCCGACAGATCATTTTACTAATGGACGTCATAATAAATATTGACACTCATTTTGGTCAATGAATGTGCTTCTATGGGAAGATCAAAGTTTCCCAGTAATAAGAACAATGTGTGATATACATAAGTTTAAATATGAAAGTTAAAGTCCTAATAATCTGTCACAGAAATGAATTTGCTTATGGGATAAAGTCATGTGAAGAGGATGAATGTGTCATTGTAAGTCACTTGCTACATGTCCCAATTCATTGTTTAAACATCCCTTTCAATTATTCTCAATATGTATTCTTTTTATTTTTTAGTGTGCTGAGCAGAGCACAAGCAGGGTTCACTACCAAAGAAAAAAAGTGAAAATTTTAATTTACAGTGCCATTAGTATCTCAAACAAGCTTGGCATCAGTGCATGGCTGTTAGCACTCCAAATTGTAATGACTGCATAAAATGCACCTGTTATCAACCTGTCTCTGTGGCACAAGCTGTAAATACAGTGACTTTTGAAAAAGCACATAGTTGCTGGGATGGTTTAAATTGGTACTAAAGATAGTTTTGATAATGATGTCTCCTGCAAAGGTAGACACATTTTGGAATATGAATTACACAACCTAAGTGTGTGTGATAAATGCTGAATATGTTAACTTTAGTCCTTGTGACTTGCTGTTATCAGTGTGTTGTAGTAGTAAAATCCTATATACTTCTTGCTAATGACATTTGGTATACATGATATCAGATATAGTTTCTAAAGTGTCATAACAGATATTTAAGTACAGGATGAATGTTCCCATTACCTGAACCAGTCATGAGATGTAACACAAGTTATGTTGCAAGCCAATATTGAAAGTAGTATTCATATTTAATTTTCACTTTTGTTACAATTTCATATCATTTATTACTTTGTTGCATTTTGCATTTGCATGGTGCCAAGTGGCATGCAAATACTTTACACTGCTAAAGGAAAAAAGTGAAAACTGAAAAGTGTAATTTGGGCTGCCTTCTTTAGCACATACATGTCTGGCGATGGTGAACAGATGTCAGCACTCTGGAGAGAACTAAGTGAATAAATTCCACCTTTCAGATAATTATTCTTGTGGCACAGGTTATAACTGAATTGAATTGAGAGAAATAAGAGAGACAATGCAGAGTTTGAATACAGTTTATTAAGTTTTAGAGAGAGGAATCTGAATACATATTTACATACATTTTTTGATCACTGTGTTGTATAAAACTCAAATATTCTCAGTATTGTCATTTGTCTTTAACTACTAATACTCTGATAATATATTCCACAAAGTAAATTTCTGATGTTGCAAGTAGATGTGAGAAGGATGAATATGTCACTTGAATGCACTTCTTGCTGTGGTAATTGTAGATATACCCATTGATTGAATTCATTTTACTGTCAGCTTTTTTCTCCTTCATATTATTTCTAATCCCTTTTGCATTTTTTGCTCCGTAGCATGCAAACATTGGTTCACTGTCTAAGGGAAAAAAATTTTAATTTTAAGTTAGGCTGCCCTCTGTAGTGTGAACAAGAATGAAATTATTATATCTCTAATTACCATGCTTAAAAGGAAGTTCTCCTGTGGTTGTTGTGTCTTTCGGCTTTTCCCGGTTAGGGTTCGCCACAGAGGAACTTCGGTCCGCTAATTATTGGCAGTAGATTTTTACGTGCCGAGTTGCCAGCTCTGACGCACAACCTTCAACGAAGGTACGTCCATTCATGCATGTCTCCACATAGAAGACTCTCTAGCTGAGAATCGAACAGGACGACGTCTTACTTTGAGGCAACAACGCTACCGCAGCACCACCACCGCAGTAATGAGAATTAATAAGGTAAGATTCAATTTTTGTATTCATTATCCCATGGATTTGATTCCCAGCTGATAAAACACAATTTTAGCAGTGTGTAAGTCCCATATATGTCATAAGTCATCCTGTTTATCCTTACAAACAGTAAGGATTGCAATCCATGCCACTGAGCATTTCATTGGACATTGGAACACGTCAATAGGCTGAGCATCACACATAGCAAATCACAGTGACATGCTTCACACCTTTATTGCTATTTGATGTAAGTACTGCCAAAGAGTCTGCCAAGAAATCCATCTATTTGTAATTGTGCTAATACAGTTAACAAGGCTGTGCATCCTTATGCATATGCTTTTACACACACAATCTGAATTGGATGCCAATTCAGACATATATTGTTAGCTTGACTTCTGCAGATGTGGCTGGTGATAGAGAGGATGGTGCTAAATGCAGAGCACAAAGGTGGGCTATTGAGGATTCTAGGATTTTTGTGTTACTCCTCATGAAGCTCTACAGCTGTAGGCTGCTACAGAAGGATTATACTAGGTCTCAAAATATGGCTGAGACTTGGAATAGCTTGGTCAAGGCTGGCTCCAGTGGAACTGGCATTCCATGCACTGAGGAACAATGTGACCTGAATAAGTGCAAGCAGGACCTCCTAAGCCAATGGAATGATGAATTTAAGAGCACTCCTCAGTTGTATAAGTATTCTGATGCATCAACAATCAATAATATAGTATGCATTAGAGAGCCAAAGCAGTTATTCATTATACTTTCATATTTGTTCTTTTCTTTTTCTCCACTGTACAGCAGCAGAGGAAATAGCAGCAAACTGTGAGGCTCATCAGGAGAGATTAAATCACCTCAGAAAGGCATGGAATACACATGCCTCAGGTCCAATGCAAGCCTAATAAGTATTTTCAGTTCCTCACTTCCTAACATGTAGTCAGGCATACATCAACCTTGATATCAAGCATGCATGTCTTCTCTAATAGCTCTTGCTGCTTGCATTAGGCAATGAGAATACTGTCTTAAACTCAGTGGAGGTTCAATACCCTGAAGTAGCAATTAGATTTTATTAGATGCATGCATGGGTATGCCTTCTTTGAAGGTTGGGTGTCGAGCTGGCAACTCGGCACTGTAAAAATCCACTGCTGATCATTAGCGGACCAGGGTTCCACTGTGGTGACCCCTAACCAGGAAAAGCCGAAAGACTTTTTTACAGGATAGTATTTCTAAAATCTTAACAGCAGTAATGAATGTCAGAAACAATTCAGTTATTGTAAGTGCAGTTGTTTAATACAAATGCATATATATTAAATGGCATAGGGAAATAAAGGATGTTATTTCTTATATCCTAGCACAGAGATTTGTTTATGTTATTACACATTAATACCTTCCCATCATATTTGCTTGCTGCTGAAAACAAAATGACCAACAGCACAAAAGAGGTAGACCAACCACTGCAGCTTGATTCACCATACCTCCACAAATGTCAGCACAGACACCCAGCACATTGGGTTCACAACCTTTCAGTGTTGTCACCACAACCCCTGTCCTATCTGCTCCACCTGCATCAGATAGCACTGCCCTTGCTTCTGGTGCCATGGTATTGGGGACCTGAAGGGAGACAGATAGAGACACCCAGACCCTGGGCTGAGTGTGTGTTCTGTGTGCTCTTAAGGGAAATTGTGGTTGATGCAGGGAGATCTGCATCTGAAAATATTGAGTGTATTCATTTGTATTCAAGTGATTTTCCTTCTCCAGTGACAGGGGTGAGGATTCAGGCTCCTTGATTATTGGCCCAGATTGGGGACATCACATATTGGTGAACAGTTGTGTGGATATTGAACTTCTGTAGCCAGTAAGCAGTTGTCGCTAAAAGTGTACATTCTCTCAGCAGCTACAAGGTAGACATTTAGAGTTTCATATCACAACAGTGTTATTCATTTATTGCTAGTTTAGTTTAGTCAGGGAGAGCAGGCAAAAATGTCAGCATAGCATTATGGCAAGCTGACAAAGAACCAGTTGGCCAAGGTGTGTGAAGCCAAAGGACTGGTCTATGCCAACGTGATTAAATCAGAAATTATTTCAACCTTAGTCACAGCTCAGATCAGCAGCCAGGAGGATAACCAGTTTGGTGACAGGAATTTGCATCCATCAGAAACAGAACAGTTTACCTTTTCCTCAGAGGACTTAAAAATCTCTCTGGAGTTAAAGAGACTTGAACTGGAGACCAAATGTATAGAATTAGAATCAGCAGAGAGACTGCGAAGTTTGGAGGCTGAAGAAAATAAGAGACTGCAATGGTTGGAGGCTGAAGAAAATGAGAAGCAGTGTCAACATGAGAGGGAGATGCTGACTCTTCACCAGGACCACGGTGTAATGGGGAAGGGAATAACTGAACCCCAGAAGCAATAAAGGTCAGGAAATATCTTCCACAATTTACACAGGGTGATAATTTTGATAGTTTTATTCATATGCTTGAAAGGGTATGTAAACAGTATAATGTTAACCAAGGATTCTGGGTACAGTTCCTGACCCCCTTACTCCACGGCAAAGCTGTAACTGCTGTTTCTAAATTGCCTGATATTGATTGTTTAAACTATGATAAAGTAAAAAAAGGTTTACTTGAATGCTTTAAGTTAACACCTGAAGCTTACAGAAAAAAGTTTTGTGAGCACAGATGCAAGGCAGATGAATGTCTGTGTGATTATATTGTTGAGTTAAGCACTTGTTTTCATAGGTGGGTGAGTGGGTGTCAGGTCACCACTTTTGAAGGGCTGGCAGATCTTTTGGTGAGGGGAGCAAGCCCTTAGCACTTTGCCTGAGGACATGAGAATCTGGTTGGCAAACTGAGAATGTAACTCTGCAGATGAGCTAGGGAAGGGAAAGAAAGGGGATCTCTACTTAGCAAGCAGGGCATCACTACACAGGAAAGAGATACCCAGTGCTGCACATGGATGTAAGGGAACCCATGGTGGACAGCCTAAACCACCCCAACAGAGTCCACCAGTAACAGGGGAAGTCACTATTCAGGTACACAGCCAGGATTGAGGGTTAAATGTTTTAAATGTAACCAGTGGGGCCATGTAGCATATATATGTCCATGGAGGCAAGGTGGGGAACAAAAGGTGGGGGAGCCAGCAAGTAGGAATAACAGTATGCCAGTGGTAAGTTGTCTGGAGACAACAGGGGTACCAAACTATCACAAGAGGTCATAGCCTATTTTACTGGATGGAAAATAGGCCACTGCTAAGAGAGACACATCCTCTGACATAACCATTGTGAAGCCTGTATTGGTTAAAGAGGAACAGTACTTGCTTGGGCAGTCCACTCCAGTCAGAGCTTTAGGAGGGACCCCATTCCAAATGCCTTTGGCCAGGGTTCACCTTGACTGGGAGGGTGGAAAAGGAAGCAAGCAAGTAGGTGTGTTTGAGAATATCCCTGCAGATGTCTTGATAGGGAATGATTTTGATAATGCTATACCTTGTGTGCATGCAGTGAAATGCAGACAGAATTAGAGACAGGTGTGTGGGTCTGGTAGCCTGGGAAAGGCCCAGACAGACCTCATAACTGAAGCCAGGGCTGGTGAGGTGGCTATTTTAGGGAGGGAACTACCCTGTAGCAGTGAGCCTAAAGGTGAGCCACATCTGCTGGTAGGTACCAATGTTCCCTTGGACAGAGTGACTGCAAAGGCAGAGGTGAGTGATAGTACCCAGGCTGACAGTGAGGCACTGCTATCAGAAGATACCAGATGTCTTGTGGAAGGGGAGCTGGGAAGAGTCACAAAAGTAGAGTTGAGACAGGCTCAGCTCTCAGACCCTACACTAATAGGCTTGAGGGAGGTAGCTAAGAAGGCACCTGATTCTCAAGGAAAGGGGGAATCTGTAAACTGGAACAAAGGCTTACTGTATAGAGAGTAGATCTCTGGGAAAGGGCTAGAGGGTGAGGTAATACAGCAGTTGGTAGTGCCTAGAGCCTACCATCTGGAACTTCTAGGCATAGCCCATGACATTCCTTTTGCAGGTCATATGGGCATAAAGCATACCGGGGCGGCCACGGTGGTGCAGTGGTTAGCATTGCCGCCTCACAGCAAGAGGTTCTCCGGTTCGATCCTCGGCTGGGGTGCCTTCTGTGTGGAGTCTGCATGTCCTCCCTGTGGTCGCGTGGGTTTCCTCCGGGTGCTCCGGTTTCCTCCCACATCCCAAAGACATGCTGCAGGTGGATTGGACACTCTAAATTGGCCCTAGGTGTGCGTGTGAGTGTGCCTTCTGTGGAAGGTTGGGCGCCGGGCTGGCAACTCGACACCGTAAAACTCCACTGCCATTCAATGTGTGGACAGGTGATCCGCTGTGGCGACCCCTAACCGGGAAAAAGCCGAAAGAAGAAGAAGATGGGCATAAAGCATACCAAGAGACATATTATGCAGAACTTTTATTGACCTGGGATTGCAAGGGATGTAACAAGGTACAGGGTGAGTATGTGTCCTATGTGCTCTTAAGGGAAACTATGCTTGATGCAGAGAGGTCTGCATCTGGAAGTACTGAGTGTATCCATTTGTATTCCAAGTAAACGTCCCTCTCCTTTGTCAGTGGTGAGGATTCAGGCTGCTTGATTACTGATCCAGAGTGGGGATGTCACAATCTTCTCCATTAAAATATATACTGGAGAGTGAACAGCCATTTCTAAAGAAGACCAAATAATCTGAATATAAAATAGTGTTCTTTTTTGGAGTCAGGAAATTAATAAACTGTATGAACAGTTAAAGTCCAAGTAACTAGCCTTTGGGAACTCTAAACTTCTTTAGAAACTGACAGTGGATTTTTTATTGTATAAAGGTTCTGTTCTCAGATCATTTGTTGACTTGTCACAGGCTGTCATGAGTATACCAAGTGCAAGTTATTTATGAGTAACAAGTGATTTAAAGTGTCAGAGGCCCTTTTACAGACAAACAAAAATGCACTCGTTAATTTTACTTCTGTCTGTTGGTGCTGGTAAGGGAGGGATCTATTATGGGCATCAGTGGTCTGATTTGGTCAAGACAGTTTTAGAAAATAAGGATGAAGGTTATCAGCGTGCCCTGATATAGATAAAGAAAAGTCAAATGTCCATTTCTAAAAGATTTGCTGGCAAGTCTAGTAGAATAAAATATTTGACTGATTATACCTGGAATTACTGGTTAAGTACAGTGTGTAGTTGGTAAGAATTAATGACAAATGACATTCCTCTGAAAAGGTTACTCTGATACTTGCTTTGGTTGTAGAGCTATAACTCAGGACTGCATATATCATCTTCTGTATATTCCATACATTTTTTGGCTTCACCTACCCCACCAGCTAGCTACTGTGCCCTGGCAAGAAAAATAACTGGAGCTGCCTCTGCTGTCATTGATCTTTATCTTCAAAATGTATCAGTTTAAGGAATTATGTGAGCGCCAGGATATTACCCATAGAAAAAAATAACTCCAGTTTGATCAATTCAATAGGCTAGTGGATCACTGCACTCATAATATCAGCAAGGCAAAATAGTTTGTCAAAACTAAATGCTGCCAATGGAAGCAACAGTGGAACAGTATTCTAAGGGCAAACAGAAGTCCTTTACATGCATGTTGTTTGTACTTCAACACGTATGCTGTTCCACACACCTTTATGAGTACCTTACCTTATGTACCTATACCAAAACGGCAGCAGATGAAGATGTAAGAAGGAAAGACTAGAGGGAGAAATAAGATGAAAAGATATTTTTATTCTAGTAGAAGGGCTGAAGAACCTTCCCTTTATTGAGGGCAGATGATGCTTACAAACAATGAGCAACTGTACAAACAGTATATCCAGTCCACAGCTGCATTGCAGAAAAGACATCAAGGTTTCTATGATCGTTGTGAATAATGGAATGTACTTTGTCATCAAACATTATTCATTTGCAAAACCCTCATATGACAGTTATGAAAAATAACTATATGTCTGAAATTTTGTTCCAGGTCATTTTTATCAATTTATTTCCCAAATTAATTAACATTTCTACATACTTGTGCATTTTCTGAAAGTGTGTATCTCATGAGATACAGCAAACATGGGCATCTATGTTAGGATACTGTCTCATACCTCTCAACCTGCAGACACTTAAAATAGGGACAAAGGCCCTTGAAAAGTAAATGTATCCAGCCAAAAATATGGACATCTAATTAGAATAAAATCTGAATACCAAATAGCACTGTCTTCCTACTTCTGGTAGAAATGAGGGCTACTACTCAGAAACACATTTAAAAACAGAGTGAAAAAAGTACTGGAAAATAAAAACACTTTATCATTCAGACAGTATAAAATCTGTAGACTTTAATGAACTGTGTTGCAAAATTTTCCATATAAGGTCATCTGCGGTAGCGTTGTCGCCTCACAGTAAGATGCTGTCCGGTTCGATTCTCAGATAGAGCGTCTTCTGCTTCAAGACATGCGTGAATGGGTGTACCTTCGTTGAAGGTTGAGCGTCAGGGTTGGTAACTCAGCACGTAAAAAAATCAATTACCAATCATTAGCGGACCGGAGTTCCACTGTGGCGACCCCTAACCGGGAAAAGCTGAAAGACAAAACAACAACAACAACAACATTTTTACTTCTGAAAAGGGCAGCGAAAGATGTGTGTCTTCTTTCTTTATGTTATTGGTGCAACTAGTATGTTGGTTACGATTTTCTGTGCACTAGACAGCTTTAAAAATCATGTCCAGTGCCCCACCCGTGTACGTCACAGTCCTTATCAGCACTCTTTGGTTTTCTGCCCTATTTGCCAAGCTGATAAAATTCCAAATAAAGGGATGCTCTTCAGCTTTCCCAACACCATTTGGTATGGACTCGTTGATATGCCTTATTACTGCTGGTTAAAGGCAATGTGTCCTCAAACCCCTAATATCATACTGCCCTCAGTAAATTCTATATCTTTTTAAGGAAACACGTCCTCAAACCCCTAATATCACACTGCCCTCAGTAAATTCTATATCTTTTTAAGGAAATATGTCTTCAAACCCCTAATATCACACTGCTCTCAGTAAATTCTATATCTTTTTAAGGAAACATGTCCTCAAACCCCTAATATCACACTGCCCTCAGTAAATTCTATATCTTTTTAAGGAAACATGTCCTCAAACCCCTAATATCACACTGCCCTCAGTAAATTCTATATCTTTTAAGGAAACATGTCCTCAAACCCCTAATATCACACTGCCCTCAGTAAATTCTATATCTTTTTAAGGAAACATGTCCTCAAACCCCTAATATCACACCGCCCTATGTAAATTCTATATCTTTTTAAGGAAATAGGTCCTCATACCCCTAATATCACACTGCCCTCAGTAAATTATATATCTTTTTAAGGAAACATGTCGTCAAACCCCTAATATCACACTGCCCTCAGTAAATTCTATATATTTTTAAGAAAATGTCCTTGAACCCCTAATATCACACTACCCTCAGTAAATTCTATATATTTTTAAGGAAACATGTCCTCAAACCCCTAATATCACACTGCCTTATGTAAATTCTATATCTTTTTAAGGAAACATGTTCTCTCATCCCTGATATCACACTTCACTAAGTAACTTCTTTTTAAGGAAGCATGTCCTTCTCACCCTTGATATCATACTTGTCTAATTAACTTCCATCTTTCCTATCTTATATATAATTATATATAATAATTATAGTCATTAATTATTTCTTGCCCTACCAACATTATCTTCATTGCCTTCGGCACACCTCTCATGTCTTCCCACTTTCCATAACATACCAGTCACCATCAAAAATAGTGGACTGAGCAAAGGATGGAACTAATCTTGTCTCTTATCTTTCAGATTGCCAGAATTTATTCCCATTCCTCAGTCTCCTTCTTCAGTCAATGAACACATCCACCTCCCTGACAGTATTTCTCTTTTTTCTTTTCCTTTTCCTCCTTAGACCCATGCCTGCCAACATTCCTAACTGCCTGTCTTTAATTTGCCTTATCCTTTGCTCCCAAAGGTCTCTTATAGCCATGCCACAAATCTCAGTTTGACATAAGGAAACACCAGTGTTTCTTTCCAATATGCTACAAACAATGCCCTCAGTCAACCATTCACAAACCTATTTCAATTCACTATTCCCAGTTCTGACATTCAGTACCTGGAACTTTCCCAAATAAGGAAAATTTCACATGAGATAGAATCCTTCACATGTATACCTGGGCAAATACATTTCCTACTTTATTCCATAATTCCATAATCCTGTGTAGTCCCACAACATTTGGACCCTCCCTGTCTCCTGTAGCTTACACATTTAAAAATGTTTTCTTTCTACATGCTAAACAGCTTGACTGGAGTGAGGTACTATCTTCTTGTAAGTCTTACTTAAGTGTCACAGTTTTAAGGCAAGAGAGTGGCTGATTAAACAAGTGACACTGCAAAGAGCCCTGGTAATGATGGAGTACAAAGCACAGGTATTTGCAGACATTAATCATGAAAATGAGTATGAAAGGAGCCCAAGCGATGCTAATGTATCCAGTGGTGTCAAAAATCAGTTGGCAGAATAATTGCACTAGGCTATGACCGAGAAAGGGGCCATCAAAATTTAAGTTTACATGATGTGAGGGAAAGAGAATTGGCAGACCCACAGGGAAATGAGTAATGAAATAGGAAAGTGTAACCCAAAGATGTGCAAAATGCAGGAGGGGCCACACAGTGACAATGGGAAGGCTGTAAGGATGAGGGCAGTAGTGGGAAGACCTGCAAACATAGTAATGCAGTGAGAAGTGATTGGAAACTAAAGGAGGGGGAAGGAAGAGCAGCAGATATATGTGAATAAGAACAGAGGGGGGTGAGAGACAGATCCCTATTGAAGGATGTAGAGAACAAGTGGCAGATGCAGGGAGACATTAAGAGATCACAACATAGAGGCCTGGAGAGATATATGGGCATATCGGCTTGACCTATGAAGTTTATGTGAGCCAGAAATGAGAAAGTCAAATCCCAACAAGAGAACTCTGGGCGTATTGCCAAGTGGGCATAAAGAGAGCTATTGTGGAATCCCATACACCTGAGGCAGCGATAATGAAGTGGCTAAATGCAAGTTAGGGTGTGGTGGTGGAAGGAATTTTTGGTCAAGCTGTACAGACTAAATGTATTTCTCTTGGCTTCTATTACTTTTTTTTCTTGTGTCTTGGTGGGTATTGAGTGGCCACATGAGCTGAATGGAACACGTTTCAACATATTCCAAGAAATAAATGACCTCAACAGAGATGCCAAGGAAAAATTCAGCTTTTATTCAAAATAATCACATTAAGTATTTTTGACATGGCAGATAGTAGAATGAAACATAACGGATCAGAGCATAAGACAAAGGAGTGAGAGTAGGTTTGTTGTCTGCATTCTATGTTATCAGCAGAGAAAATGTGAATCTGAGAGTTTTCTTCCACATATATTTCTTTGATTTTTTTCCAAGAAATCAAAAGTGTCTCTTATATATACACTGCACAACAGTACATATATCAGAGACAATTTGATTTCTTGGAAGAAATATATGTGGAAGAATGCGACTTACTGGTAACTATGGATATAAAATCATTGTATATAGTAATACCTAATGATGAAGGCATGAAGACAGTGAGGCTTGAATTAATTGAATCTAAGTTATATGCTGACAATACTGTAGGAATATTAATGGAATTGCGTGATGTTATTCTTAATTATAATTTCTTCTCATTTAATAGTAACTTTTTTCATCAAACAAATGGAGTGGCAATGGGGGCGGCAATGGCTCCCAGCTATGCCAATCTGTATATGTACAGGTGGGAAACCACTCATATATTACATAGTAAGTACCAAAATAATATTGTGGCATTGTATCATTTTATTGACGATGTTTTCTTAATTTGGAGAGGTACAGAAGAGGTCTTATGTGAATTTAAGACATACATCAGCAGTGTTTGTACTTTTTTAGAATTTACCTGTCAATTTAATTTAACAACAATACATTTCTTGGATGTAACTGTCTTTAAGGACAAGAGCAAATTAAGAACATTTTTTTTTAAAAAGAGGTTCAAAATAGTACGTACTTACATTATAGTAGCATGCACCTCAAAAAGACCAAAGAAAATATAGTAAAAGGACAGTTGTTAAGGATTAGTGACCTGACAGAAAGGGAAGAAGACTTTGGTATAGAATGTGACATTTTTTGCAAAAAACGTTATCAAACAGGTTATCCAAAAACATTAGTCACAGATATTAGAAATAAAGTTACAACTCAGAGGTACAAGAAATAGAAAATAAGGTAGAGTAAATAAAAATGAAAATAAAGTGAGAATGCCTACTGTGAATAGTTTGGACTTAGGGAGAATAAAAAAAAATAATAACAAATAATTGGTAATTGTTTGGGAGACAAACTGAGTTACTAGAAACTATAGGGCATAAGCCTCTCTTTACCCAAAAAAAGAGGGAAAAGTTTCAAAAACTTATTTCAAAGTAAGTTGACTATACCTAAAGTCAGGTCAGACAGAAATGGAATGGTTAAGTGTTACAACTGTAATATGTGTAACTATTTGTTCACAGAAAAAAACAGAATGTGCTTTGAATAATGTTAAAATAATTATCAGTGGGGTTTTTTCGTGCAAATCTAAGTATGTAATTTATGTCACTTTTTGCTTAGAATGTAAATATTTTTATGTAGGAAGAACTACAAGAGAATTGTACAAAAGAATATATGAACATAAATATGCAGTTTCTATTGGGGATGAAAGGAATGCCCTGGGGAAGTATTACAAACATGGTTCATGCAAAGTTAAGTTTAAATTCCTTGTAGTGGACTTTTTAAAAAATGCAGAAAATTCATTTAATCTAGAAGATGACTTGGGGTGGCTGGAATATAGTTGGCAGGTTAGACTCAATGCTTGCTATCCACCCCCCCCCCCCGGTCTGAACAATAGAGAAGATTGTATTATGTATCTAAAACACAAAGGGTTAAAACGCTAAGTATATGGTCATGTGATTTTTAAAGTATTTAAATGTGTGTTTTTGAATGTTAACTTCCAGTCTGAAGAAGTCTTATTACAGATGAAAGCACGTACTGGAATTATTTACTGTGGAATTGTCCTTGGATTTTATTAAAGCAGCCATTTCCTTTGGTTTTGTTTTTTTGGTTTTGGACTTCAGTCTTAACTAGCTTTTAGCTTACTGTTTGATTACTGCTTTGGCTTTGAATTCAGTAATATGGCAAATCAAGCTATTGCTTCTGGATCTGGCTTTATGTCACTGCCTGCTGGATGTGTTTTAAATGACACTCCAAATGGTTCCTTCATTTTAAATCAAGAAGGGACAGCAAGTACATCTATTGTAAGACAAAGTACTATGAGTGCTGGGAGCAACAGGAGTGATGAAGTACGTTTAGGTTGTCTGGCACCACCCTTGACTCCATTTCAGAATAAAGAAAACAGCAGAAATGAGGTTCATAACTTTATTTGACTGATGCTTTTTTACAATTAGAAAAATACTTAAGTAAGTTCAAACGGCTTCAATGGTACAATATTTATTTTGAAAGCAGTCTTAGAACTCAAATGTTACCAAAGGGTTTGAGGGTGACAAAATTACCTGCTGGAAATGATTATACCAAAGAATTTATGGACAAATGGCTAGATACTAATCAGAAAGCCAGTTTGCAATATATGGAGCTTCTTGTCTCTTTAAACAGAAACAATATGGTTATTTTAAATGATAAATCTACTCTGGTTTTAACAAACTTAAGCAGACTACTTTGTTTGACAATTTTGAAACAAAGATGTGTGCCATACAAGATCATTTAATTAAACTTAATGAAGCATTGTGTAAAAGGAAAACTAAAACGTATGAACGAGACTGTGCTGACTATGAAGGAGACGTGGCTTCTACATACAGCCTTTTCCTTCAGAATGAGATTAAAATCAGGCAGCAACAACTAGACGTGGAAAATGGCAGCAGTGAAGCAAATGAAGTTAGAAGATCAGAGTGTCAGGCAGTAACAACTAGAAGTGGAAAATGGCAGCAGTGAAGCAAATGAAGTTAGGAGATCAGAGTGTCAGGCAGTAACAACTAGACGTGGAAAATGGCAGCAGTGAAGCAAATGAAGTTAGGAGATCAGAGTGTCAGGCAGTAACAACTAGAAGTGGAAAATGGCAGCAGTGAAGCAAATGAAGTTAGGAGATCAGAGTGTCAGGCAGTAACAACTAGAAGTGGAAAATGGCAGCAGTGAAGCAAATGAAGTTAGGAGATCAGAGTGTCAGGCAGTAACAACTAGACGTGGAAAATGGCAGCAGTGAAGCAAATGAAGTTAGGAGATCAGAGTGTCAGGCAGTAACAACTAGAAGTGGAAAATGGCAGCAGTGAAGCAAATGAAGTTAGGGGATCAGAGTGTCAGGCAGTAACAACTAGACGTGGAAAATGGCAGCAGTGAAGCAAATGAAGTTAGGAGATCAGAGTGTTTGCTGTAGAACCAAGAGGAGACACTATCATGTGCCTCTGACGTTCATAAACATCAAAATAAAAAGAAAAATACTGCTATGACAAAAATAAGTGGAGAAAATTGCAGTAATTCACAAGAAATAGCAGTTAGACCAGTTTCCAGTCAGCCTGTGAATGTTTATCAGCAGAATAAAGGTGGAAACAATACATGGGCTCAAGTAGCTGCTTCTTCGTCGAATAAGGGATATATAAACAACAGAAGACAGCCAAGAAACCTGGAAGAAGAGCAACAAAGGATGGAAAATATAGGTACTGTTTCTTTTAAAATAGTGAATTTATCTAGGTATGAACTTTCTCAAGAAGAATGCTGTATTTTAAGTAAAGGGTGGAATTTTGTGCCTGCCAGAAGGGCAGAAAAAATGGAAGTGCTTAATAGTATTAGAGACTATGTAAGACAGTTACATTTTAAGTTCTTTTTTAAAGCTACTGAAACACAGAGAGAATATTTCTGTAAACCTAGCACGTTTAATCCACCCTTAAGAAAAGAGTTGGAAATGTTCCTGAATAGCTGTGAATTGCAAATTATTGAAGCTCTTGAAAAAGAATCTAGTTATAATTACTATAACATGTCCAGTAGAAAAAACAAACTGTTTCTTGATTTTATTAAAAATGATGAGTTATTAGTGTTTAAATCTGATAAGGGGGGGGCAATAGTTATTCTAGATTGAACAATGTATGAAAACAAAATGTATGACCCATTGTCTGATGTGAATTTTTATAAAAAAGTGTTATTCAAAGAAATTAAGAAAGCTTACTAATTTATTGATTCCTTAGTAGAATAATGGTTTTATACATCCAGAACTACTCAGGGTACTAAAAATACTTTACTATTGAAAATCAAAAAATAAGTAGGATCTTTGAAATTCCAAAGATCCATAAAGAGCTACATGACCCCCCCTCTTAGACCTATAGTATCTAGTCTACATAGTAAAATGGAAAGTATGGCTATCTCTGTAGACAAACACTTACAGAGGGTAGTGGTTAACAACAGTACATATATCAGAGACACTTTTGATTTCTTGTAAAAAATCAAAGAAATTTATGTGGCAGAAAGTGACTTACTGGTAACTATGGATATAAAATCATTGTATACAGTAATACCTAATGATGAAGGCATGGAGGCAGTGATGCTTGAAGTAATTAAATCTATGTTATATTCTGACAATACAGTAGGAATATTAATGGAATTGCTTGATGTTATACTTAAATTATAATTTCTTCTCATTTAACAGTGATTTTTTTTCATCAAACAAATGGAGTGGCAATGGGGGCGGCAGTGGCCCCCAACTATGTCAATCTGTATATGTATGGGTGG
Source organism: Protopterus annectens (assembly GCF_019279795.1). Taxonomy (NCBI): domain Eukaryota; kingdom Metazoa; phylum Chordata; order Ceratodontiformes; family Protopteridae; genus Protopterus; species Protopterus annectens. The sequence goes on from NC_056746.1 coordinate 1,068,686,554, forward strand.
AAAACCACTCATATATTACATAATAAGTACCAAAATAATATTGTGGCATTGTATCATTTAATTGATGATGTTTTCTTAATTTGGAGAGGAACAGAAGAGGTCTTATGTGAATTTAAGAAATACATCAACAGTGTGTGTACTTTTTTGGAATTTACCTGCCAATTTAATTTAACAACAATACATTTCTTGGAATTAACTGAAAATGTTAAAAAGAGGATGAAAATAATACGTACTTACATTATAGTAGCATACACCCCAAAAAGACCAAAAAAAATATAGTAAAAGGACAGTTGTTAAGGATTAGTGATCTGACAGAAAGGGAAGAAGACTTTGGTATAGAAAGTGAAAATTTTTTGTGAAAAAAACTTTATCAAAGAGGTTATCCAAAAACAGTCACAGATATTAGAACTAAAGTTTCAACTCAGAGAGGTAAAATAAATAGAAAAGAAGGTACAGAAAATACAAATCAAAATAAAGTGAGAATGCCTATTGTGAATAGTTTGGACTTAGGTAGAAAGAAAGAAATAATAGCAAATAATTGGAAATTGTTTAGGGGTCAAACTGAGTTACTAGAAACTATAGGGCATAAGCCTCTCTTTACCCAAAAAAGAGGGAAAAGTTTCAAAAACTTCTTTCAAAGTAAGTTGACTATACCTAAAGTCAGGTCAGACAGAAATGGAATGGTTGTGTTACAACTGTAATATGTGCAACTATTTGTTCATGGAAAAAATACAGAATGCACTTTGAATAATGTTAAAATAACTGTCAATGGGGTCTTTTCACGCAAATCTAAGTATGTAATTTATGTCACTTTTTGCTTAGAATGTAAATCTTTTTATGTAGGAAGAACTACAAGAGAATTGTACTAAAGAATATATGAACATAGATATGCAGTTTCTACTGTGGATGAAAGGAATGCCCTGGGGAAGCATTACAAACATGGTTCATGCAAAGTTAACTTTAAAATCCTTGTAGTGGACAGTTTAAAAAATGTAGAAAATTCATTTAATCCAGAAGATGACTTGGGGTGGCTGGAATATAGTTGGCAGTTTAGACTCAATCCTTGCTACCCCCTTAGTCTGAACAATAGAGACGATTTTATTATGTATCTGAAACTCAAAGGGTTAAAACACTAAGTATGCATCATGTGATTTTTAAAGTATTTAAATGTGTGTTTTTGAATGTTTGCTTCCAGTCTGGAGAAGTTTTATTACAGATGAAAGCTGAAATTGTCCTTGGATTTTATTAAAACAGCTTGATTTCCTTTGGTGTTGTATAACATAGTTGAGTTGGACAGCAATTATTTAAAGGGGTGAGAAGGAGCTGCACTAGGAGTGGAAGAGAGGGAATGGATGACCAGACAAATTGGATGTGGGAAGGGTATTAGGCACATGAAGAGTGGAAAAGCTGGAGGGGGGGGCATTCTGAAGGGTTCCCTATTGATCTCTGTAAGATGGTGAGTGTTGATATAGAGTTTCATGACAGGGGTGTTTAATAATATTCTGAATGAAGGGAAATTGTCAAATCTATTATGGAAATAGTAGTTATTAGCATATCTAAGACTAAGGAAGATCTAGAGAATGTAGGAAAGTTTACGCTATATCAATCTATAATTCCAATGCAAAGCTCTTTGCGAGGATATGAGTAACAAAGTTGAAGAAGGAGGTATCAGTGGTTATAGGAAAAGATCAGCTAAGTTTTGTAAAGGCTAGGTCATCTACAGACCACTGGCAGTTATTCTTTTTTTTTTTTTTTTTTTGTAGCATGTGCTGAAACTTAGTGAAAAGAGAAGGCCGGAGTTGTGTTAATGGATATTCAGAATATGTTTGATATAATAGGATGGAAATGTATGATTGTAATGCTAATTGAGGGTGTGCAAGAGGATAAATAGATGTAAGGTGCGTGGGCATTACTGACCAGACCTCTCAACTTTCCCTATTTTGGAGGAACATTTCTATTTTCAGAGCTGATTTGCCTTGTATATGATGTTGCTTTTTTGGAGGTATGTCTCTATTTTCTGATTTGATTTACCCCTTCAAATAATTTTCTGATATTTGAGCTGTTTAGTACACAGAAAACCACAGTACATGACTTTCACACTAGTAGCACCTATAAAGCAAAAATAAATGACCTTATGTGGTAGAATTTTGCAATACAGTTAATTAAAGCCTCCAGATTTTACACTGTCTCTTTGATAATGTGCTTATATTTTGCCATCATTTTGTCACTCTCAGTTTTTAAAGATGATTCTGCACAGTATCCCACATTCATACTGGAATCAGGAAGATTTATGTGCTATGTAGTATTCAAATTTAATGATAATTAGATACCCAGATTTTGGCTACCTACCTTTCAATGGCCTTTGTTCCTATTTTCAATGTCTGCAGTTTGAGAGGTTTAACATTGTCCCAAAGGTCAGAATAATGGTAAACGGGGAGCTGACCAAGATATACCTCAGAGGTCAGAATAATTGTGAATGGGGAGCTGACGAAGAAAGACTGAAGAGAAGAGCACTAGGCAGGAGGCCCCCTATATGTCTGTATTGGTGACTGAAATATTACCCTGAAACATAAGTGTCATTTAAATGAAAATGATGACTAAAAGTGTTTTCAATCTTTTTGCAGATCCCTGCTTGTTTCTGCTAAAGATAATAGAAGATAGCATGAAACCTTACAGGTATTTTATTATTTGGGGCAGAATTTGGATTAAAGATTTACCCTAAGAAACAGATAGTGACATGTACTGGAACATATGACAGAAAGCTACTAGTGCTTCCTATCAAAAATGGGGGGCAGGGTGAGAAGTACTCAAGATTAAATGTTTGCTCAACAGGCCAAAGGATAGTAGAAGGTAATGCTAAGGAGATAGAGGAGAATGTTTGAAAAGTTCTGCATAGATGGAGAAGAAAGGTAAATTTGTCAGTGTGTAGGGTGGAAATCACCAGTGATGATATATTATTTAAGGTGTATACAAGTGAGGACCGCAAGACCATTAGTGAATAATAGGAAAAATAGTTGTAACAGTTTTGTGGAGAGAGGTAGAAAAGAAATGATACATAGCATGTGGCTTCAAGTAAGGAAGTGAGAGGCAATGCAGGGAAGCTGGACTTTTGATAAGTACACGACTACCATAAATTTGGTTTAATGCATTAATTGGATGGAATACAAACAGTTAACAGGCCAGATTCCCAAACAAATGTCATAATGAGAATAGAATGGTAGAGGCTGTCTACCTTGCTACAGTAAACTGAACAATACCCCCACCCCTAGTGCAGGATGACATCTTCTCGGGGAGTTGATTTCAATACCTCACAAAGCCAAAGCTGCTGAATTTAAACAAAGTCCTGTGCAGCACCAGCTCCAGCTCTATGTCAGACCCAGTAATACAGGCTAGCAGCTTTCTTGCAGTACCAGGTCTAACATAAATATGGAGATGCATGGCCAGGATACTGCCCAGTGCAAGAGCTCTACTTGAAAGGAGGACTGGTAAATATAGACATGATGGCCATCATATCTGCATTCTTCTCATCCAGAAAGAAGGATGGGCATGCATGGCCAGTAATCCACCATGGAAATACTTTTTATTTTGACAAAAGAAATACTGCAAGCTGTCCCTGGAAGACTTCTGAGGACAGATTGCACTATACTGTACTGCACATGACTGCAATCCCTGGCTCTACCTACTGACTCCCAAAAACCTACAGTACAGCTCTACCTATATGCGATCCTAAGTACTGCAGGCAGCCTGGCTTTTCACCAGGTACTGCTAGTAACACCTAGTTCCATATATAGGTTGAACTTTGTGTCACAGAGATGCCCATTCAGTTCAATGTATTTCTCTAATTATTTGACCTTGCAGATTGGTAAGCTTAACCAATGTACAAAGTTAAATTATTTCAGAGTGATGAATCTGACTCCATTTTTAAAACTGGGTATAGGACATTGAAAATTCTCACTAGCATGCCCTAATCTTTTCGGACTCAGATATGGAATCTGCCCCAAAATAGGTAATTTGGAAGTAAAAAAGAGGTAAGCTAAGAATGGATGAAATGAACAGGGGGACAGTAAAGTCCCTGACTACATATACTGGCGATAAAGGACATTGAAGACCATAATTTATTTATTTTTTGTTGACCGGGAAAGTCCGACTAGGTTCCATAGAGCCTGTTTTCAGTGGAGGCCTGGGGAGAAATGCTTCAGATGCATGTCTTTGGAATGTGGGAGGAAACCGGAGTACCCGGAAGAAACCCATGTGAACATGCAAACTCCACACAGAAGGCACCCCAGCCAAGAATCGAACCGGAGAACCTCTTGCTGTGAGGCAACAATGTTAACCACTGCACCACTGTGCCGCCCAATAATAAAAAAAAATTTCAAAGATTTGGAATACTATTATTACAGAGCTATTATAAAGGATATTTGTAAGGGAAGACAAAATCTGCAGATATAAGGTCATGAAGTCATGAAAAATTATCGCTGGAGGGACAGGTTGTTATATTTAACAATTAATGAAAGCATAAAGATGATCAAAACGCAGGGAAGGTAGACAGTATAAGCTGGAGGAATGCATGGATGAAAGTTAGAAGAGAAATAATAGGAAGAATCTATAAGAACTTGGGTAGAAACCAGGAGGAAGTGGAAATGAATGTATTGAAAGAGAAATGGATAAGGAAGGATGAAGGCTGAAATGAAGACAATGTACGGGAAAAGGCTTGGAAGGTGACTAAACAGTTAAGGATGCTGGGTTCAATACTTGATAAATGAGAATTTTGCATGGATGATATAGATCCTATGTAAGATTAAAGAGGAAAGTTTATGGGTATTTGATATCTGCTAGAGGAGTGAGGAGGGGAAGCAATGTACATATATGGTGGTATATAAGAAAGTCACTGATATATAGGGAAAATGGGAAAAATGTGGCAACTAATTTATGGAAAAATGCTGGAAGAAAATGTCATCTTTTACTTTTCTGGGATGAAGTGAAATGGGACGTGGTGGGATCTGAACGAATGTGCTGAGCTGCAGTGGATTATAGGAGAGTTAGGAAGAGTGGTACAAAAGGAATGGACAAGAGGAAAACATTGTTTTAATTAAGAGGAAGTGCGGGCACAGATGAAAAAGGTCATATGGGAAGTTTAAAGGGAAACATCAGGATAAAGATAAAAAGAGTGACAGAAATTAGGGGAGCTGACGGGAGGCGGAGATGGAAAACTTAGGAAGGTAATGGCTGCATAGAGGATTATAGAGGATTTGAAATGGGATGCTATTCTAAAGGCAGTGGGAAGAAGGCAGTATATTTGAGGGGTTGAGGAGAACAGATAAATAAAATATTTTGCTAGTTCCCTTTGCCAGTTGTCAATTTGACAGTATTTTGGGAGAAAGCAAAGATATTTCTATGGCATGTGATTATATTTTGTATTTGAACACAAATAGATAGTTAAGTATATGATATATAGAAAAATATTTAAGATATGGTAAAGTTACATAGTTGTACATAAAAACAATTATGGGTGCTATACATGAGTGTTATTTAGAGTGGGGGACATATAAAACTGTGTGTTGTTTTAAAAATGGATGAACTGTTGTAGGTTAAATATATGAAATATGAAAAGTTAAAACAATAATGCAAAGGTCTTAACATGGGAGCAATAACCAATAACATAATTCATTTCTGACATGAAATTCAAAACAGACAAATCTCTGAAGTAGTTATTGTATAAAACAGCAGACATATAGAGGCGCCTTGAAATTATGTTATATAAATGAAAATTGATATGAATTACAAAAACTGGAATGTGTGTGTGTGTGTGTGTGTGTGTGTGTGTGTGTGTGTGTGTGTGTCTGTGTGTGTGTGTGTGTGTGTGTGTGTGTGTGTGTGAGTATCTACATATGGGTACAGGGGATTTTAAAACAGATATCTATATAAATAGGCACATAAATAATTCCATAAGCTATAACCATTTTAAAGACAACAGGCAAGAATAAATAAATGAACAGATGAATAAACACTCCAATGAGTAAGTTAATGTATCTTCCAAAGTGTACCTTAATAGTAAGCATTTCATTAATAGCAAAATTTTAGTCATATGGTTGTAATTTATTATATGTAAAATAATTACTTTATTTTGACAAAGTAAATGTGAAACATTAACATAAAGTTTACCCTGCTTTTCTTTGCGGACAACAAAAAACTTCAAATGTGAAACATTTTCAGGGTGTTTATGGTGGAAATGTTTGGCTAAAGGTTAGTTTAAGCAGGATACTTCCTGAGTAGAGTGACAATGGCATAAGCTTATACATTTAAGCCATTGACCATTAACACCATGACAAAGTGTATGATCCCTAAAAGAACATACAGAATAACTATAAAAATATTTATGTCCTTTTCCAAATTCTCCTCTAAGGAAGGTAGAGAGAAAAATTGTGTGGGCAAGTGAGTGAGAAATACTGAGTGAGTTTCTGAATGAAAACATTGGTATCTCTGATTTCTTTACAGACAGATAGGGTTGCTCACAACATAGCAAGTGTTGGATAATCTGACATTGGTTCACTTTGGAGAAAGTGTGAAACAGGCTTTCGCTTACATTACTGCATCTCGACTGCATTTCGCTTAAAAAACAGCTCTGCATATTGTTTTTACTGTACTTGTGTTGCATTTATACTGTTAGCACTTTAAAAAGTTATTTTTTGTTTAATTTAATTGTTAGGCTAACACACTCAAGTGTGCTAGCCGTTTTATAGCATTTACTGTTTGTTACTGTATCTTTTTCTCCTTTCTCTGTAAAAAAAGAAAAAAAAAAAAAAAAATCCTTGTTTTCCAGCTTTTCTGAACTAGAATAGTCCAGTCTTCAGATTTTGCAGATCTCTGGGCTTTGTCTTAGTTCCTGTGCTATCCATATCCTTATTTGGATAAGAGGAAGCTTCTTTGTTCACCAGTGGGAGTGGGGAGCACTGAGCAACCTATTTGTCCCTAGAGGATTGGTTCCAGCCCAACAACTTGTAGTTTATTGGCCATTTTGGATCAATTCCTGGCTCTTTTCAACCCTCTGCTATAAAGCCCGCTTTTGCGTGCTTTTTCACTTGTAAAAGACTCAGCACAGCTCCTCGTGGTGTCCTGCAGAGTTCTACAAGCAGCAGAGAGTGAAAGAGTGACTTTCCTGGATTTATAAGTATTTTTTCTGGCTTTCGCTTACATTACTGCATCTCGACTGCATTTCACTTAAAAAACAGCTCTGCATATTGTTTTTACTGTACTTGTGTTGAATTTATACTGTTAGCACTTTAAAAAGTTATTTTTTCTTTAATTTAATTGTTAGGCTAACACACTCAAGTGTGCTAGCCGTTTTATAGCATTTACTGTTTGTTACTGTATCTTTTTCTCCTTTCTCTGTAAAAAAAGATAAAAAACAAAAAAAATATCCTTGTTTTCCCGCTTTTCTGAACTAGAATAGTCCAGTCTTCAGATTTTGCTGATCTCTGGGCTTTGTCTTAGTTCCTGTGCTATCCATATCCTTATTTGAATAAGAGGAAGCTTCTTTGTTCACCAGTGGGAGTGGGGAGCACTGAGCAACCTACTTGTCCCTAGAGGATTGGTTCCAGCCCAGCAACTTGTAGTTTATTTGGCCATTTTGGGTCAATTCCTGGCTCTTTTCAATCCCCTGCTATAAATCCCGCTTTTGCGTGCTTTTTCACTTGTAAAAGACTCAGCACAGCTCTTCGTGGTGTCCTGCAGAGTTCTACAAGCAGCAGAGAGTGAAAGAGTGACTTTCCTGGATTTATAAGTATTTTTTCTGGCTTTCGCTTACATTACTGCATCTCGACTGCATTTCGCTTAAAAAACAGCTCTGCATATTGTTTTTACTGTACTTGTGTTGAATTTATACTGTTAGCACTTTAAAAAGTTATTTTTTTTTAATTTAATTGTTAGGCTAACACACTCAAGTGCGCTAGCCATTTTATAGCATTTACTGTTTGTTACTGTATCTTTTTCTCCTTTCTCTGTAAAAAAAGAAAAAAAAACAAAAAAAATATCCTTGTTTTCCCGCTTTTCAGAACTAGAATAGTCCAGTCTTCAGATTTTGCTGATCTATGGGCTTTGTCTTAGTTCCTGTGCTATCCATATCCTTATTTGGATAAGAGGAAGCTTCTTTGTTCACCAGTGGGAGTGGGGAGCATTGAGCAACCTATTTGTCCCTAGAGGATTGGTTCTAGCCCAGCAACTTGTAGTTTATTGGCCATTTTGGGTCAATTCCTGGCTCTTTTCAACCCGCTGCTATAAAGCCCGCTTTTGCATGCATTTTCACTTGAAAAAGACTCAGCACAGCTCCTCGTGGTGTCCTGCAGAGTTCTACAAGCAGCAGAGAGTGAAAGAGTGGCTTTCCTGGATTTATAAGTATTTTTTCTGGCTTTCGCTTACATTACTGCATCTCGACTGCATTTCACTTAAAAAACAGCTCTGCATATTGTTTTTACTGTACTTGTGTTGAATTTATACTGTTTGCACTTTAAAAAGTTATTTTTTTTTTAATTTAATTGTTAGGCTAACACACTCAAGTGCGCTAGCCGTTTTATAGCATTTATTGTTTGTTACTGTATCTTTTTCTCCTTTCTCTGTAAAAAAAGAAAAAAAAAAAAAAAAAAACTAGAATAGTCCAGTCTTCAGATTTTGCTGATCTCTGGGCTTTGTCTTAGTTCCTGTGCTATCCATATCCTTATTTGGATAAGAGGAAGCTTCTTTGTTCACCAGTGGGAGTGGGGAGCACTGAGCAACCTATTTGTTCCTAGAGGATTGGTTCCAGCCCAGCAACTTGTAGTTTATTGGCCATTTTGGGTAAATTCCTGTCTCTTTTCAACCCCCTGCTATAAAGCCCACTTTTGCACGCGTTTTCACTTCTAAAAAGACTCAGCACAGCTCCTTGTGGTGTCCTGCAGAGTTCTACAAGCAGCAGAGAGTGAAAGAATGACTTTCCTGGATTTATAAGTATTTTTTCTGGCTTTCACTTACATTACTGCATCTCGACTGCATTTCGCTTAAAAAGCAGCTCTGCATATTGTTTTTACTGTACTTGTGTTGAATTTATACTGTTAGCACTTTAAAAAGTTATTTTTTGTTTAATTTAATTGTTAGGCTAACACACTCAAGTGCGCTAGCCTTTTTATAGCATTTACTGTTTGTTACTGTATCTTTTTCTCCTTTCTCTGTAAAAAAATAAAAAAAAACAAAAAAAAATATCCTTGTTTTCCCGCTTTTCTGAACTAGAATAGTCTAGTCTTCAGATTTTGCTGATCTCTGGGCTTTGTCTTAGTTCCTGTGCTATTCATATCCTTATTTGGATAAGAGGAAGCTTCTTTGTTCACCAGTGGGAGTGGGGAGCACTGAGCAACCTATTTGTCCCAGGATTGGTTCCAGCCCAGCAACTTGTGGTTTATTGGCCATTTTGGGTCAATTCCTGGCTCTTTTCAACCCCCTACTATAAAGCCCACTTTTGCGTGCTTTTTCACTTGTAAAAGACTCAGCACAGCTCCTCATGGTGTCCTGCAGAGCTCTACAAGCAGCAGAGAGTGAAAGAGTGACTTTCCTGGATTTATAAATATTTTTTCTGGCTTTTGCTTACATTACTGCATCTCGACTGCATTTCGCTTAAAAAACAGCTCTGCATATTGTTTTTACTGTACTTGTGTTGAATTTATACTGTTAGCACTTTAAAAAGTTATTTTTTGTTTAATTTAATTGTTAGGCTAACACACTCAAGTGCGCTAGCCGTTTTATAGCATTTACTGTTTGTTACTGTATCTTTTTCTCCTTTCTCTGTAAAAAAAGAAAAAAAACAAAAATATCCTTGTTTTCCCGCTTTTCTGAACTAGAATAGTCCAGTCTTCAGATTTTGCTGATCTCTGGGCTTTGTCTTTGTTCCTGTGCTATCCATATCCTTATTTGGATAAGAGGAAGCTTCTTTGTTCACCAGTGGGAGTGGGGAGCACTGAGCAACCTATTTGTCCCTAGAGGATTGGTTCCAGCCCAGCAACTTGTAGTTTATTGGCCATTTTGGGTCAATTCCTGGTTTTTTCAACCCCCTGCTATAAAGCCTGCTTTTGCGTGCTTTTTCACTTGTAAAAGACTCAGCACAGCTCCTCATGGTGTCCTGCAGAGGTCTATAAGCAGCAGAGAGTGAAAGAGTGACTTTCCTGGATTTATAAGTATTTTTTCTGGCTTTCGCTTACATTACTACATCTCGACTGCATTTTGCTTAAAAACAGCTCTGCATATTGTTTTTTCTGTACTTGTGTTGAATTTATGCTGTTAGCACTTTAAAAAGTTATTTTTTGTTTAATTTAATTGTTAGGCTAACACACTCAAGTGCGCTAGCCATTTTATAGCATTTACTGTTTGTTACTGTATCTTTTTCTCCTTTCTCTGTAAAAAAAGAAAAAAAAACAAAAAATATCCTTGTTTTCCCGCTTTTCTGAACTAGAATAGTCCAGTCTTCAGATTTTGCTGATCTCTGGGCTTTGTCTTAGTTCCTGTGCTATCCATATCCTTATTTGGATAAGAGGAAGCTTCTTTGTTCACCAGTGGGAGGGGGGAGCACTGAGCAACCTATTTGTCCCTAGAGGATTGGTTTCAGCCCAGCAACTTGTAGTTTATTGGCCATTTTGGGTCAATTCCTGGCTCTTTTCAACCCCCTGCTTAAAGCCCGCTTTTGCATGCGTTTTCACTTGTAAAAGACTCAGCACAGCTCCTCGTGATGTCCTGCAGAGTTCTACAAGCAGCAGAGAGTGAAAGAGTGACTTTCCTGGATTTATAAGTATTTTTTCTGGCTTTCGCTTACATTACTGCATCTCGACTGCATTTCGCTTAAAAAACAGCTCTGCATATTGTTTTTACTGTACTTGTGTTGAATTTATACTGTTAGCACTTTAAAAAGTAATTTTTTGTTTAATTTAATTGTTAGGCTAACACACTCAAGTGCGCTAGCCGTTTTATAGCATTTACTGTTTGTTACTGTATCTTTTTCTCCTTTCTCTTTAAAAGAAAAAAAAAACAAAAAAAAATATCCTTGTTTTCCCACTTTTCTGAACTAGAATAGTCCAGTCTTCAGATTTTGCTGATCTCTGGGCTTTGTCTTAGTTCCTGTGCTATCCATATCCTTATCTAGATAAGAGGAAGCTTCTTTGTTCACCAGTGGGAGTGGGGAGCACTGAGCAACCTATTTGTCCCTAGAGGATTGGTTCCAGCCCAGCAACTTGTAGTTTATTGGCCATTTTGGGTCAATTCCTGGCTCTTTTCAACCCGTTGCTATAAAGCCCGCTTTTGCGCGCGTTTTCACTTGTAAAAGACTCAGCACAGCTCCTCGTGGTGTCCTGCAGAGTTCTACAAGCAGCAGAAGGTGAAAGAGTGACTTTTCTGGATTTATAAGTATTTTTTCTGGCTTTCGCTTACATTACTGCATCTCGACTGCATTTCACTTAAAAAACAGCTCTGCATATTGTTTTTACTGTACTTGTGTTGAATTTATACTGTTAGCACTTTAAAAAGTTATTTTTTGTTTAATTTAATTGTTAGCCTAACACACTCAAGTGCGCTAGCAGTTTTATAGCATTTACTGTTTGTTACTGTATCTTTTCTCCTTTCTCTGTAAAAAAAAAAAAAAAAAAAAATATCCTTGTTTTCCCACTTTTCTGAACTAGAATAGTCCAGTCTTCAGATTTTGCTGATCTCTGGGCTTTGTCTTAGTTCCTGTGCTATCCATATCCTTATTTGGATAAGAGGAAGCTTCTTTGTTCACCAGTGGGAGTGGGGAGCACTGAGCAACCTATTTGTCCCTAGAGGATTGTTTCCAGCCTAGCAACTTGTAGTTTATTGGCCATTTTGGGTCAATTCCTGGCTCTTTTTAACCCCCTGCTATAAAGCCCGATTTTGCGTGCTTTAGCGTGAAGTTGCTCATAGAGCAGCATAGGGCAGCACCGGTTAATCAAGTTTAAACTATTTCCGGCTCCGTAAAGTCTACTCTTCAATTTTTCCCTTAGTACTGCTCTACTTGCAATCTAAACAGCCTATACTCTAACTGAAAAGCTCAGCATTTGCTCCTAAAGCATTTTTTATTCAGGTAAAGCACTCTTAAACAAAAGAAAGTACTTCTTTCACCTAAATTCCCTTGAGTACCCATTTCCCTATAGATCCTTTCTGACTCAGTTACACAGCAATCTTTTTCACTATTCTAGAATGTCGAAGGGTCAGTTGCTGGCATCCTCTCCTGTTCAGCCGGTGAATCTGGGAATCTTGAGGCAATGTTACAATTGCCTCATGTACACAGACAACCCTCTCCTCCTCCCAACAAATACAAATATATGCAAGAGATGCAACTATATAGCCAAACTGGAGGCTGAGCTCTCTCAATTCAGTACTGGCAAAACCAGGCAGGAGGAGAAGGTAACCAAGCCCACCACAAACCCAGTCTCACATAGAACTATCACAACTGCAAACCAAACATAAAAACACACAAAAACATACTCGGAGGCGCTGATTAAAAATCTACCAAAACAACAGAGGCCTCCAAAGCAGACACCCAAGCAACCGCCACCTCAAGACATAGCACATACAACACATAGTTCACAAAGTCAGTGTGCTAAACAGTCACAGCCCTTAAGGCCAAACAACATGCCAGACACACTTGTAATAGGTGACTCCATAGTCAGACACACTGACGTCCCGCTCACCAGACTGAACAAGGAGAGGGTCACAGTAAGCTGCCTGTCGGGAGCTAGAATCCGCCCCATAACACAAGCACTCAGGTCACTCCACAGCAAGTACAAATATGACTCAGTCATTGTACATGCCAGTGTGAACGACCTGAGACGTACCTCCCTGGACTACATGAAAAGAGACATAGTGGAGCTCTCTGATTATGTAGCCCAGGCCGGTATGACCCTGACCCTGAGCAGCATCTTACCCTCACCAAGAATGATGCCACAGTACAAAGACAAAATGATCAGTTTTAACAATTGGCTTAATTACTGGTGTCATTCAAAGGGGATCCAATGTCTGTCTGCTTGGGATGACATGCTCGACAAGCCACGCTGCTTCGCAAGGGATGGCTTGCACCTGTCACCCCTGGGCTTCCGGATATTGGCCAAGGCTCTTGCCACCCCCATAGTGCCTTTTTAGGCAAGGCTGAAATGACAAACCTACCTCCCTAGAAAACACAAGTGGAAAAAAAATAAGGGTAATGCTGCTCAATGCCAGAAGTCTAAACTTCAAGATGCACGCCCTCAAAGCCCTCCTCAGTATGGAGAACATCGATGTCTGTGCAGTGACTGAAACCTGGTTCAAGGCTCCTGAGAGCACCCCAGCACTATCAGGTTTTACCTCATATCATGCTTTCCGGCCCCAAAACTTGGACCGAACCACAAAAGGAGGGGGAGTATCCATATTCATCAAAGATACCCACACCTCCAGGTTAGTGGCAATGCACGAAGCATCGGAGACCATCCAGGTGCAACTAGCCATAGGCAAAACTGCCTTACAATTTGTAGCATGCTATAGACCACCCTCTCAAACTCAGGAAACTCACACAGCCTTCCTGAAGACACTGGAGAGTATGAATGTCTCTCCAAATACCATCATATTGGGAGACTTCAACTACCCAAACATAGACTGAGAACATTAGTCAAGCCCAAACACCCTAGCCCAAAGGTTCCTAGAATTCATAAACTCAAATGCGATGGAACAACTAGTCACCATTTCCACAAGAGGAGACAATATACTAGACCTGATCATCACAAACATGGGAACAAAATGCTCCACACCGGAAGTATATCCCTCATTGGTAAGATCAGACCATAAATTAATCTCACTGGAAATCCACATCCCGCCCCCACCCCCTGCACATAAGACCACAGTGAAGAACTTCTCAAAAGCCAATTTCACACTTATTAAGACTAAAGTGGTATCCTTCAAGGTCCCTGGGCCAGTGGAAACCACAACCCACACTGCTGAATCCTTTGCAAATGCCTTCTACGGGCACCTTCAAGAATGCATGGATCATGCAATCCCAAATAAAACCAAGATCCATTCCCCCAAAGGCAGGCTCCCGGTCTGGTGGTCCCCAGCCATAAACAAACTTTACAACAGAAGGAGGAAGCTACTACATGACAGAGCAAAATCCCTAAATGGGAAGGCATCTCTGATCAGTACTAGCAAGAAACTACGATCACTCATAAAATCATCCAAGGCCAACTTTGAGAGAAAAATCGCAAAAGACACAAAAGACAATCGCAAGGCCTTCTTTAGCTATGTTAGAAACCTGGGTGGAAACTCCCAAATATGCTCAGAGTTAGTCCAAAATGACAATAAATGCACTGAACCCACTGACATTGTCAACATTCTGGCAGATAGGTTCAGTGCAAATTTCTCCCCCCCCCCCCCAAAAGGAGAAATAACTATCCCAGCAGAGTGTAGCCTCCCTAACATCTCAGATGCCCAGGTGAGAGCCGCCCTCTCTAAAGCTAAAAACACAGCATCAATGGGACCGGACGGTGTCCCGGGCTGTGTGCTACATGAACTCCAAGAGGAACTAAACCCAAACATAAGGCTGCTGTTTAATCTTAGCCTTACTATAGGATACGTACCCAAAGAGTGGCGTACGGCAACAGTGGTCCCACTTCACAAAGGCGGTGCTTCTACAGACCCTGGAAATTACCGCCCCATAAGCTTGACGAGCCTGGTCTGCAAAGCTATGGAGAGGATCATTATGGAACTCATAAACAAAGACATTGGGGACCTACAGACATTGGATCCTACCCAATTTGGCTTTGTCAAGGGCAGATCCTGCCTTTTAAACTTGGTTGACTTTTTTGAAACCGTCACTAAGGCCATTGATGAAGGTAAGGCAGTTCACACAGCCTACCTTGACCTTGCAAAAGCCTTTGACACAATACCACACTCGGGCATCATAGACAAACTCACCAGCTTAAATGTAAACCCATATGTCACGAGATGGGTTGCAAACTGGCTCAAGGACAGAACCCACAGGGTCAGAGTTGCTGGAGCTATGTCAGACTCTAAGCCAGTCACAAGCGGTGTCCCACAGGGCTCAGTCCTGGGACCCCTCTTGTTTGGCATTTATTTTTCTGAGGTACAGGCAAACATAGGAGGATTATGGCTGACAAAGTTTGCAGATGACTGCAAACTGGGCACCATAATTGATACTCCAGCGGACACAAACATCCTTCAGAGAGGACTCATAGAAATGGATAATTGGTGCCAGAGCCATGGCCTTAAGCTTAACGCCAAAAAATGTATAGTCATACCCTTTGGGAAAAACAAGGTACCCACAAATTACCACATAAGTGGTAATCCATTAAGTACGGAAGAGGTAATCAGGGACCTAGGGACCCAGGTTGACAGTAACCTCTTATTTGACACTCACATTGCCAAAGTGGTTAGAAAGACCTTCTATATTGCCCACCTTATCAGAAAGGGTTTCACATCTAGATCAAGAGAGGTCATTGTGCCCCTCTACTCATCTCTTATTAGGCCAATGATTGAGTACAATGCCCCATTTGGGATGTATCTTACCCGACACCTGCAGCAGTTGGAAAGACCCCAAAAGTTCCTCACCAAGAGGATAAAGGGTCTTAAACATATGTCATATGCTGCCCGACTGAAAAAACTCCAGCTCTATTCAGTCGCATACCGCCTACTCAGAGGTGGCCTGTGCCTAACGTACAAGGCCATGTCCAATCCGGAATTAATGGACATGCTCCACCTCAAAAAATCCAAATCCATCAGAGCCACGAGAGCAAGAGACTTAAACCTCAACACAGAAATAAATAGGACATGCTGGAGGGACAGATTCATAACCCAGAGGCTCCCTACACTCTGGAACAAAATCCCAATCCATGTTAGGCAGAGTCCCTCACTAACTCTATTCAAGAGAAGTCTTGACGAGTGGATGGGAGATCATAGGTTTACCCCGGGGGTCATCTCTGTGTCACTACTAGACAGAGGCACAGTAAACTAAACCCTAAATGGGCGTAGTATTCTCATCCTAAGGGGTGGTGAAAGCCACACACACTCTGGCTAGGCTTATAAATGCCCTAGGGCAGATAGCCTAATACGAACCTATGAACCTATGAACTACCTGTCGGTGATCATCCTTTCTGCAAGATTCTGCGGCCTCACAGTATGAATAATAAAGATTGGAGTGTGGTCATAATAGCTTGCATACTGTACAGTTCAAGTGTATGTACTTTGATCATGTGCATTTATACTCAAACTGCAGTTTATGACCTCTGTTGACCTGCCTAGTGTGATGTGAGATTACTAGGAATGAGTCTGTGTACTGTATCCTCAATGCAGTCCCCCACCTCTGGCGCTTGTCTTGGTAAACTCTGAATATCCCCTGTTTGTTCCTGTGCCTGTTACACTGTCTGAGGTACGTTGGTCAGTACTGTAGTCTGCTTCTGTCTGTCACTTCAGTAGCTCCTCCTAGTAGTGGCAGGAAGTCTTGCGTGTATGGCTGTCTCACAAAGTGCTGCAGCCTGAATATTCATACACAGGTAAGTCTGCTTTTGATTAACTTCTCAGCTCCACTTCAGCACACTGCCCATTAAAAAAATCATATCTGGCTAATGTAACTCACTGAATAGTACAACTAGAGTGACTTATTTAAGATCTAACTGCTACCATAATAAAAGGAACTTACATTTCACATACGTTTCCTGTGCGGCCTTTCATAATGTGAGATTCTGGCCCATTTTTAGATACAGGATCCTGACATTACCACTGAGGAAGCAAGGGTGTAGCTAGGCATACTTTTTGTACTCTACTGGGTACAGTTTTCTAAACATTACTTAGTATGGCCATGGGTTCGCCATGTCCACAACTGTCTAAATTAATGCCTCAAATAAGAGTTACATAGATTGAAATATTGATATATACATACATATATATATATATATATATATATATATATATATATACACACACACACACACACACATTTATATATATATATATATATATATATATATATATATATATATATATATGTGTGTGTGTGTGTGTGTGTGTGTTTAATGTTTTAGAGGGAAAGTAATGCAAACATTTCTTAAGTGCTGCTGGGTAACATGTCAAATGTTTAATGACCAGGTGGATTCGTAGGCAGTAATAACAACACAGAAGTACAAAATTAAATTGTCTGGCTACACCTTTGTGAGTAAGACATAGGTGTGACTTCTGAGGAAGATTTGCAAAATCTGACAATCTTATTGCACTTCACAGCATGTTTACAACATGGCCCTTTTCAAACATTGGGTTAGAAACATTCAAATTATACAAAAAGGTTGAAGTTTTGCAATGCTGCCTTCTGATTCTGAAATATAGAATACTGCAAATTTTTATCAAAATTGCTTTATATACTGTCATCAAAGTGAATGCTATCATTGTGCAAACCCTGGCTGAACAATGTGTTCAAACTTTAGGTGTACAATGATGGCCTTGGACTTGTAAAGGTCATTTTGATCTTAAAATTTGTACTTTTAGGCACATAAGGGAAGGCTTATTCCTGTATTACTTGAAGAAAAAGTGAAAAGAACTATGAGCTGTAAGATTAAAATAACAAATGTATGTCTCCTGTAAAGAATAAGTGAAAAGAGTGATTCACTGGGCCCTGGGTGTCTATTGTAAGGTGATTTCTTGAAAAACTTTGTAATTGATGTTAGTAAGAAATATTTCTGTCCTCACAATGTAACTATTTATATATTTTGTATGTACTGAATGTTCATTTGATTGCCCATCGTTTTGTTTATTTAAAACTTTGGAATGCCCATTATTTTATAACATTGTAATGTTATATAATTTGTAAATACTGATTGTATATATGAAACTCTAGAATGCCCAGTGCTCTATAGCATTGTATTTTGTTTATATTACGCTGTTAATTTTTTTGTTTTTGTTGAGTTTCTAACCTTGTCCCTGTACAGAATTAAACTAAATAGTATCTAGCACCTTATACTATGCATACTTGTACTGTTACTGTTTCATTGTTCAATTCGGAGCTTTTCTTCCTGGGCCTCTGCTGAAAAAGGACGTATGTCCAGTCGGACTTTCCTGGTAAACAAATGTAAAATAAATAAATAAAATAAAATATCCACTATGTGTGACTGCAGCATTACATTTGCTAATATTCTCCCATACATCAGATACATAAGCACCTGCCTGGGAATATCAACATCATCTTTATTCCTGGCTTAAATACTGCAGCTTGTTCAGCACTTTTCACATGTAATGGGGTGAGAGTTGGCACTGTCTGCCCAATGGCATGCCACATGACAGGATTACTGTGTGAGGGCAGAAAGTGAAAAAATGATGTCAGATTCGTTTATACGTTGGGACACTGTGCAGTATGCTACTATGTTCGAGCAGTTCAGATCTAGCTATGTCTCTGAAGCTCACTCTACCAGGCATACTTGATGTATCATATTATACAGTTACATCACATATGTATCAAATCTGAAAAAAGTGCAACATGTTATCCTAGTGCTCTGTTGTCACAAAAATAAAAAGCAAGTAAAAGTAAGCACATACATAATAGGCTGCATGCTAAGGCCTTTGTATTTCCTACTTACTGTGATACACAGCATTGACATATAGCATATACAATCAGTGCTATTTAAAATGTTAATTTTGCTACATCAGTGATAGCACATGCCATTCTCTTATGTATATAATGGATTGCTTTCCTAGTACCTTGTCTGCAACAGTAATGAGCTGAAATGCACACAACTTTATCACTAAGCCATCAGGGTCATCTCTATAGCAATAACATCTTTGCCCTCACCCCAATCCCCCACCTTATAGACAATTTCATTTGTACAGCTCACACAATAACAATAAAATTAGTTATGGAAGAAAAATTTCATCTGAACTTACAGTAGGGCAGTGTTACAGGCTTCTAGCTTCTGAATTTATGGATAAATAGTGCCATCTACTGGTCGAGTCATAAAGTGGTACAACAGCTATTTCAGGCATATTCTTGTAAATAGCAACCAATGCATGTATTGTTAATGAACCAGCATTTCTACTTCTGAATGTGAATACATTAAAAAACCTAGAGGGACAATTTTGCCCCACATAATTATGATAAGAAACGTCCTTGTGAAAATCATTGACAGGGTAGATTCTCTAAAAAAATCTGTTGCCCAGTAGAGACAAATGACCAAGAAAAATATACTAAACGCTTGCTCTGCAGAACAGAAAGGCCTTATTTTTCTTATTCTTTGATATCTTTGTAGAACTCTAAGGATAACAAGTTGTTGTATGCATAAGTAATTACTGATAACTAGGAGTGAATCAGGTCCTAAAGCATGTCTGGGAGGTAAGGGGTAATGAGTTAACATAAATAACCAAATGTATCCTTGCTCAGGTAGCTGTACATTAGAAGTGCAAATCCAAGAAAGTCATTACTGTGCTTTATGAAACAGGCAAGGATGACCATAACCCAGCTATTTAATGCCCATGAACTAAGAGTTATACTACCCATCTGGCAGCCACGCTGCAGAAGAGTTGTTGCCTATTTCATATGTGTACAGAACATGATTGGCAGTATATGTGTCAGTTGATTAAAAGTTCATAAATTGATTAAACAGATGTCTTCCTATTAAATGTGATGAGAGGTTGTACCTGATTACACAAAAATGCAGCAAACTCTAGGACTGTGACTTGAAAGGAAGCAAAACATGTATATTCATTTTATCATTTTTGATCAGTAGCCAATGATTCTCTTCTTACTTGATAAAACATATGTTTCCTGCCCCATCTCACTAGTTGGCTATAGAAAGGGTTTCCAGAATCTTTCCATCTGAATGAAACTGTACCATTCACTGCTGTTCCAATGTCCAGCTCTCTGACATTCAAGATTAGTTCATGAATCAGTGTGGCACTGCCACAAATAGTAAGATTATTTCATGACTCAGTGTGGCACTGCCACGATTAGTAAGACTTCTTCATGAATCAGTACGGCACTGCAATAGTTAATAAGATTATTTCATTCATCAGTGATGCACTGCCAAAAAATAGTAAGCTTATTTCATGAATCAGTGTTGCACTGCCATGATTGTAACATCAGTTCATGAATCAGTGTGGCACTGCCATGATTAATACGATTATTTAATTAATCAGTGTGGCACTGCCATGATTAGCAAGATTAGGTCAAGAATCAGTGTGTCACTACCACATACAGTAATTAGTACAGCTATCACTGTTCCATTGTGCTGGCAAGTTATCAAGCTTTACACTTTACAATATTTTTTTAGATTACAAGACACTTACAGTGGATTTCAAATAAAGCATGATTATAGTTACAACAGTGCGTAAGGATCGTACATACAGAAGGAAGTAAAAGAACTGGCTGTAATCAATAGCTGGCAATGAAAGCACATTGAAAACATTAATTACTTAGTATAAGAATATTCTGCCTCTTTAAGTATGCATTTTATAACAATCATGTGTATATATATATATTTTTTATTTTAGTTATTTAACATTTGTTAACCGGGAAAGTCTGACTTGGAACAAAGCCAATTTTCAGAGAAGGCCCAGGAAGAAACACTCCAGATGTATGTCTTTGGAACGTGGGAGGAAACCAGAGCACCTGGGGAAAACCCACACGAATGCAGGGAGGACATACAGATGCTACACAGAAGGCATCCCAACCAAGAATTGAACTAGAGAACCTCCTGCTGTGAGGCAACAATGCTACTGCTGCACCACTGCATCATCCAGCATGTGTAGTAATTCTAAACTGAAAACTCAGAAATATATTCCCTAATTCACTCCATCAATGAAGAAATGCAGTGAGCAAATGATAAAACAAAACAATCAATGCTGAAGTGCTTATAAACATCAGAATATTTATACTGTATGACATTATATACACAAACTATACAAACTAATTCACTAGTTTGTGCTCTTAATGGGATTTTATGTATCAGATTCTAAGGGCACTCCATCCCACCTAAACTCTTAGCTTTTACTTTTAAAGTCTGCCCAAACAAGGAATACTAAAGGAAATTAAAAAAATCCCTTTGAAAACATCATCTTGACAGTTACTCATATTTAGGGACACTACAAAACAACTTGCAATGTGCCAAGTAGCCAAAGTTTCTCTACTCTGATATTTCATTATTCATGTTACACACAGTTCCACTAACCTAACATCCCAGTAAGTGACAATTTGCATGACCAAATCCCTCATTTGGAGTAGTACTGTGCTGATGTTCATCGTGTTTCACTGTTGCAGTCATCACTGTAGGGTTCTTCCTGCCGGCAGGCAGCCCTCGGTCGGCCAGAATCCCAAAGTCTGGGTCCAGTGTCGGCTGTGTACTCACCCTCCCTGACATCAGTGCCCCAGGGGTACAAAGCTCCCAGCCAACGCCATGTTCTCCAGTCTTTCTTGCCGCACGGTGGAAGCAGTTCGCAAGTGCCGGTCGGCTGACTCCTGTTATTTTTGGTGCTTCATGCCGAAGACATTCTTCTTTTCAAAGCTAAGTACCCCTTTGGGAAAACCTTTTTCTTGCTCCAGACCGATGTCAGAAAAAGTTAATAATTGTATTTCATGTGGGAAGCAAATACCTCATAAGGATTTTCACTCTTACTGTATTCCTTGTCTAGGCCCTGACCACAACGTAGATAGTTGTCGGTTTTGTGCTAGATTTAATCAATGTACTATTAAACAGAGATACGATTTTGCCTTTCATTACTTTGGGAGGTGATTTAATTATAACATGTCGTCGGACACGCTTCCGACTACCGGAGTTCATAAAAGGCGCAAGGATAAGGATAGGCCTCCGAGGTCCAAATCAGATGACAGTTTACAATCAGAGCCAGCTGCTGGTTCGGCCGTCATCAGTGAGGCGCTTTCACAGCCCCTGTCATTGGCCATTATAGAACCGCTTGCCGAAATGAACTCCCATGAGGAGCTGACTAGGCCTTCGGATATTCCAGGTGCAGGACCTTCGGATAATGCTCCCTCGGATGGGTCCGGAGCTGCTGTGCAGGTACCGGCTTCCGAGGGGGTTTTCAGGCTTATGCAGCTTCAGGTAAAGGCAAAGACAAAGACTCCTTCTAAAACAAAGACTCAAGCCCAGGCCTCCTCTGATCCGGGACCTAAATCTCAAAAACAAATGCTTAAAATGGGAGAGGACTTGCTAACTATGATTAGGGGTTCCCATCCCCCTCCAGACAAAAGGCCAAGACAAGAATTGGATTATGAATCCTCTGATCAGGTATCTATCTCTTCAATGTCTTCCTCTGAACAGGATTATACTTTCCCTCCTTATGAGGATTCTGATGCTGAGGAATCCATTCCTTCAGCTTCTCCTCCTGAAGATTACTCTTTTGGGGAAACTTTACATGACATGAGGGAACATTTTCACTGGGAAGGACAGGAGTACTCTGAATCTAAGAGAAGGCTTAGGGATTTCCTTCTTCTTCCCCAACACAGACCCCTGGCTATTCCTCCTATTTTGGATATTGTGGATGATATCTTTTCTGAGTCTAATTTAACCCCTGACTCCTTTCCTCCGGCCCCTGCTAAGCCTGATAGATATTACAGAGTCCCTGACTCTCACTAGTTTCTAGTTAAAAATCCTACTGCTGATCCAGAAACCATTTCCCAGGGTCCTAAGGGTGTTAAGGCCGCCACTGCTAAGAACTCTATTCCGTCAGATAAGGATTCTAGAGCTTTGGAGAGATGGGGAAAAAAAGTGTATACTTCTGCTACTTTATCTATTAGGGCTTTGAATTGTCAATTTCATATGTTGAAATATCAGCAATACCTTTTGTCTGTTATGAAACAAAAACTGTGTACCATTTCTGCATGTGCAGACAATAAGGAATTACAAGATTTGATGCATGCTACTGAGCAGGTGAGGAAACATACCTTACACTGTGGTTTTGATGCTTTGGAGTCCTCTTGCAGGGCAGCAGCCACTGGCACGGTCATTAGAAGGCATGCTTGGCTAAAGGAACAAAATTTGCCTGATCAAGTAAAAGCAAAATTACTGGATGCTCCTGTGCAACATAATGTTTTGTTTGGGTCTAATGCTGAAGAGGTTATAAAGAAAATGGAGGATAAGGCAAAATCCATGCAAACGGTTAAGGATTTCTTACAAGTTCAGCCTCCTAGATTTAGCAGAAATTGGCCAGCTAAAAATTGGTCCTTTCCCAGCTTGGACAGGCCTCAGAGGGGTAGATATAGATGCCCCAGAGAGAGGGCCCAAACACAGACCTCTTATAGACCTAGACAGTGGAGTGCTTCCACCCCCAGGGGTGGAGAAGATAGGTCTCAACCTTATAGGAAAGAGGCTCAATGACTCCCCCTGCATGGCTCCAGGAACCTCTCTCCTGGAAGCTCCTCTGGGAAGAAAACTTTCTCTTTTTCACCAAAATTGGACTTGCATAACCCAAGACAAGTGGGTTCTGGATGTAGTTTTAAGAGGTTACAAATTCCACTTTCACACCTTACCAAAACCAAACGGATGGCCAGACCTACCAAAAACTCAATGGGCGGAGGCATTAAAACAGGTGAGGTCCCTCATGGCTATGAGGGCCATAGAACTGGTTCCAAATTCAGAGATGGGACAAGGCTTTTATTCAAGACTCTTTCTAGTTCCCAGAAAGCAAAATACTTGGAGACCCATCCTGGATCTGTCAGTCTTAAATACTTTCCTAGAGATACCAAAGTTCAAGATGCTTACTCTGCAGCAGGTCCTGCCAATGTTGAGCAAAAATGCATGGATGGTGACATTGGACTTTAAAGGAGGCTTACCTACACATTCCTATCAGACAGGAGTGCAGAAGATACCTCAGGTTCAAGGCAGGCTCGAAACATTACCAATTCTCTGCGCTGCCCTTTGGCTTGTCTACTGCGCCCAGGGTCTTTGCCAAGTGCCTGGCACCAGTAGTAGCTTACTGCAGACTCAAGGGAATTCAAATTTACCCTTATCTGGACGACTGCCTTATTCAAGCAGACAGCAAGGACATCTTACTCCAGCACCTGGAATTTGTTCAGAATCTACTCAAGTACCTGGGATTCACTGTGAACATAAAAAAGTCAAATTTGGCACCCACTCAACAGATAACTTTCCTGGGTGCCCTTTTAAACACTACAACCCAGATGGCATTCCTGACGCCAGAAAAACAACTACAGCTGGCTTCAACTTTCAAAAGCCTAGCATTAATGTCTCAGCTAACTGCAAGGAAATTCCTGCAGGCTTTGGGCTACATGGCTTCCTGCATCCTACTCATACCATCTGCAAGACTGCATATGAGGAAGATACAATGGTACCTAAAAAGCGTATGGTCCCAGCATTGTCGCAGTCTGGAAACAGTAATTGCTGTCTTGCCTTGCCTGCAAAAGGAATTTCATTGGTGGGCCACGGCATGTCTTCAAAACAAAGGGAAAGCCTTCAGTCTACCTCCAGCCTACCAAGTGATAACCACGGACGCCTCGGATTATGCATGGGGAGCCCACTTGCAGGGGAAAGGCCTGTAAGGTTTTTGGACAGAGGATCAGAAGCATCTACATATCAATTTAAAAGAGATGTTAGCTGTACGGAATGCCCTCTTGGCTTTCAGGGATCTTTTACAGCCAGGGCAGCTACTGATATGGACAGGCAACACCACAGTTATGTGGTACATAAACAAGCAAGGGGGTTCACGCTCCTACCCCCTTTGCATACTAGCTATGACTCTATGGAACACAGCACTAGCTTGCAAGGTGGATCTACAAGCTCAATTCCTGCCAGGGAAACAAAACACTCTGGCAGACAGCCTGAGCAGGAACCTGTCAGACCCACACGAGTGGATGCTAGGCACCAAAATATTCAAGATGATTACAGAAGCCTGGGGCTGCCCGGACATAGGTCTATTTGCATCTCCCCACAACTGCCAGTTACAGACTTTTTGCACAAGGACATATCACAAGCTAGCATGAAAGTGGATGCTCTCTCATTCAGCTGGAGGAACCTCTCGGGGTATGCCTTCCCACCACTACCTCTTCTACCAAGGGTGTTATTAAAAATAAAACAGGACAAACCAAAGCTGATCTTACTAGCCCCGAATTGGCCTCGACAATTTTGGTACTCAACACTGATAAATCTATCCCAGGAACCTCCTTGGATTCTACCTCAGATTCCAAATCTTTTGTCTCAACATCAGGGCCAGGTCCTGCACTCTCATATCAAAACTCTCAGCCTGGCAGCCTGGCGTATTCAGGGTCTATAATTAATCCTACCCTTTCCAAACAGGTTATGGATGTCATCTTAGAAGCTAGAAGGCCTAGCACTAGGAAATCTTATGCAGGTAAATGGAAGAGATTTTGCACCTGGATGCATGCTCAGGAATCGGATCCTCACATTCCAAATATTCCATTGATTTTGCATTACCTAACAGATATGTTTCATAAGGGTTTATCTTTTTCTTCCATAAAAATACATGCCTCAGCTATCTCTGCACATTATAATACAGATCCTCCAATTTTTTCACATCCACTTCTGAAACAATATCTCAGAGGAGCAAAGAATTTAAGGCCTCCTAGGACTCCTCCCATTCCTGCCTGGGACCTCAATTATGTCCTGGAAAAGCTTACTTTGCCACCTTTTGAGCCTGCTGCCACATCCAATATAAAGTATTTATCATGGAAGACTGTTATCCTACTGGCTTTCACTTCAGCCAGGAGAGTCTCGGAGTTACAAGCGCTCATGGCTGTGGAACCTTACATTATTTTTCATCAAGACAGGGTTTCTTTGAGGACTAACCCTACTTTCATGCCTAAAGTGGTTTCTAAAGTGGCTTTAAACCAAACTATTCACCTGCCAACTTTTTTCCCTAATCCACAAAATAAGGGGGAGAGGATCTTGCATTCTTTGGATGTACACAGGCAGCTTCACTTTTACCTGGACAGAACCAAGGATATCAGGAAAACAGAACAACTGTTTGTTTCTTATGCAGCAAATTCCCAAGGCAAAGCTATTTCAAAACAGACCATTTCTAAATGGATTGCTCATGGAATCAGATTTTGTTACTCTCATCATGGAAAGCAAATCCCTGGAAAAATTAGGACTCACTCTACCAGAGCTGCTGCTACTTCAGCTGCCTTTCTCAGGGGAGTTCCTACCAAAGATATTTTGGAAGCTGCAACTTGGAGTTCAGTGCATACTTTCTCTCAGCACTATAATCTCCCTCTTTATTCTAAGTCTAGGGCAGGCTTTGCTTCTACAGTCTTGCAAGGCCTTCTAGCCACCCCTTCTACTCTATAACCACCATCCTTTATCTCAGCTTTGGGATTCAACCCTACAGTGATGACTGCAACAGTGAAACACGATGAACATAGTACAGTTGTGTACACTTACCATAAATGTAGATGTCCGAGTGTCTTCACTGTTGCAGTCTGGGTTACCCACCCTACTGTCCCCTCTTATACTTTTATTGGTGTGGTTCCCTGCTTCACCCTTCTTCTGAGGTGTATTTGCTACAGGGTATGGGGTTTGTTGTATGTTACATTTTTGTTTTACTTTTAGCCTTTACTTTTGGGCACCTGACATCTGGGGCAAGAAAAACTGGAGAACATGGCGTTGGCTGGGAGCTTTGTACCCCTGGCGCACTGACGTCAGGGAGGGTGAGTACATAGCTGACGCCGGACCCAGACTTTGGGATTCTGTCTGACTGAGGGCTGCCTGCCAGCAGGAAGAACCCTACAGTGATGACTGCAACAGTGAAGACACTCGAACATCTACATTTATGATAAGTGTACACAACTGTACTTTTCACTGAGTGCCCTGCCTAACTACACTACAAAGTAGACCAGGCAGTACTGTGTTGTTTCACTGAGCTCCCTGCCTGCCTACACTACAAAGCAAACCAGGCAGTACTGTGCTGTTTCACTGAGCTCCCTGCCTGCCTACACTACAAAGCAGACCAAGCAGTACTGTGCTGTTTCACTGAGCTCCCTGCCTGCCTACACTACAAAGCAGACCAGGCAGTACTGTGCTGTTTCACTGAGC
This sequence comes from Protopterus annectens, assembly GCF_019279795.1. Taxonomy (NCBI): domain Eukaryota; kingdom Metazoa; phylum Chordata; order Ceratodontiformes; family Protopteridae; genus Protopterus; species Protopterus annectens. The sequence continues at coordinate 1,068,713,619 of NC_056746.1, forward strand.
TCCTTGCCTACCTACACTACAAAGCAGACCAGGCAGTACTGTGCTGTTTCACTGAGTGCCCTGCCTACCAACACTACAAAGCAGACCAGGCAGTACTTTGCTGTTTCACTGAGCTCCCTGCCTGCCTACACTACAAAGCAGACCAGGCAGTTCTGTGCTGTTTCACTGAGCTCCCTACCTGCCTACACTACAAAGCAGACCAGGCAGTACTGTGCTGTTTCACTGAGTGCCCTGCCTACCAACACTACAAAGCAGACCAGGCAGTACTTTGCTGTTTCACTGAGCTCCCTGCCTGCCTATACTACAAAGCAGACCAGGCAGTACTGTGCTGTTTCACTGAGTGCCCTGCCTACCTACATTACAAAGCAGACCAGGCAGTACTGTGCTGTTTCACTGAGCTCCCTGCCTGCCTACACTACAAAGCAGACCAGGCAGTACTGTGCTATTTCACTGAGTACCCTGCCTGCCTACACTACAAAGCAGACCAGGTCCCATCACACTGCACACATGCACACAGTCTCCAACCCCCATATAGTTACTAGTACTGCATATTAGCATCCTTGATGCCAACATGTGATCCTTACCAGTACCAAGTTGTACTGGTCCCTTGTCATGCACCAGTCACTCTCAGTGATGCCTTGATAAATCAGCTGATATTCTCCACACAGGCATAATCCATCATGTTAATGAGTCTAATGATTCCTGAATCTCCTCCATTCCCCTCAGAAATAGCAAATTTATTTCAAGTGGTGATATGGTGGCTCGTGATTGTATTGTACCCTCTCAGACATAGTTAATTTATCCTGGGTGGTCTAGTGGCTCTCAGTCCACTCCTACTTTTCCTTGGCTGCATCAGGAAACACATAAACAAAGGCTCATTCATGTACACAAACATATATACATTCAGTACCTGCATTGTCTGCAGCCACAATCCCCCCATTCATAGCAGTCACAGTCACATCAGGCAGCTATCATCTTCCTCAACCCACTTATAATTAACAAATACACATGCCCATTTGGCGGCATTAGTCAACACAACTGAATCACCTAGAGACATATTTTACACTATAGAGTGACTACCCTGCCACTGCACAAAATCTGTGATCTGCGTTCTCCTAGCATGAGGATACACAGACAATAGCATACAAAAGCACACACAAACCCACCCAAACACAGTTCATGGACATTCACATACACACAGACAACCACAGCAACATTTAATTAACAATAACTAAGACAATGTAATTGGACTAAACTAAAAACATTACCCTAGACAATGAGGATTATGGCTGACTAAGCACACTAAAGAAATAATTAAAACTTGGTATAAGGCATGGAAACGGACCTCTCAACCATACCAAATTCCTCTGTGTTTACCAGTAACTTTTGAGGTCCAAATACTGGGGTGCCATGAGTTTCTGTGTGGCCCCTTTAATTCCCGAATTTCCCGGCTTCATTTTTTTTGCCATCATCACACGCAGAGGCGTGCAAGATGATGTCAGCTTCATGACCAGCCTGTCAGCCTGTCTGAATTCGGCTGAGGGCTGAGTCTGTGTTTTGTTTATGTTTATATGACTCGCACTTCACACACACTCGAGCCAAGTCTTGCTGCAGCAGCTCTGCAAAATCCAAACTGAGAAAGAGAGAGAGAAGGACGGGATGGGCCAACATAACAGTAGTATAGTCTCAATCAGACAATGTTTTTTATTTTAAAATAACCAAGCAGGAGTGAACATATATATGTATTTATTAGTTTAAATTAAACTTAGAGGCAGCCAGGATGCAAGAAACCCTGTGACCCTGTCCCTAAGCAGCAGAGCAGAAGCAGTTTTGAGTTGTCAGACTCAAGTCAGACCCGGTCCCGAACTCCCAGAGCTGTGCGGCGGTCAATCATGAAAAAATATATTGATACTTCTTCTTCCTCTGGCTCCTCCTCCACATCCAGCAGGTACCATAAAATAAAAATGAAGATAAATAAAATAAAGTGTTTTGAAACAGAGAGTTGAGACTATAGACTTGCAAATGAAGCAGGTGCAGCTTGAACCATTTTATTTGAAATCATCTGGTGTAACAAACACGCATGCCAAGTTCAGATGTTTATACTGGATTTTCATAGAGATAAGCAACCCCAGTATCTGTAGAGAGAGAGAAACTCATGTGTCTGTTATGTCTTATTAGAACGAGACATGGCAGATGTCTGGGGTGAGTGTGAAATGGCTCTGTGAAGTCTTATTAGAGTGTGTATGTGAAACGGCTCTGTGAAGTCTTATTAGAGTGTGTGTGTCATACCTCTCAGCTCTCCAGATTTTCGCTGAATGTCCAGGTTTTGACTCATTTTTGGTCTGTTTCCCATAAAATTGTAGTTTTCTGGCAAGTCATTGAAGACTGAAGTCAGAAAATATTAGCAGATATTTGATTTTCAGACTTCATATCCTTCAGAAAATTCATACTAATGCAAAACCTTTTAGTCCATCTACTTTCTAAGTTTGGAAGAGCAATAATTAAAAAGTGTCCCTATTTTGGGGCCTTTGTCCCCCCATTATTTGTGGCTTTGTCCAGATTTCTTGTTCTTAGAGGTTGAGAAGTATGATGTGTGTGTGTGTGTGTGTGTGTGTGTGTGTGTGTGTGCGTGTGTGTGTGTGTGTGTGTGTGTGTGTGTGTGTGTGTGTGTGTGTGTGTGTGTGTGTGTGTGTGTGTGTGTAAAATGCCCCATTACGTTTCAGTCTTTCTATCTTTCAGGAAACGCATGGATTGGTAACACAAACCATTTTATTCTAGTAACTTTTCTAAAATTATACAAGCAATGTTTAAAATGTGTTTCTGGTTTTGGGCCTTTGATTCCCCCCCAAACAAAATGTTGGCTTTTTCCAGAGTTGTGCTGCATATTTCTTCAGTGTGATAGAAGTTTAGTGCTGCTTATTCCAACTCTGTTTGTATTTATTGTTAATGGCACAATAGGTAGAATACTTGCTTTTGATGCAGAAGGCTGCGGGTTCTATTCCCACAGTATGTAGATGGATTGCTGATTTTATACTTTTAAAGGGGGTGGATGTTGCAGTCCTGAGAATGTCCGCTCTAGCAGAGGTACCTAGTAACTATGAACCTGTTATCAGTTTGCCATCCATTCCCTATTGTAATATTATTAGCTTATCATTTATTTATTTATTTATTTATTTATTTATTTATATTTGTTGACCGGGAGTGTCCGACTGGACATAGGTCCATTTTCAGCGGAGGCCCAGGGAGAAAAGCTCCACAGTTAAAATAAACAGACAGTAGTTACATTGGATTACATAGCAATTAACAATTTACATAGCAATTACTTACAACATATTTACAGATGAAGAACATAGTACATCAGTAGACAACTAGAATCTTTATCTGTGAAGTACATAACAGACATTAACAAATGTTACAAGAAAAAGTTCCTGCTGTATAATAAGTACTGGCTTATGAGCATCTGAGCTTGCTATAATCAAGGTAGTTAGTGGAGTGGAAAGAAAGGTAGTGGTTGGATGGGTAGGGGGATATTAGAGTGGGAGTTGCAAGGGCATAGCCAGCATGCTTTTAGGTGCGCTTTTAGTAAAGTTTTGAAGTGGGTGCATGATAGTATGGAGGTAATTATGGGTAGGAGGGAGTTCCATAATTTGGCTATGGTACCAGAGAATAGTGCTTCACCAGCAGAGTTATTGGTTTTAGTGATCTGCAAGTGATTTTTGTTGCTGGATCTTAGTGGTCTGGTGGTGCGATAGGGTTGGAGTAGATTCTGGAGGGATGGGACATTTAGTGGATGATTTACTAGTTCGTGGGTGAGTGAGAGTTAATACCATTGAAGGAGGTGAGGGAGTTCAAGCCAGCCCAGTTCAGCAAGTGAGAGACAGTGGTGACTACGGATAGGATGCCCCTGTGGTGAATTTTGCGATTTTGTTGTAGCAGGTCTCTAGCTTGTTTAGATCGCATTGCCTTAGGTTGGTATATATTGGACAGGCATAAAGTAGGGTGGAGATAAGGTGGGAATTTGCTATTGAAATCTTTGCTGCTTTGGTGAGAAGTCGCTTATTTCTGTATAGCGCTCCTAGTTTTTTGTGGACTTTTTTTATGGTCAAGGATATGTGAATGTCAAATTTTAGTTTGTCTATTTCCACTCCTAGCAATTTGGTGTGTTCACTTGAGTATATAGTGGTGTTGTCTTTTGCTGTGATGCTAAAGTGAGAGTTGTTTTGAGTATGTTTCGTGGGTTGGAAGATGAGTAGTTTAGTTTTGTTTGGGTTGAGTATTAATTGGGCATCGGATAACCAAGTTTCAACAGAGGAAAAGGCTTTCTGTGTGACTTTTTGCAGTTTGGGTAGGGACTGGGCTGAGCAGATGATGGTTGAGTCATCTGCGTATTGTATGAGTGTGCCATGTTTGGTGGCAGAGGCTAGATTATTGGTGAAAACAGAGAAGAGTAGGGGTCCAAGGATGGATCCTTGGGGAACCCCTATTGAGACAGGTAGATGGGGAGATATGTCATTCTGCCATACAACAGATTGTTGGCGGTCAGACAGGTAACTCTGAAACCAGTTGGTGACTGATTGTGAGAAGGATAGGTTATTGAGGACAGAGATAAGTTGTTTGTGTGGGACCATGTCAAATACTTTAGATAGGTCTAGGAAAGTAGCAGAGGAGAGATAGCCATTGTTTTTATGCTGAAGGATAGTGTTAGTAAAGGAGAGTAAGGCAGTGGTGGTGCTATGGCTTGGTCGGAAACCATGCTGAGTATTGGAAAGAAGGTTGTTAGTAAGGAGGTAGTCTGAGACCTGAGAGTGTATGCATCTCTCTAGTATTTTGGAGAGTGGAGAGAGAATAGCTATGGGGTGGTAATTGGTTAGTTCTGTGGAGGGTCCACCTTTGTGGAGGGAAATTATATGTGATACTTTCCACAGTGTGGGAACGTAACTTTCTGACAGAGATCAGTTAATCAAGATGGATACTGGGTAGGCCAGAGCATCAGCTGCAATGTGTAGGTATGCACTTGGGAGGTTGTCTGCTGCTAATCTGGTGGGCTTAAGTTTAGTTAAGAGTTTTTTATGTTGGAAGTAGGTACAGGAGAAAAAGAGGAGGCAGTGGGGAGATTACTAGTTGAAGGTGTGGGTTGGAGGGGAGGGGGGTTGTGTTGTTTAGCTAGTGATAGTATGGTTTGTGTGAAGTGTGTGCTGAATGAGGTAGCAATGTTTTCTGAGGAGTGAGGGATGTTAGGAGGAGGGGTACTGACTTTACCTGGGTGGAGGATGGAGTTTATGGAGGACCAGAATTGTTTGGGGCTGTGTTGAGAGGAGTCTAGGGTAGACTGGTAGTATTGGAATTTGTCCTGTTTTATTAGCGTTTTGACTCTATTGTGTAGTTCTAGGAATTTCTGTCTAGTTGAGGGGGTTTTGGTTTTTCACCAGTGCTCCCAGGCTTTATCCCTGTTTTTCATTTCTGACTTAATGGTTTTCTGTAGCCATGGGGAGGGTTGTGCTTTGATTCTGGAAAGTCTTATGGGGGCATGGTAATTAAAGATGCTCAGGAAGGTAGTATTAAAAAATTCAACTGTGTCATCAAGACTGGGGTAATTTAGAGGATGCCAGTTACATTTTTTGAGGGATGAGATGAATGTGAGTGGGTTAAAGTTTAGTTGTTTACGTATTTGACAGTAGATGACAGGTTTAGCTTGGTATAGATATTTTTTGAGTAGGAATGTTGGGGAGTGATCACTGAGGCTATCTGATAAGCAGCCTGTTATATATGACTGGGGGGTTCTTACTGACTAGTATCCAGTCCAGGGTAGTGTGCTTGCTGGAGTTTTTATTTATCCTGGTTGGCGACTGGACTAGTTGGCTGAAGCCATGAAGGTTTACATGATGGGTTGGATGGTTGCCAGAACAGGATTGCCAGTCAATATTGAAATCACCTAAAATGATAGTTTCATGGGGGAGATGGTGGGTAGACCAGCTGAGGAGGGTTTCTAGTGGAGGGATGTTTTGGCCAGGTGGGAAGTAGCATCCAATTATGTTGATGGCTTTGTTTTAGTTTATTTTGAGGTTGGTATATATTATTTCTTCATTGCCTATTTGTGGAGCTGATCATATTTTTTAATGTAACATAGGCAATTTATTCTTCAAGGGCAACATGCACTTTATTTGTAGATGAAATAATGAAATATAAAGTTGTTTTCTAGCAGCAAACTCTTCATTAGTTACAGATCTCTTTAATGTGGAATTATTTAGATGACTTTTACTTCTGCAGAGGTTGTACATGTTTACTGATTCAGGTGGATTGTAGAAGTTTGAGTAGACTTTTATGATGGAAATGTTCTGAATTGAGCAGTTTTGTCATTATTGGTTCATGCATTTTGTTTCATTGCTTACTGGAAAAATGTTCAAAACAAAAAATTTAAAACTCGCTCTAACAAGTGTGCTGTATTATACAAGGAATATAACTTAATACAGTCAGGAAGGTGTATCAAAGAACACATGTATGTTTCATGTGCAAGGGGCTTATGATTTGAAAACAGCCCAAGGGTAATCTTTATCCGCCACTGGCCAGATGCATTTTCTTCTAATGTGATTTTCAATGCTGTTTCAATGAATGTGAGTTTCAAGGGCAGAGAAGTTTTAATGCTAAGTCTATTTTCATTGTGAGACTGTATTGCTTTGTTTAGCACATGTCTATTAATTTTGTGCAATAAATTATAATGTAAAATAAAAAGATTTAAATGAAATCCAAATAATCATTGTAGAAGTAAACCAGTATTCACATTAGTGCTTATGCTAAATGATGTGAAATAGCCAAGTAATGGGAATTGGAATGGTTGCAGGGGATGGCTGTCTATGGGGGGCCCCATTTGACCATGATTTTGTGAGGGAGGAAGGGCGGCAAACTCAAAGACAGTCCCGGGTGGTACAAACTCTAGCTACATTACTGATCAGTAGGCCATGGAGAATGACTTCTGGAGGTCCTAGCAAACTATAAAATTCTTTTGCTAAGATTAGAATATTGCCAACCAATGTAAATGCCCTACTTTTACCACAAAACCCACATACTGCAAGTCACCAAAACCAAAAACAAAATCCGAAGGTTCATCATCTTCTCCCTTCCCAGTGAACATCATTGCTACACATTTAAAAAAATGTGTTGGGGAGGGGGGCCACACTTGGTTGTCTGTTCTTCAGTTTGCATTTGAAAGTTGGTATCCCACAGTTCCATTGGAGTGGGTGGGGTTACATAATTATGTATGCTAATTTTATGTTAATCATAGTACAGATTTGTACCTATTTTTCATGAGCCTTTGTCTAGATTTTTGAGGTTTCCAGGTTGAGGTTTCCAGGTAAGATCCCTGCTAAAAATACAGACAACATCCCACTCAACATCCTTCCTGAAGACCATTCCACAAAATTCTCATTTAGACCAATGCCCACCAGTACCCATCTTACTCAACCTAGCCAAAGAATTCAAACAAGCCTGTGAAATGGCTAAATGGCTTCTCTTCCTTCTCTCTTATCACCATAGGCATCCCCCAGGGATATATTATTTGCCCCTTTCTGTTAACCTATTTATCAGTGACCTGCACACAGCATCACATCTGTTCTCTTTCATACTATATGATGACAATTCCTCTATAATCTGCTTGACAAAATCCTTATCCACATTCCAAGCAATACCCAACAGGCATTCCAGCCATAAAAATCCTGGTAAAAACTCTTACTAATCCCTAAAAAAAACTAAACTATTGCTGTTTACCCACAAACCACAAACTAATGACAAACAGCTCTTCACAATCACATCAAAGGGATATACTATAGCTGGACTTGTTTTTAGCACTAAGATACTTGGGGTCACCTAATGAACACCTGAAGTTCTAGAAATATATTCTGCAGGTTACCAAAAAAAAAAAAAAAACACCAGAAATTACCATTACTTTATAAGGTAAAACCTACCACAATAATGATGCCAAAATAAAAATTGCCACAACCTATGTGCTGCTACCATACTCTATGCTTCCCCCATGTTTAACAGCCTTAGCTCCACTCAAACCTCCAATATTAAGCAATGCAACAAAAAGTTGTCCAAATGTACAGTGAAACAGCCATACAGAGCCCACCACTGCACTGGTCTGAAGCAGCTAAACTGGCTTGAACTTCCTCATGTTCTGACACACACACAGTTGACAACCATCCACAAAATAATACAGCACTCTGAAAAGTACCCTAGCATGCTAAATCTTATTCAACCATATATTCCAAACAGAACCCTGCAGTCCTCCAACAAAACTCTATTCACAATAACCGAATCCTGTAACAAGATTGCCAATTCTCTCTACTCAAACTGCTTCTCCAAATGCTGGAATAGCATCCCACAACCACTTAGGCAAATTAATAGTCAACCAGCTTTTAAATCATAACTCAGAAAATAACTGATTGACACATGGCTCTACATATGTACATTCCCTGGTTAAGCCTGCTCCCATTACACCCTTCTAGCTAAACAACTAAAATATATCTCATCTACATACTCTGCTCCGCTCTGTTCTATACAACCTGTTTCCTGCACACTCTACTAACAAAAAATAAATAAAAACGCATTGTAAAACCAAACTTCTGTATTTTCAGTTCTTTATTTTCTCTTTTTCATTCTTTTTGGAGCTTTTCTCCCCAAACCTCAACAGCAATGAGGCTTTGTTACCCAGTCGGACTATCTCAGTGAACAAATGCAAAATAAATAAATAAATAAAAATAAAATGCATACATAGACACACAAAGACCCCCCACACACACACACACACAGTCCTTATATACACATAAATGTACACACACACAAACACAAACACACACACACACACACACACACACACACACACACACACACACACACACACACACACACACACACACACACGCACACAATCTTTATATACACATAAATGTACACACACACATGTACATGCACACACACACATGCGCACGCATACACAAACACACACACACACAACAGCATGCACAGAGGCACACACACACACAAACACAGTTCATGTATACACAGACAGACACACACACACACACACACAAAACAGCATGCACAGAGACACACACACACACACACACACACACATACACAAACACAAACACATACACACACATACACACACACACACACACACACACACACACACACACACACAGAACAACATTTACAGTAACTTGCATGCACAGATACACACACAGTCCATGTACATAAATATGCACACACATATAAACAGATACTCATATACCTTATCCTGCACATACCTTTCATATACCCTATAGCAGCACTTACCTGCACTGGCTATCAGATCATGGTGAGGTTAATCTACTTCACTTTGCTCAGATTGCCTCTTTCTGCTCAGATCCCCACCATTGAAATGTATAGTTGCATACTGAGAAATACAGGTATACTTTTTTTTGTTGCACTGTTAATATACTTGCAAAGTAAAATGTGTCTGATGTATGCACTATGCAACTGTACAAAGAGAGCAGCGCACTGAGCTGCATAAAGGCCCTCATTAGTATTGGCCCTGCCTTCTGACTACAGCATTTACAAAGAGGCCTCATTAGTATAGGCCCTGCTTTCTAACTACAGCAATTATAAAGGGGCCTCATTAGTATAGGCCCTGCCTACTGACTACAGCATTTATAAAGGAGCCTCATTAGTATAGGCCCTGCCTTCTAACTACAGCATTTACAAAGGGGCCTCATTAGTAGAGGCCCTACCTGACTACAGCATTTACAAAGGGGCCTCATTAGCATAGGCCCTGTCTACTGACTACAGCATTTACAAAGGGGCCTGATTACTATTGTCCCTGCCTTCTACTTACAACATTTACAAAGGGGCCTCATTAGTATAGGCCCTCCCTTCTAACTACAGCATTTACAAAGGGGCCTCATTAGTAAAGGCCCTGTCTGACTACAGCATTTACAAAGGGGCCTCATTAGTATAGGCATTGCCTATTGACTGCAAGCATTTACAAAGGGACCTCATTAGTATATGCCCTGCCAACAGTCTACAGCATTTACAAAGCCTTCAAGACTCCATAGCACCAAGCTGTGATACAGAGTGGTGAACATGTGTATGAATTGCATATGGCTTGTGTGCTATGCAAGGCAACTTCTACCACTTTGCATACTATGCAGATTATATATGTATTCCATTTAATGGGTTATTTAGAAATTCTTTTCTCACTTTAAACTATATAAAATAATTAAAAAATTCTTAGCTGTTGGTTGTGGGTTTCAGAGTACCAGGTTGTCACATTTAAAAGAGCAAAAAAATGAACAAACAAAACTTAACAGATACTGTACTTTTATTTTGAAAAAGAGAAAAAATATTTGTATTATACCAACAAATTCTTTATCAGACAAAATGACCAAACAGATAACATTTCTAGCAAACTGGTTTCATTTTGGATACTAAATTAACATATTTGTTGTTTTGAGTGTGGCAGTGGTTTTAGTTTCAGCTTAGATGTTAAATAAACATCATTATTACTATTTACATAAATACCGTATGTAAACAAAATAAAGCTGTGCCACCATGGTGAAGGTTAAAAGCTAGTTTAATAGACTCAAACAATAAAATATATAAAAACTGTAAAGACTCAGTGTTTATACTGGTAAAAGCTACCTTCAGCGTTCCAAGGTATATTTTATTTTGTTTGGCTTTATTTATGTAAATAGAACATCAACATGATCTGACTTTTACTATTACAACTATTTTTTATAATTTTAGCTGGAACATATGTTCTAATCATTTAATGCTTCATGTACTAATGAATGCTGTTTTTTATTTCTGTCATATTTTCCATATGCATTTTATATATCCATCTGTTTGAAAGCTCAGTCATTCTCTACTACTATGTCCTTGAACTTTATTTGCCCTGTGTAGAAACAGTGTCTAATGTAAGTTGTGACATAAAGCACTATTGTTGTAATACACATATTGTACTGTACAGTATATTTTTCCATCATTGTATATGTATTACATGTTGGCCGATTTTACTTTTAACACCTTATATAATTGCACATAACGTCTAAGGTGAGATCATATCAGCAACTTATAATAAAGGAGTAGTGTTTTAGTTTAAGTCACAATATTCCATGTTCACTATAAATAAATCTAAATTTATATATTGCCAAGTTATAAAAACATCTCATTTAATGTATATATTGCAAAGTGATGAAACAATATATAACTTGTTAATTGAAATAACTTCAATTATAATGCAAACGGGGTGATAAGAAGGATAGCAACCCACCAGCAACGGTGATTAAACAAAATAAAACTGATTGCAACATGAAGTTAAAGATTTTGCCTTCATGAAATGCTTTCTTCAGTTTAATCTGTCTTATTACCTTTAAGGTATTTTCATTTTCTAAACAAAAGTCACTGTTGGTTGCAGGACAACAAAACAACAAAGCTGAAGGAGAGAAGATATGACAGAGGTCTAGAGAACTATGGGCCGGATTCACAAAACCTCCGTGTAAGACTTAATATGTCTTACTCGGAGGATGCAGTTGAATAGTATGATGTCAGCATGCCATGCATATTCATGAGGGCATGCTGAATCATACCCTAGGCTAACACGGTCCATGTAGGAAAGTAGAGGGCTTGTCCGAATGCCGAGTACTACAAAGGGACATGCCCCCAGAAGAGTCAGAGGCCTGAAAGTAAACACCCATGAGCGAGTCCTTAGAAATGTCAAGGAACACAACACAACACCACACATCCCCACAGACTAAACCCTACTGAAAATGTGTAAAACGTAAAAATAGCAGTTTCATTTTTTTTTTTTATAATTTCAAAAATGTTTGCCCGCATTTGCGTTCATTTGCGTGGGTATGTCCTTTGCTCAGCCACAGTTAGCAGACATTGAAAAGCATATAAGATCTACATATGCAAATTAAGCCAAGTAGCAATAGCATAGTGGTAGGGACGTTGGCCAAAGAGGAGGTAGTCACGGTTCGAGCCCCCACAACATCATTCACCATTTTTATTTAAATAAGTATGAAACAATCCCCTGACATATATATATATATATATATATATATATATATATATGTATATATATATATATATATATATATATATATATATATATATATATATATATATCTATAATTTAAGTAAAATGTAATGAAATGGGTCATGTATTTGTGAAGAAATCCGACAGAATAATTTATAAAAAAGGATTATAATTGCCCATAGCTGAGCAATGCTTTAGCAAGCTGAATATGAGTGCCTGTAGGTGAGCAGTGCATTAACAAGCTGCATATGAGTGCCCGGAGGTGAGCAGTGCTTTAACAAGCTTAATATGAGTGCCCATAGCTCAGCAGTGCTTCACCCAGCATAATATGAGTGCACATAGCTAAATCACGCGTTACCTAGTGTAAGCCGTTTGCGTGAAGCTGCGCAGCGTGCCAACCAGCTTACCGGCGGGCAACATTGGGCAAGCTGTATCAAAGCCGCCTTTACACAGACACATCTCCTAGCCTGTCTAGACAGTAGTAAAATAAAAAAAGCAATGCCAAGGGTCGAACCCGGGATACTGTGCACCATAGTCAAAGTACTGAACCACTAAGCCATAACAGTTGCACTGAGAAATACAGTATTAGCATATATATAGGAATGAATGAAAATAGAACCATGACAAACCAGGTTGTCTTTAAGCTGATAAATATCCAAAATGGCCAATCACAGATAAGTGCGGGAAAACCGGCATATATAAGCCCCATAGGTGGGAATACACACCATAACTGATTGTGGTACCCATTTGCAGTCAGGATGGCAGGTGCAGGAGAGGGAAATCACTTTAGAGCACAAAGGTGGGGTGTTGTGGAGTCAAAATATATGGTTTGGCTCCTAGTCCATGATCATGAAGCACAACTCATGCAGGGCCAGGTTCAATGGGGAGTGTATAAGGCAGAGGCGTGGAACCGGTTGGCACATGATCTCACCAGTGCCACAGGCATTCCGAGGACTGGTGAACAGGTCCATCACCACCATGCGGACCTGAAGCGATGTAAGGAGGACCAACTGAACCATTGGATCCAGGAGGCCCACCAAATGCCCAATGCCCCACTACTGAGTAAGTATCCATGTAATTACGTATGTAAGAAATGCTATCCTAGCCTATAGTATGGAGAGGTATGTTCCAATATTCCTTCATTTATATTACAGCTGCAGGTGTTTGTTCCGCGAATCGGCGAGCCTATGCTGATAGGCTGCTGAGGTTGCGCCACCAGGCAGGTTAGTAATTATTTAGCTGGTATTGTTATAGAATATAACTTCACTCTTCATCCTATCTCTACCTCCTTCATCTATAAGCTTATTCTTAAACTGAAGCCCTGCACCCCCTCTGCTGACAAACTCCCCTCTCTCTTTCTTCAAAAGGCTGCTAAACAGATTGCATACCCTATATCTTTACTCATTAATAGGACTATCCAAGAAGGAACCATACCAGATATATGGAAAATCTCTCATATCATCCCACTACACAAAGGTGGAAACTCTATTGACTTTACTAACTTTAGACCTATTGCTCTTCTCTCTCCTCTTGCTAAGATTATGGAGAAATGCATTCATCAGCAACTCATACAATATCTCTCTTCTCACAACATAATTGCCAACTGTCAACATGGCTTTAGGCCCCACCATAGCACCTCCACTGCCCTACTTTCTTTCATTGATACTATCAACAACTATCGAAACTCCAATATCTTGTCCTCTGCTCTATTTATTGACCTCTCCAAAGCTTTTGACATGGTGAACCACTCTTCCCTTATAAATATACTTAAATCCCTCTCATTTGATAACCTGGCTTTAAAATGGTTTACCTCCTATCTTAACAACAGACATCAAGCCGTTCTTTGGGACAATCATACCTCTTCTCTATTGCCTGTTTCTATTGGAGTCCCACAGGGCTCTATTCTAGGTCCACTTCTCTTCTCTCTATACATAAATGATCTCAACACTATCATCCCTCAAGCTACCTGCATCCAATATGCTGACGACTCAACAATCATCTGCTCAGCATCTACCCCCGCAGAACTACTGTCTCTAACTCAAACTACCTTCAACACTGTAGAAACTTGGTTTACTAGACGATACCTCCTCCTCAATGCTAAAAAAACAAAACTTCTCCTTTTCACTCCTACCACTCGAGCCTCCCCATTAAACTTCAACATTTTGTCCAATGACACTACTGTTATCTCTCCTGACACAACAACTAAACTGCTAGGAATAACCATTGACAACAATCTTACTTTTGATCAACACATCAATAACACCATCAAAACTGTTAATAGAAAAATAGGATCATTATACCGTATCAAACCTTTTCTCACACCTTCTACCAGAGCTACTATTGCCCACTCCCATCTTATATCTACTCTCTTCTATGCCTCACCAATCTTCACTAACCTTAAGAAGGCCAACCTAAATAAACTAGCAACTTGTTACAATAGTATTGCCCGATTTGCCACCAGCAACCCTTTCAAAACACACCACTGTCACAACCTAAAACTCCTAGGCTGGCTTGAGCTACAAAACTGTCTTTTGATCTCACAACTTACCATTGCTCACAAGATACTCTACCAACCTTATAATACCCCTATACTTTCTCAACTTTTAATCCCTTACAATAATCTTACCTCCCTTCGATCTTCTTCCAAACTCATGACCAAATCTGTAAAGTCCCATAACCTAGCTGGTGACTCTCTGTTCTCTAATACTATAGGAAGGATATGGAATCAGCTACCCACTGATATCACTCTAACCTCCTCCTTACCTCTGTTCAAACAAAAAATCAAACTGTATTTCCAAAATCACTGGCTCTGTTCCTGTAGGACTCCTGACTAATTTCTTCTTTCCCCTCATCCACTAAAACTTTACACTTTACTTAGTAAATGTACTTATTCCTTCTTCTTATTGCCCTGTTGCTCTCCTCTAATGCTCTAACCTACTCCTCCTTTTTCTCTCCCCTGTCCTCTCGTACACATTCTTACCCTCCTCCTCTCCAGACTATTGCTTCTTTCCCTCTTCCTCCTTGTATTCCCTTCTTATCTCCTGTTCTACTTCTCTTCATCATTTATTTTTGAAACCATGTTGCTAATCCTGACTTTGTGTTATGCTTTTTACTAAACATCTATTTTATAGTATGTTCCTTAGGTATTTCGTGTATATTTTCTTTTTTTTTTTTTTTGTTTTGTTTGTTTCATATTACTAAATGTATATTCATTTTGTACTTAATTATTTTTTCTGTAAATTGTCCCGTTGAAATTTAGTATGTGTGGAGCTTTTCTCCTCGGGCCTCTACTGAAAATGGACATATATCCAGCTAGACTAGCCCGGTTAACAAATGTAAAATAAATAAAATAAATAAAATAAAAATAAATAAAGTGAGACAGATTGTAAAAGAGTTCAGTGTTGGAACCCAGTAATAAAGGTGAAATAAGCCTAGAATAAAGATTCTGCTAGTATTGTAAGATTAGATAAGTGATGCAGCCTGGAAAAGAGTGTATTGCAATCCAGTAATAAAGATTAAACAAGTCTCAAATAGAGTTTCCACCTGTATTGTAATATCAGATAACTGCTTCAGCCTGAAAATGAATGGTAATCAATCAACAAAGAATAGACAAGTGGCAAATACATCCTTCTAAATTCTGCCATATGAAATAAGTGAGTCAGCTGGAAAGGATTGTTGTAACCCAGTAATAAATGTTAATAAAGCCTAGAATTAAGTACCATTCTGAAATGTAAATATAAAATAAGTGAGAGAGTGTGAGAAAGACAGTTTGAAGCTATCAAGAAAGCTGTAATAAGTCTGGAATAAAGGTATACTGCAGTCACTACATAACTAAATGAATGAGACAGCCACAACCAAAGAGTGAAATGTCATTAATAAAGTACAGAACCTGGACTGTGTCCGTCACACAATTTGGATATGTTGCTGTACCCTTGCATTATGGAGATAGTATGGTTGCATGAAATGCTGAACTTCCACAGTTGTCTAGACCCATATAAATCAAAAGTAGCAGGATGCTGTACCTGAACACAGCCAGATATGAACATATATGAATAAAAATGGAATGTATATTAATGCAGCAGTAACATCCCCATCACCAACATTCCTAAGGTTACATACAGGAAACTGTACTAATACAAGTAGGGGATATATATCTGCATCTACTAGGAATGTACAGTATATGTATAGGTAGTGTAAGTTGTTAATGTAATATTTCTCCACCCTACTCTATTTTCACAAATTATGCCATTCCATACCAAACTGGGTATGTGTATTCACAATTAATTCCCATGGACATTTGACCTGTTGGTTCATACATATCTGCATGTATGTTGATGCATGTGCCCTGTTCACATATCCAAACCTGATGGCTTGTTGCCACCAATCAACCCTGCATGCTGTTGGAATGTGCACTGTTGTTCTAAATATGCATGTGTTATGCTTGCTACTCAATGTTCGGAATTCATGGGTGTTTGGTTAATGGGAATACTGATGCATGCTGTTACAACTAATTTTGAATGGTGTTGTTTGTTACTAACCCAAAATGCCATAAAATACTGCTAAACATAGGACAACAGGGAAGGCAGGTTCCAGTGGACCCACGTCTCCCACCTCAGCTGGCGAGTGCACCTGGCACCAGTGCCCAGGCCGGGACCTCCTCCTTTGGTGGCCCTGTGCCACCTTCGGGTGGAAGCGCTGCAGGGGATGAAGCACGTCCCCACTCTGCAAGCGTGGCCGGAGGAGAGCCTTCACTCACCCTCCATAGGGTCCGGTCTGTGGTGCGTAGTGAGATTAGGCATTCTGTGACTGATCCCCTACGCCAGCTTGAGGTGAGAGTGGCGCAACTCACGGGTGTGCCTGCCCATCCTATCCAGCCCCCAGCACAGCCCCAGCCTGGGCTGTGAAGGCGCAGTGGTAACTGCCCATGGGTGGGGATCTCAGTTCCACTGTTGCCATCCGTGGGCTCATGGGCTAGCGATATTCAAACATCCGTCCCAGTCAATTGTGTTTACCCCCCACATGTGTCATACTCTGCCCCTGTATGCATCTTGTTTGTCTTGTCTGTTAACCTCCCCAATCTACCTCCCCAAATATACCTACTTCCTGTACCTCACATTCCACTCTCACATGAAAAAAAAAATAAAAAAAGGGCACTCTGTTCCCACAAAAAAATTACACCCCATACATAGCTGCCCAATTCGCACACATGTCCACTGGACATGTAAACTGATAATTCTAATTGGCAGTACAACATATTATGTTGTCCTCACCCCTCTCTCAGGGGTGGAAGGTTTCAAATTTCACACCAAATTTCAAACATATGCACAGCTGTTGCTGGTAAAGAAATGGGCAGCTATGGACCTTCCCTACACCCATCCTGCACATCCCGAGCTGGTTTCCCTACTGTCTTTCCCTCTTTGTGCCCCCTTTTTCACCACTTTCCTATTTCCCCATTTTCTTTTCTTTAAAAGAAATTAGCGCAGGTGTTAGCGGGAGTAAGCACTTTTAAGCAGTAGTCAGCGGGTGTGCCCTTGTGTGCGCTTAGCTAAGCGTAGAT
>NC_056746.1:1068736251-1068781251 GCF_019279795.1 Protopterus annectens
TCCCTCTGGAGTGACAGCAAGGCAGACAATCCATGCTGGTGAGTGTGTCATAACAATACTATTGCTAATGACATGTGCATGTCATATGGAGGTGTAGTCTGTGCACATGTAACACACCTACGCATAATGCATGCTGTACATGTTTGCTGTGAGACTATGCATATCCCATTATTCTCAATAGCTGCCTCACTCACATGCAATACAGAGAGCATGACACACATGTGTGGCAACACAGTACTGGACATTGTATAGGCATACCTGATACACATGTACACAACACACACATGTTTGGCATACACAATACACCTTAGCCTGCTACACATGTCCAATTATGACACCTGCTGTATGGCCACCCTTCAGTATACCACTTATCATCTACCCAACACACATAATATACCTGAGGGGTAGAGGCCTATCATGTCTTTGTGCAACAGTCTTGAACAAATAATACATTCATGTTAGGCAATGCTCACTATTGGCCATCTTACAAACCCATGTAACAAGTGGCTGTGTAATTGTGGATGTAGTCATGTTACTGCACGTCAGGTACAGCATGCTAGCTGCCTGCCTGGCACACATTATTATTGTTGACTGACCACAAGAAGCATGTTGATCATGGCTCACGTTACTACACCACATCCAGTTCCGCCGACCACAAAAGTACACATAGCAGTCATTGCGTAGCACCGTCATGTGTTTTGTGTGTGTGTGTGTGTGTGTGTGTGTGTGTGTGTGTGTGTGTGTGTGTGTGTGTGTGTGTGTGTGTGTGTGTGTGCACAAATATATGCACCCACAGCTTGTAACACTTGTACAACATTGTTATGTCCTTGTACACATTGTGTCCCAGGGTGGAGACAATCACTGAACAACTACACACAAGCATCAAGTACACGTATACTATTATTAACAAGGACTGTCTACACTTGCACTGCATGTTCCTGTGCAACACATAATCTGCATGCTGACACGTGTGCAGTGATGTTTTTCCTTGTGATACTGTCACCCACCCTAAAACAGTATTGTGTATGTCTTGGATTGCAGGTGTGTCTGTGTTTGTATCTGCTGTACTGAGGAGTGTGCCTGTGTGCCTGTGTGCTTGTGTGCCTGTGTGCTTGTGCGCCTGCATGCTTGTGCGAATGTGTGCATGTGCGCCTGTGTGCATGTGCGCCTGTGTGCATGTGTACATGTGTGCATGTGCGCCTGTGTGCATGTGTGCATGTGCGCCTGTGTGCATGCGTGCCTGTGTGCATGTGCGCCTGTGCGTCTGTGTGCATGTGCACCTGTGTGCTAATATCGTGTACACATTTGTAAACTGTGTTTCCTATCTTCCTCTCACAGGTTCTGATGTTGCTCTGGTGGAGTGCAGCAGGGAACCTGAAGCCACTGCTGGGGATAGTGATTATGATGATACATGTGTAATGGCACAGGGAGGTGTGACAGGGTCTGTCGTTGGTCAGCCAATTGACACTACACGGCAGTCAACCCCATCAATGTGCACAGTCATCCTGCCGATACATCCATTGTCACCAATGTCCTTAGCTGAGGGACAGCATACAGTGGGCATTGACCAGGGTAGTGTGGTATCATTGGCACATGCATCCCCTCACAGCAGCCATGGCCAGATTCCTGACATGGTACCACACAGGCAGATGTCCAGGGGTTCTCGTGGGAGCATCCGTGGTCGTACTGCCCCTGTCAGACATGCCCACAGAGGTCTTTCAACCTCAGCTATGTACCAGGCTGTAATGCAGGCACAGGCACGTATGGAACGGTACACCAGACAGGGTCTGAGGGAGCTTAGAGCACATCGCACTGCTATGAATGACACTATGAGTGACGTTGCGTCTGCCATCCGTAACATCAGCGAGGTCATTGATAGACATTGGGGAGACACATTAGATCTCTTCCACAACTACATGTCCAGGAGCCAGGACAGTGCAGGACAGTTGAGGCATTGACTTGGACATATGCCAGCAACATTATCAGCTGGCAGTCATAGCGGATGACAACAAACCCGCAGCCGCTCCCATAGTGCCAGTACCAGCCCCAGCAATCCTGGGTCTGTGCTGTCATTAGACCGTCCTAGAAGACCATGTGCACGTGGCTCTGGACAGTCCCAACAGGGACATGTGTCCAGTAAACAACCCACTGCTTCTGATGACAGTACCCAGTCTGGCTTAGAACCTGATACTGTCCATAGCACCCCTGCCAGGCACAGGTACTGTGTCCGTGGCCAGAGACAGTGATCTGTATGACCTAGCAGGTACAGTCTGTGGCTGTCCACAAACACCCGTATATGGCAGCCACGTGGTGGAACTGTGTGCATGCATACACACACACATAATGCTAACACCAAGGGCTAACACATACACACACACATTGCAGCAACATTACCCCATGTTGTACTGTTGTCCCTCACTAACACACACACACACATACATGTCAATTGGATGTGTCAATGGCAGACTCTGGCAAACCAAGTACACACCCTGTGCATATGATGAAACTGTGCCACCTCCTGCCATCTGTAACATTGATGCAGGAACAGGGTAGCATGGTGCTGATGCACAGGGTGACTACATAGCACTGTAGTAATATTATCATGTTGTTAACAGTACAGTGTAATGATATTGTTGTGGGTATATTCGAGCATGCATGATGCATTACCTATGTTTGTCATTGCAGTTTTGTATACACCAGTGTTAATTCCCAAAGTGTACTGTCTGCACATGCGCCACATGGCTGTTGTGTGTACCTGTGCCTGCATGTGTTGGGGTGTGGACAGTACATGTGTGATGTTTGCAGCACTGAGCTGCAGGTGTACATTTGTGAACATGGTTAGCATGGAACATGACATGGTTTGACAGTATGCTGTGGGTGATACAGTTTCCAAATGTCAATAGTCTGCATTCTGGTAGTATACACAGCTTACATAGTCTGGCATTCAGTGGTCATTACATGGTGTCTCCTCAACTGATACACAGATGTAGGAACCTGGTGTCAGTGATATCCCTGCAGTACTACACTATACCAGTAGCCATTCTTACTGAGTCCCACACATCCTTGGAAACAATACTCTTTGGTATATAGCAGTCTCACGTACATGCCAACACACTATGGATATGTCCATCCATGACTGCAAATACATACAGTGGCCTACAATGCATTCTACACATGACACACCTAACCACCACAAGGGTATCATATGGACAGATACCTTTTGTCCAAGCCATGCTGTATTGCTGTAACGCAACTGTGGCATTGGCATCAGCATGTAGTTAACATATTATTCCAACAGTACCATGTAGGTGGTAGCACCCATCATGTAGAACGGGTAATGGTGTGTACATGTGGACAAGTGTTATCTTGTCTTTTCTGTGATATTCACATTTCCAAAGGTATTCTGCAGTCCCTTGGTGTATCACCTAAGCAAGAAGGTGTCTGTATGCATATTGGCGACAGTTACCATACACCTACACTGGGTGTCCATCACTCACAGACTTTGCTGTGTTTTAACATGTCTGACATATACTCCAGACATGGACCCTCACCCACATTAATCTATCAAAGCTTTCATGGGTGTGTGTCACATAGTTGGCCTAGGACACAGATCACTGCAGTAGCCTGCATTGTCACCAACATACATGTATGGCCTAAGGTATGGTAAGCTGCGGCACATGCTGGCAAAGGTAACAACTGTATTCATATGGGGCAGACTTCACACATAGGAACTATTAAAGGTTACAGGTACATATATGTATGTGGCACACACATACCTGATGTGTGCATTGAAATTACTGTTATAATAATATGTCATACAATAATAAAAGCAAAACACACAACACATTGACAAATTGTGTGACAAACGCACACATGGCATTTGTAGAATTCAAACCCCTACCTGACTATGTTATGATACTTGAGAGAGACACATTAGCACAGCACACTATTCGCATTACTGGATGATTTCATAGGTTCATAGGTAGGTACTAGGCTATCGGCCCTAGGGCCCACACAAGCCTAGCCAAGAAATGTACCCTGGCTTTCACCACCCAAGAAAATTATTTTCCTGTGCCCCTGTTGAGCAGGGCCGCAGAAGTGATCCCCGGGGTAAATTTCCATTTTCCATCCAATCATCAAGAGTTTTCTTGAAGAGTGCTAATGAGGAGCTCTGTTTGACATAGATAGGTAGTCTGTTCCAGAGTATGGGAAGTCTCTGGGACAGGAATCTATCCCTCCAGCATGTTCTGTTTATTGTGGTGACAAGATTAAGGTCCCTAGAGCGTGCAGCTTGGAGGGATTGGGATTTCTTTAAGTGGAGCATGTCCAACAGCTCTGGGTTTGACATAGCTTTGTATGTTAGGCAGAGATCGCCCCTGAGTAGGCGATATGCGATGGAGTAAATCTGTAGTCTTTTGAGACTGTCTGCATAGGGCATCTGTTTGAGGCCAGTAATCCTCTTTGTGAGGTATTTCTGTGGTCTTTCCAGTTGTTGTAGATGTCTTGTGAGGTACATACCAAAAGGGGCGTTGTACTCTATAATGGGTCTAATGAGTAATGAGTAGAGGGGAACAATGACCTCTTTTTTCTGGATGAGAATCCTTTTGTGATGAGATGAGCCACGTAGAAGGATTTCCTGACCACTGTGGCGATGTGATTATCAAAGGAGAGACTACTGTCCACCTGTGTCCCAAGGTCTCTTATCACATTTTTGGCATTAAGTAGACTACCAGCTATGTGGTAGTTCATGGGTACAGAGTTTTTACCAAAGGGGATGACAATACACTTTTTGGCATTGAGCTTCAGGCCATGGCTTTGACACCAGGTATCTGTCTCAGTGAGGCCCTTTTGTAGTTTGTCCACATCGTTAGGAGTTTCGATTATGGCTCCTAGTTTGCAGTCATCTGCAAACTTTGTTAGCCAAAGACCTGTGTTGTCCTGCACTTCAGAGAAGTAGATACCAAACAGGAGAGGACCCAGGACTGAACCCTGTGGTACTCCACCTGTCACTGGTCTGATGTCGGATTTGGAATCCGCTACTTTCACAGTGTGGGTTCTGTCCATGAGCCAGTTGGCAACCCATCTTGTGTCATAGGGATTTATACCTAGTTTAGTGAGCTTATCTATAATTCCAGAGTGGGGGATGGTGTCGAAAGCCTTGGCGAGATCTAGATAAGCTGTGTGAACCATTTTACCCTCATCTACGGCTTTGGTGACTGCTTCAAAGAAGTCAATCAGGTTTAGGAGACATGATCTGCCTTTTACAAATCCAAACTGAGTAGGGTCCAGAGTTTGGAGATTACCAATATCTTTTTTTATGAGTTCCATGATGATACGTTCCATGGCCTTGCAGACCAGGCTCGTCAGGCTAATGGGGCGGTAGTTCCCTGGGTCGCCATGGCTCCCCTTTGTGGAGTGGGATAACTGTCACGGTGCGCCATTCAGTGGGTACAAAGCCTGAGGTGAGGCTATGATTGAACATGGTACTTAGATAGGGTGCCAGTTCATTCTGTAGTTTGTGTAGAACACAGCCTGGGATATTGTCAGGTCCCATGGATGCTGTGTTCTTGGCTTTGGAGAGTGTGTTTTTTACCTGTGCAGCCGTGATTATAGGAACTTTGCATTCTTCCGGTATAGAGATGGGCCCTCTAGGGGGTGAGAGGGAGGTAAAGTTAGCACTGAACCTATCTGCTAGGATGTTGGCAATATCAGTTGGTGCTGTATATTTAGTGCCATTATGCTGCAACTCAGAACAGATGTGAGTGTTCCCATTTAGATTCTTGAAATAGCTATAGAATGCTTTGTGGTTGTCTTTAGAGTCAGTGGCAATTTTGTTTTCGTAACTAGCTTTGGAGGATTTTATGAGGGATCTCAGCTTCTTACTGAGGTTGACCAGGGAATTCCTCCAGTCATGGGATTTTACTCTTTTTTGCAACAGTTCCTTTCTTCTGTTGTAGAGTTTGTTTATGGCAGAGGACCACCAGATTGGCTTCCTTTTTTTGGAGGATAACATCCTGGTTCTATTAGGGATAGCATAATCCATGCACTCGTGCAAGTGCTTATAAAGTGCATTTGTGTAGGATTCGGCAGTCATACCTCTATTGTCCATCTGCATGGGTGTCATGAAGTTTGCCACTTCTGTCTTAAGAAGTGTGAAGTTGGCTTTTGAGAATTCTTTTATGATGGTTTCCCTAATTGGTGCTTGGGGTGGGATGTGGATGTCTAGGCTGATTAGCTTGTGGTCAGATCTGACCAACAAGGAATTGACCTCTGGTGTGGAACACCGGTTTCCCATGTTGGTAATGACCAGGTCTAGGGTATTGCTGCCCCTGGTGGGGGTGTGAATAAGTTGATCCAAGGCGTTGGAATTTATAAATTCTAGAAAACGTTGAGCAAAAGAGTTGGTACATGAGTAGTTTTCCCAGTTAATGGTGGGGTAGTTGAAATCGCCCATTATTAGGGTGTTGGGTTGTACTCTAATACTTTCCAGTGTATCAAGAAATGAGGAGTGTGACTCCTGGGGCATGGTGGTGGGTCTGTAGCAAGCTACAATTTGGATTGCGGTCTTGCCCAGAGTTAGTTGCACTTGCATAATCTCGGATGCATTATGCTGTGCAACTAGCCTGGAGGCGTGGATATCTTTAATGAATATGGACACGCCTCTGCCTTTAGTGCTTCTTTCTGGGTTAGGTGGCCGTAAGGTGTGGTATGAATTGAAGCCTGGTAATACAGGGGTGCTCTCTGGAGCTTTGAACCAGGTCTCTGTCACTGCACAGATGTTAATGTTCTCCATTTTAAGGAGTGCCTCGAGTGAGTGCATTTTGAGGTTTAGACTTCTAGCATTGAGTAGCATTAACCTCAGATTTTGCTTGCTTGTACCTGTTACGGTGGTGAATTTGTCATTTGAACTTTGTCTAAAAAAGGCACTATAGGGGTGGCAAGAGTCTTAGCCAGTATCCGGAATCCTAAGGGCGACAGGTGCAGGCCATCTCTGGCAAAGCATTGTGGACTGTCGACCATGTCGTCCCAGGCAGACAAATACTGGATCCCCCTAGAATGGCACCAGAAGCTTAGCCAATTGTTGAAGTCAATCATTTTGTCCTTGTACTGTGGTATCATTCTGGGTGATGGCAGGATGCTACTCAGGGATAGGTCATACCTGCCTGGGATACAAGATCGGAGAGCTCCTCCATGTCTCTTTTCATGTAGTCCAGGGAGGTATATCTCAGGTCATTCACACCAACATGGACAATGACAGTGTCATATTTGTACTTATTGTGGAGTGACCTGAGTGCATGCGTTATGTGGTGGATCCTGGCACCTGACAGGCAGCTGACAGTAACTTTCTCCTTGTTTAGTCTAGTGAGTGGAACATTAGTGTGCCTGACTACAGAGTCACCTATGGCTAGAGTGTTGGGTACGTTGTTATGCCTTATGGGCTGTGGTTGAGTGGCACACTGAGTTTGTGGGCTATGTGTCATTTGGGTTGTGTTGGGGGGTGGAGTTTGCTTACGTTTATGCTTTGGATGTCCCTGATGCTTGGGCAGGTTTTTATTGAAAGCCTCCATGAATGTAGGTGTGTGTTTTGTGTTTCTATGTGTGTGTTTTGGTGGTGTAGGTTTTGAGGGACTATGTGATGAGTGTGGTGTGGTGCAAGTGTTTACCTTCTCCTCTTGACTGTCTAGTCCAGTCTTGGGTGAAGAGAGCTTTGCTTCCAGTTTGGCTATATAAGTGCATCTCTCACAGGTTGTAGTGTTGGGTGGTAGGAGGAGAGGGTTGTCTGTGTACATGAGGCAATTGTTGCATTGCCCCAAGATGCCCAGATTCATCAGGTAGACAGGAGAAATCAATGGGAGCTGACCCTTAGGCATGTCTGGATAAGTGCTTATTTATTAAGTACTAAAAACTGCTTTCCACTAGACAAGTGAGGAAAGTTGAGTGCTGTAGTAATTTACAGCTTATGTAGTGCTTACAATGAGTTCTGAACAAGTGCTGAGTTCAAAGAAACAGATTTGAGTGTTGAAACTAGAAAACTGGCTAGTTATAGGAAAAAAATAAGCTAGAAGGCTTCCCTCAAACACAGAAGGGCTTGGGGGCTGAGAAGCCTACAAACAGTCTATACCACTTAACAGGAAAAGCAGGATACAAGCTTAATATTTTTTTTTTCTTTCTTTTTTTTTTGCAGGATTCAAACCCCTACCTAGCTATGTTATGATACTTGAGAGAGATGCATTAGCACAGTGCGCTATTCACATTACTGGATGATTTCCCTTCTCCTGCTGTATTTATAGGGTGCTGACATCATCAGTCTTTCCAAAGAGGAATGTACATATTTAACTATCCCTCAGTATGGGGGATAACAATATATGTGCATTAACAGATGCCTAATTCAGGGTCACATATGCACACTGGCACTGCCAGGTTATGTTCTATAGCATGCTTTGTGACCACAGGACTTGTAACACACAACACAAGTAGGGGGTGTATCCATATACATCACAGATACACACACCTCTGGGTTGGTACCACTGCACTAAGCATGGCAGGCCATACATATACAACTACCATTGTGCAAAACTGCCTTTTGGTTTGGTGTGTAGTTCAGACCACCACCCCCATACCCAGTAACCACACTTGGCTTTCCTGGGAACAGTGTAGGATATGAAGGTCTTCACAAACCATTATAGTGGTTGACTTCAGGTATACAAATATTGACTGGGGATACTACTCAGGCCCTCAACAACATCACCCTACAGCCACTACAATTTGTGAATACATGTGCTATGGCACAACCAGTCACCACACCCACAAGGGGGAATACATATTAGACCTGATCATCACCAACATGGGGACTCTATGTTCCACACCAGAGGTAGAACCGTCATTGTTAAGATCAGACCATAAACAACTTTCCCTGGACATCCATATCCCGTCCCCAGCCCCAGCCAAGGAAATCACTGTAGAGAATTTCTCAAAAGCAGACTTTGCACTTGTGAAGACTGGGGTGGAATACTTCAAAGGCCCCATGCTGGAGGATAATACAGCCCAATCTGCAGAATCCTTTGCAAACACATTGTATGAGCACCTGCAGGTATGCATTGATCATGCTATCCCAAATAAAACCATGACTCCTCCAAAACAGGAGACCTGTCTGGTTGACCCCAGCCATATATAAGCTGTACAACAGAAGGAGGAAGCTACTACATAACAGAGCAATATCCCACAGACCCACATAGATAATAGCCTCTCCTTTGCTAAACACATTGACAGAGTCATTGCAAAGACCTTTATATAGCCCTCCTTATCACATGGGTGTTTGCATGTAGATCATGGGAGGTCATTGTGGCCCTCTACTAGTCACTCATCAGGCCCATGTTTGACTACAATGCCCCTTTTGGGGTGTACCTTACCCAACACCTGCAGCAACTACAGTGAACACAACAGTACCTCCCCAAGAGGATCATGGGCTACACACAGATGTCCTATGCAGCTCAACTAAAGGATCTCCAGCTCTACTCAGTTGCTTAACGCCTACTCAGAGGTGATCTATGCCTGACGTATGCAGCCATTTCAAACCCAGAAGTAATGCACATGCTCCACCTCATAACATCCAAGACCCTTAGAGCTACACACTCCAGGGACTTAAACCTCAGCACAAAAATAAATAGGACATGCTGCAGGGACAGATTCATTACCCAGAGGCTCCCCTCACTCTGGAATTGAATCCCAGTTAAAGTTAGACATAGCCCCTCGCCAACCCTCTTCCAGCGAAATACAGCCGCATGGATGGGAAATTGCAAATTCACCCCTGGGATCTCCACTGTGTCCCTGCTTGACAGAGGCACAGCAAACTAGCCTTAAAGGGTGCCTTCTGTGACCTACTTTACAGAGGCACAGTAGGCTACTGTACTGGGGAGGTGGACACCAAATACACTCTGCCTAGGCTTATGAATTCCCTAGGACAGACAGCCTAGTATTGACCTCTGCATCTATGTTTATGTTCGGGATGCACAATATTTGTTGCTGCTGTTTGCAGGTCTTTATTGCCGTAGCTTTCCCAGTTTCTATGAACAACTTGTGTAGCTGCGTAACATGTTTGATCATGACAGGGTTCCAGTATATTAATATATGTGTCTGTTGTCATTTAACTGTGTGCACAGGGCAGATTGCTGGATCGTGGGAGGTTCTTGGCTTAACACATACAACTGACAGATATGTGTGACTGACTGCTATACTCAGACATGGCCTAAGTGTGTGAGCATGCCCAGTTCAGGCTTTCCATGGTTTGTTGCCTGACATATGTCTCATTTATCCAAGTGTGTGAGCATGCCCAGTGTGACCTTTCCATATGTTGTGATCTGGAGTCCACTACATTTCTGGTTGTGTGTGAACATGACCAATACTGACATTTATACTGTGTGTGTGTTGAAAGTCATGTTGTGTTCTTACTGCCAGACTCCTTTGTGTCATAACTCAACAGGGATTATGCTGTGCCTGCAGGGTTTCCATGTGATAGTTTGCAAAGACTTGACAACATTCTCTCATACTGGCTGAACACTTCAATACTGTCATGGTGTAGTGGTTCAGTACTTTCACTATAGTGCATAGTATCATGGGTTTGAGTCCCATCACTTCTTTAAATGTTCATACTGACCAGACTGGTTAAGGGCCAGTTGGGCAACTATGAGCATGGTGCATTTTGTTCAGCTATGGCCTACATAAACCAGGCTTGTCCGACATTGCTGTGTATTCACCAACTTGGGTGGACATTGCCAAACATTACTCCACATTGACCACAGTTGTACTAGTTGGTGTGTGTGATTCTGTTCATAGGTTCATACTAGGCTATCTGCCCTAGGGCATTTATAATCCTAGCCAGAGTGTGTTTGGCTTTCAACACACATTTTAAGTGGAGTTTGCCATGACATTTTTCAAGGTTACTATACTGTGCCTCTGTCTAACAGTGACATAGAAGTGGTACCCAGGGTAAACCTACAATCTCCCATCCACTCATCAAGATTCCTCTTGAAGAGAGTCAATGAGGGACTCTGGCTAACCTGGAGTGGAGGTTTACTCAAGAGTTGGGGGAGCCTCTGGGTTATGAATCTGTCACTCCAGCATGTCCTATTTATTTCAGTCCTGAGGTTCAGGTCTCTTGAGCGTGTAGCTTGATGGGATTCTGATTTTCTGAGGTGCAGCATGTCCATTGATTCCAGGTTGGACATGGCTTTATACATCGGACACAGATTGCCTCTGGGCAGGCAGTATGCCACTGAGTGGAGCTGCAGTTTCTTTAACCGGGCAGCGAATGGCATGTGTTTGGGCCCTTTGATCCTCCTGATGAGGTACTTTTGTGGTCTTTCCAGCTGCTGCAGGTGTCTGATAAGGTACATCCCACAAGGGGCATTGTACTCAATTATGGGCCTGATGAGGGATGAGTTAAGAGGCACGATGACCTCCCCTGATGTAGATGTGAATACCTTCATGATTAGGTGGGCTATATGAAATGTTTTTCTAAACACTTTGGCCACGTGGTTATCGAATGAGAGATTGCTATCAGCTTGGGTCCCCAGGTCCCTTATCACTTCTTCCATACTTAGTGGGTTACCACCTATCTGATAATTTGTGGGCACTTAGTTTTTGACAAAGGGGAGGACTATACGCTGTTTTGCGTTTAGCTTGAGGACATGGCTCTGGCACCAGTTGTCTGTTTCTATGAAGCCCTTTTGTAGGATGCTTGTGTCAGCTGGAGGGTCGATTATGGCCCCCAGTTTGCAGTCATCTGCAAACTTGTTCAACAACAGTCCTTCTGTGTTGGCCTGTACCTCTGAGAAATATATACCAAACAAGGGAGGTCCCAGGACTGAGCCTTGTGGGATGCCACTTGTAGCTGGTTTGGGATCTGGCATGGCTCCAGCATTTCTGACCATGTGGGTTCTGTCCTTGAGCCAGTTTGCAACCCATCTAATGACATAGGGGTTTATATTCAAGCTGGTGATCTTATCTATGATGACCAAGTGGGGTACTGTATGGAAGGCTTTTGCGAGGTCCAGGTAGGCTGTGCGGACCACCTTCCCCATGTCAATGGCCTTGGTGACTGTTTTAAATGACTCAACCAGGTTTAAGAGGCAGGATCTTCCTTTAACAAAGCCAAACTGGGTAGGATCCAGTGTCTGTAGGTCCCTAATATGTTTATTTCTGAGGTCCATGATGATCCTTTCCATAGCTTTGCAGACCAAGCTAGTCAGGCTTCTGGGGCGATAGCTTGCAGTATCCATTAAGGCACCACCTTTGTGGAGAGGGACCACTGTTGCTGTACACTGCTCTTTGGGTACATATCCTGTTGTAAGGCTGAGATTGAACAGTGGTTTTATGTTTGTGTTCAATTCTTCTTGGGGTTCATGTTGGACACAGCCCAGGACACCGTCTGGTCCCATTGATGCTGTGTGTTTTGCTTTGGAGAGGCTGGCTGTTACCTGAGCATCTGCAATGTCATGGGGCCAGCACTCTGCTGGGCTAGATATTTGCCCTTTTGGTGGGGAGGGGGGGAGAAGTTTGCACTGAACCTGTCAGCTCAAATGTTGGCAATGTCTGTGGGTTTGGTGTATTGTTTGTCATTTTGGACTACTTCTGAGCATATCTGGGGATTCCCACACAGGTTCCTACCATAAGTAAAGAATGCCTTGTGATTATCCTTGGTGTCCTGTACAATTTTTATCTCAAAGATGGCCTTAGACGATCTTATGTGTGGCCGTAGTTTTTCAATAATACTGATCAGAGATGCCTTCCCTTTTTGGGATTTTGATCTATCATATAGTAGCTTCCTGCTTGTATTGTATGGTTTGTTTATGGCTGGGATCCACCAGACAGGATGCCTGGCTTTGGAGGATTGGGTCTTGGTTTTATTTGGGATTGCATGATCCATGCATTCCTGAAGGTGTTCATAGAATGTGTTTATAAGGGGTTATGAGGTCTGGGCCATATTTTCCACAGGCACAGGGTCTGTGAAGGATTCCACCTCAGTTTTGAGGAGTGTGATATTTGCTTTAGTGAATAATTTTCACTGTGTTTTTCTGGCCATGGGCTGGGATCAGGATGTGAATATCCAGTGAGATTACTCTCTGGTCTGATCTTACCAGTGAGGGATA
Organism: Protopterus annectens; assembly: GCF_019279795.1. Classification (NCBI taxonomy): domain Eukaryota; kingdom Metazoa; phylum Chordata; order Ceratodontiformes; family Protopteridae; genus Protopterus; species Protopterus annectens. The sequence continues at coordinate 1,068,749,400 of NC_056746.1, forward strand.
CATTTCTGGTCTTGGGCATAGAGTCCCCATGTTGGTGATGATCAGGTCCAGTATGTTTTCCCCTGTTGTGGGAGTGGTAGCAAGTTGTTCCATAGCATTTTGGTTTATAAATTCTGGGAACCTTTGGGCTAGGGTGTTGGGACTAGGGTAATGCTCCCAGTCTATGTTTGGGTAGTTGAAGTCGCCCAGTATAATGGTGTTTGGGGAGACCTTCATATTTTCATGTTATCTCCAGTCAGCCAAGTGTGGTTCCTGGGTTTAGGAGGGTAGTCTGTAGCAGGCTATGAACTGGAAGGCGGTTTAAGCCACTGTTAGTTGCACATGGATAGTTTCCAATGCTTCATGCTGTGCCACCAACCTGGGGGTGTGGGTATATTTGAAAAATATTGATACTCACCCTCCTTTTGTAGTTTGTTCCATGTTTTGCAGCTGTAAAGCATGGTATGAGGTGTAACCTGTTAATGCTAGGGTGCTCTTGGGAACCTTGAACCAGGTTTCTGTTACTGCACAGATATCAACATTCTCCATGCTGAGGAGAGTTTAGAGTGCATGCATCTTGCAGTTTAGACTTCTGGCATTGAGTAGCATTACTTATAGTTTCTTATCCCTTGTGATACCTATGGAGGTGGGTTTGTGTTTTGAGCCTTACCTAAAAAGGGCACTATGGGGGTGACAAGAGCCTCTGGCAATATCCAAAAGGCCACAGGTGATAGGTGAAATCCATCCCTAGCGAAGCATCATGTCTTGTCGAGCATGTCATCCCAGGCTTACAGGCATTGTATCCCCTTTCACTGACACCAATACTTAAGCCAATTGTTGTAATTGATCATCTTGTCTTCATATTGTGGCCTCATCTTTGGTGAGGGTAGGATGATACTCAAAGTCATCAATTTTGCATATACTACATGGTGGTAAATGCTGTTTATAACACTACCTTACATTGCTTAACACATGGCAATCATGCCTCAGGTGGTGCTGCAGGGCTGCCTATGTCAGATGCACATACTGCACTCCCTATACATGTTTGGAAACAGGTAGTGTCAAGTTAGGCATCCCTTTTACTATATGTGCGAGTCAGAGAGAGGTATCATTTCCAGGGTTCCTACTGAGCCAGTGTATGTGCTATGTGTTGCCTCTTTGCCAAGGCCAAGGCATACTGGGCACACCTCCTTCTGCCTACTGGGGCATGTTCAGGTTGTTCCTCCTCCGAGTCACGCTCTGCCTGTGATGGCCTTGGCACTGGTGGGGGGCTGTTTGGCCCAGGCCTGTGCTGGTCCTGCTGCAACTGTTTTCGCAGAATCATATTATGTAGCATAGCACATACCATGACATTTTGGGTACATGTAGTTGGTGAGTATTGCAAGGCTCCACCAGATGTGTCCAAGCACCGGAACCGTGACTTGAGCAACCCAAACACATGCTCAATTACATTTCGTGTTTGTGCGTGTGCCTCATTATGGCGTTCCTGTTCAGGTGTGTGTGCGTTTCTGATGGGTGCCATCAGCCACGGCTCCAGTGCGTAGCCAGCATCCCCCACTAAGTCGCCATGTGAGATGTCCCCATTGGCAAATGTCTGGTACAGCTGTGTCAGATGCCAGATATGGGAATCATGGTAGCTTCCAGGGCAGCCAGCACACACATTCATTATTATGCCCTGGGCATCACACACGACCTGGCAGTTAATGGAGGGGAAGCCCTTGCGGTTAATGTAGGCCCTACCCTGCTCACTGGCTGGTGCTTTGATGCGTATATGCGTGCAGTCTATTGCACCCACTACCTCAGGGTATTCTGCTATTTGCTGGAAGAGATGCATATTGCTGGCCAATACCTCACGGGAATTGGGGAAATATACATGATCACCGACATGTGCTGACATGGCATCCAGGAACTGGTGCAGTACCCTGGATGCTGATGCCTGTGATATCCCCATCATATCACCAGTTGGTCGCTGAAAGGTACCTGTTGCTAGTATTCTTAGGCCAACACATACCTTGGTTTCCACTGGGATGGGTTCCCCTCTGTTGGTTCTGTGTGTGAGGCGTGGCCTGCACAGCTCAACAATTTGCTGCAGGAGGCCTCTGTCCACTCTATAGCTCTCCACTATCTCCAGCTCATGTAACCCCTGGTAGGTGACCCTGGGCCTGTACACTCTTCTCCATCTCCTCACTGTGGGTTGTCCGGCAGCATTTGCATTGTCACCACCCTCAGCATGTTGCATATGTCACCTTATAACAGCAATGGCAGCCCTTAGCATTTTTTTGTCTGAGTGTAGCTTTTTCAGTTTTCACTTCTAGTAGCTTACTCCAGTGTTGCAGTGTCTCTTGAGAGAAACAAACTGCACACTTGTTTTCAGAGTTTTAAGTGCTGAGCTGGGCTAGTGTTCTGCCTGTGTAATTGCCTGATTCTGATTGTTTGCACCTGCTGGCTCTACTAGTATTCCCTGGTAGCTTCCTACTATTTGTTGTGCTTCCTTTTTCCTTTCTGTTTCCTCGGGGGAGCGACACGCATACAAGCGGAAACACACTCACAGCAGCTCCCACACGTGCACGCATGCTTAGACGGACTAAAATTGCTTATTCGGGTTAAAACACGTGCACACCAGCGCAAACCCGCTTACAGGTCTTCCAACAGCCTTATATATGCTTACTCCAGCTTAAACGTGAGCACTCATGCTTCCACGCGCGCACTCTGTCTTACTCGAGTTTACAGGCGTGCACACACATGCATACCCGCTCAGCAAGAAACTTTGGTGTTATCCACAGTATACACCTTCCATTTCTTGGCCTTCCCTGACCTACCTGTTGACAGACCTTTTTCCATGATGTCTAACTGACAGCTAACACATGCCACTGTGCTCCAATGAGCTTCACTACTTTCATACATACCCCCCTTGTGATGTCACCTATCTCCTACTCTGTTCCTCCCCATATCCTACTCCTACACTCCACTGACTGTGCTCATTTGCTATGTAAAAGTGCGATTCACTATCCTAACACTCATTTACATAGGATTGCCTACTAATGCTTGGTTACATGTCTTAGGCTGGGCTTCTCCCCTTAGCAACCCCTACTCGGTGGCCATGTTGTCTTCAGCCTGCTATTCCCTTACATTGTCATGTAACAATTTTCAAAAATTCCACATTTGTGGCTTTTATTGTCTTATTTTATGATTTTTATAGCGCACCCCGTTTTCGCGGCGCTACGCTTAAACATCGGAAATCACCGAAAAAAAAATTCTTTTTATTTTAATTTTGCATCTGGGAAACTTTCCAATGGCCATATATTTGGCTATTGGCATGCTTCCTCAACCATATGCAACCTTTATTTGGAGCTAACAAGGCTCCATTGTGCTATTTGCAGAACGGTACTCAGTTGTCAACTGAGTACATTTCTGCAGCTAACACGTCTCCTACTCGGACAGGTTTGTGCTTCCTGGATTGAAAATTTACCTCATTTGCATGCCTTTTGGCTGCAAGTGAGGTAATTTGCATATCCCAGCCCTGTCCGTGTAGGAGACGTTTTAGGAGCTCTCTTACACGCCTCTACAGGCTGTTCCTGGATCGCTCGTCGGACATGATGGCTGCATGGAGTCTTACTCTGCTCGTAGACTCCGTGCAAGCCATCGTGAATCCGGCCCTATATGAAAGTAAGTCCACATCAAGAAAGTAAGTATTTCATAGGACGTACCCTATGGATATAATTCATTGAAAACCTATTTAACATTATGATTACATTTCCAGGCAACAAGGTATTTTGAACCCTATACTAATGACAGCATATAAAGTAAATAAAATTTAATATTAGTCTCTGCACTTTGCAAAATGTTATATTATAATTCCATCCCAGTTCCCAAATTCTCCTCTACTATATCCAAATATTTGAATGCTTACAAGCTTTCAAATATGTTCAAAAATAAATTTTTTGACTGGATATTGGCCTAGAATATAATACTGCAACTGTTGTCAGAATAAATTCATTGTTTTTATATACTATCCATGATATTCAGAAGGAACCCCCAACAATGGAGGGAGGAGCTGGGGTAAAAGAAAATGCTTGCACAATGTGGCAATTTATGATTCAGAGACTTCTTAAACATAATGAGAAAAGACCTCATTATTGGCTAGTTAGCTTGTCTTTCAATGTCTTTAACTACTACAATTGCAAATCAACATTTTCCTGGGGTAGTCAACATTAGAGGTCCATGCATTGCATTGGCATAGGTGCCATCCCATTCACTCTTCTGCACAGATACACCAGGTCTATGGTTAATTGTTGAATGAACTAAACATTGAATGACAAAATAGCGAAAGTACATAATCAAAAGTCCATTCATTGACTCTGCAGTTCATCAAACCTGTGAGGTGGGGAAAGTAACTACTTGGCCAACACTTCCCCATCTCACAAATGGCAGTATTTTAAACCCACCCACACCCCCCAACTATATATACCAACTCCGAGATCACACTACAGTCGGAAAAAGTGAGACAGGGAAGTGTTGACCAAGTAGTTACTTTCCTGTCTCACAGGTTCGATGAATGGACTTTCAATAATGTGCTTTCACTGTTTTGCCATTTAATGTTTAGTCCTGTCAATGATTAACCATAGCCACAATACACCAACCCCCCCCCCACACACACACACACACACACACACACACACACACACACACACACACACACACACACACACACACACACACACACACACACACAAACACACACATAGTGACATACCTCTGACCTGTTTCATACTTATTATGTAAAATAGCCTTGGCTGCTTTGAGTAATTAGTTAACCCATTGCATTAATGCTGCTTCTGCTGCATTCTGTGTCAAGGGTGCAGGGTGTGAAAACTTTTCCACCTTTTATTTTACATATTTTTAAAACACTTGGATAATATTTCTAAGTATCCCTGGTATCCAGTCTAATATCCTCTGTGTGATGTGGAAAGTACAGGGCTTGAAGCTTTTTAGTGCCTCTGAGCACATTATATTCAGTATCCTTGGTGTCTAGTGTCCCCCCCCCCCGACCAGTGGCACATTATATTCAGTATCCTTGGTGTCTAGTGTCCCCCCCGACCAGTGGCACATTATATTCAGTATCCTTGGTGTCTAGTGCCCCCCCCCCCGACCAGTGGCACATTATATTCAGTATCCTTGGTGTCTAGTGCCCCCCCCCCCCGACCAGTGTTGCTTTCCAGTGTCTTTAAGGCACACTATGAAGACTATCTCTGGTGAATAGTGTCCCCACTTCCCAAATTGCAGTTTTTGATTGTTAGTCTAGGGGAGTATGGAGCTGTGAAAGCCCCTCTCCTGACCCCAACCCACACACATTCACACAGATCAGTCACCACATGACTGGCTGAAAAACAATTGGAAGTATTCAAAAATAGACCTGACATGTTTTAAGGTAGTTCTATTAAGGGATTTGGAAAGGCATGCTCGCTTTCAACATTTATCAATGGTTTATAGTTTAAGGTAGGGCGAGTTCTGTTTTGCCAGATTTACTTTCAGGAACATTATTACACTAATGGGCACTGACACAGCAGACATTCAAAGTCTTTGCTGCAAGCCCGCTCCTCCATCCCTTGCCTTGCAAGATGTTTTGTAACCATCCCTTTCAGTTCAAATTGCATAAACTCAAGGTGTGAAAATTAAAATTGTATTCTATGGGCTGTAAAATTGCACACAGTCTCTACCCATTAGGAACTCAGGCCATCTTCAGTTACAGCCACATCAAAGGGAATGACCCAACTTGTATATAAGTATCAGACCTAAGAGATAACAATAAAAAAATGGCACAACTTCTGTCACCACACTTCTACTCTCCCACTCTGTGGGGACATCCACCCAGACCATGGACCATCCCTTCAAACCAACCAAACAATACCTAACCCATGAATTCTCACCATTACCAACACACAAGCCACTAATTCAAACCACAACCTACTATTAATGCACATACAACTCAGAGAGATCTACAATAAAATTCCAGATCTCCATGATGCATTACAGCATGGAACCCAGACAGTCTAATCATTACTGAAACTTGGTTAAAACCAAACACTAATGATGCAGAAATCCACCCCCCACCCCCAGGATACAATACAATAAGAAATGATAGAGTACACAAAAAAGCTGGAGGGGTTGCAATACTTTTTAAAAACATACTAAACATCACCAGATACTCACTGAATAACACTTACTCCCCTCCCCTCTCTATTAACCTATTCAAATTCAATCACCTCACTCACTAGAATCGACAAACACAGCAACAGGCATTCACTGTTAGACTGGATCCTTACCACCTCACCCTCAAACATAAACACCTTTGGCTGTCTCACAGACAACGTCAGTGACCACCTCCCCACAATTATTACAAGACACTAATCACACCCCTAAACATACAGTATTAAAACAAATACATAGACTCTCATCTTTTAACAAAGACACCTTTAAGAACTACCTCTCCCTATACAACTGGAATACCCTAAAAACAAAAACTACCATTAGAAGATGCTGTTACCCATTTCAATAAAACATTCCTTAACATACTAAATGAGTTAGCTCCCACAAAAACAAAATTAACTAAAAGTAGCCCTGCTCCATGTCTCAACAAAGAAACCAAAACATTAATACTAAATAGATACAAAGCCTGGAAAACATGATATAAAGGCAGAACATAACAAAAGTTGAAATTTTTTTAGACAACTTAGAAATCGATGTAAGCAATTGGTTAAACTAGGAAAATTGCATTCTATCACTTACTTCAAGGCAAACATCACCACAATCCCAAGCAATTCTGGTAGATACCCCGGTCAAACCACCACCCAATCCTCTACCACAAACAATAACACAGACCCCACAGCCACCCAATTCAACACACACACTTCATTCGATATGTCATCTCTTTATGAGAATCTAATCTACAGTCCCATCTCTCTATCCCAACCAACAATACTCACAAAACTCCTTTTTTCTTACGATCAAATACCTAGCTCATCTATCAAAAATTACCTTCTAAAATTTAAAACCACTGCACCAGATGCTGACAAACTCCCTCCCAAGTACCTTAAGTTAGCTGAAAATGTCCTGGCATACCCCATCTCAATACTCATAAATAGATGCATCATAGAAAACAATGTACCCACTATCTGGGAAAACAAAATCATATATTATGCTACTTCATAAAGGAGGATCGGCCACAGACCTCTCCAACTACTACCCCATTGCAATTATCTCCCTTCTGTCCAAAACCTTAGAAATTTGCATATACTCCCAACTTCTAACCCATCTCATAAACAACAAACTACTCTCTCCCACACAACATTGCTCTCAACCACACCACTGCACAACAACAGCTCTACTTAGTTCCTCAGAAACCATAAATATCAACAGAAACAATGGTAATCTAATATCCTCCCTGTTCCTGGACCTGTCAGAAGCATTTGGCACAGTACCCCACCAACTCCTAATCAATGAACTCTCTCCCCTATCACTATCTAATTCAGCTCCTACTTGTTTTTGTTGCTATATCTCCAACAGACAGCAGGTCATAAAATGGAATCAGGACCTACAGATAAAGGCTCATCAGCTAAGCCTAAATGCAAAAAAAAATTAATGCTTTTCACACCCAGATCTTATTCAACAACCTGTACACCCTTTAATACAAGCACCACCACCAGGCCATCAAGAAAACTCATCAAAACTGGACTTTTTCTATTGAAACAAACCCTACCTAATGGAGTCATCAAGAAAATCCTTAGTATCATCCTACCTTCTCCCCTACCTTCTCTATGCATCACCCATATTAACCAACATTCAAGCTGCCCTACCAAATAAATTAGAGACATGCTTTAAAAAATAGCCAGGTTTGCAGCGAATGCATCCTACTGTACACACCACTGCTTAACACTAAAGAAACTCAACTGGCTAAAACTACCTAATCACCTTATGTTCACTCATCTTCAAATTGCCAACAAAATTATACACAAACCACATACATGCCCTTTTCTACAAAACATTATCAAGCACTACTGTCCACCACATTACCTTCACTCGGGTAATCAGAGTCTACTAATAACTTTCAAATGTCATAATACAAATGGATATTCGATATACTCATGGTATGTCACCAGATAGCGGAACTCCCTGCCTATCCCACTAGAACAGGACAGACATGTGTCTAGCTTTAAGCACAATCAGAACCTTGATTCCTTCTAGCTCTGTTCTTGTTCACATCCTGACTGTCTTTCTCTCTCAGATCTGAAGACTTACACCAACCCTTAACTTTCTAGCTCTCCTACCTTATCCAGTACATGTAAATAAATCCTATCTATATTTATAGCTGTATACTGTTTTTCATTATTTCTTTGTAAAATAAATGTGTGCATTGCTATATATGTAAATGCAACCTGTTCATTATTATGTAACACTCCTACAGAAATCAAACTGAACTAACCTTTGTCTTGATTGTATTACCCGCTGGATGATTCTAAAACCCCATTCTACTATTAAGAAACTGATTTTTTTCCTCTATACATTTTTTTGTAATGTTTCTGATTTTTTTGTAACTCTAATGGATCTTCCCTCCCTAGGCCTCTGCTGAAAATGGGCCTGAGTGCCCAGTCGTACCATGCTGGTAAATAAAAGGGAATAAATAAATAAAATCATGACAATTTTAATGTTTCTTTCTTACTGACAACATGCCTTCTCATGTATACTCATAAAAAGATATGCCCATAAGCTCATTACTCCACTTAAGCAATGATCTTATCAAAGGCATATCTTTTTGTATTTGTTTCTATACTGGTTTTGTTTCATCTTTTATCCATTTGCATACTGATCTGCTACTGGGTCTCTATGAATGCAGGAATGCATCAGGATAGCTCATGTGTGCAAGTCAACATAAAAAAGCTGCCATAGCCATTACTAGGTTCTATATGTTGAAATGTGGAATATCACTAATTTGACGATTCAGTATATCAAACACACTGCATCAATTCAATGGAAATGTCAAAAACACATTGAAAAAACAAACAAAAAGGTGTTTACCAGCCCCCCCCACCCCCCACAATCCAAGATCACACAACAGTGGAGAATATTTTATTTTCTTTTATTTATTTTATTTTATTTTACATTTGTTAACCGGGCTAGTCCAACTGGATACATGTCCATTTTCAGTAGAGGCCCGAGGAGATAAGCTCCACATTAAGTAAATAATACAGATCAGCATAAAAGAAAAAAAAAAGAAGAATTTTCAAATAAGAATAAGAAAAAACTCCTTCCCCCACAGTTAGCGATTTCACACAAATAGCCAGCTACTAACCCGGAACCCAAGTCCCATAAAAGCAGATAAACACACACACACACACACACACACACACACACACACACACACACACACACACACACAAAACAACAACATACATTTACACAGACACACGTACATTCAAACACATGCACACTATCACACAGCCTAATAAGTACAATTAATGCAGAATCAAGTGAAAATTGATGATTTAAACTTCAAACAAACAAAAGACAGCCCATTACTTCATGCATACTGTAGATGATTTGTTTACATAGTATGGCTTAAATGGGGAGAGTATATATAACTGCAGCAGCTGAATACCATAATTGTTGCAGCGACTATGCAGGTGATCAACAGTTCTGTGCAGTGAAAATGTATTACTCCAAAGGTGTGGTTTGAAAAACTACTAAGTTGCCATTTCATTATGAGTGAGTTATAGTAGCAGTGCTGTAAAACATTCATCTTTTATTTAATGTTTGAGTAGATCATTGAGCTGCCCCAAACAAACCCCTTTCAGCTTAAGAGATGCACATCTGCTTAGTGCTCCTCTTTATTTGGAAACAAAAAGTTAAAATACATTTGCATATACAGGGTGCTATGCTAAATGTAAATATATGGGAGAATCATTTCTTACTGTATAGTCAAGCTAAGTAGGTTAGGCAACATATATATATATATATATATATATATATATATATATATATGTATGTGGGTGTGAGTGTGTGTGTGTGTGTGTGTGTGTGTGTGTGTGTGTGTGTGTGTATCATATATATATATATATATATATATATATATATATATATATGTATGTGTATATATATATATATATATATATATATATATACACATATATATACATATGTATATATATACATATATATATACATATGTATATATATACATATGTATATATATATATATATATATATATATATATATATATATATATATACATACATATATATATATATATATATATATATATATATATATATATATATATGGGTCTACTTTACAACAACGACACGCCAGTTTGCCGACACACAAACCACCGACACCAGATAACCTACAACACACAAAACCGACAACGCAAAACACCGAACACCATTACACCGACACACGAAACGTAAACAACACATTACACTACATCACATAGCCACTAGCCCTAACCCAAACCTTAACCCTAAGGTCCGACACTACCGCACACTCACCCTACCTGCACCCTAACCCTAACTCACTTACCCACCCCTAACCCTAAGGTCCGACACTACCGCACACTTACCCTACCTGCACCCTAACCCTAACTCACTTACCCACCCCTAACCCTAAGGTCCGACACTACCGCACACTTACCCTACCTGCACCCTAACCCTAACTCACTTAATCCACCCCTAAACCTAAGGTCCGACACTATCGCACACTCACCCTACCTGCACCCTAACCCTAACTCACTTAACCCACCCTAAACTAAACTCCGTCACTATCACACACTTACCTTACCCGAACCCTACCTCCCTACCTCCGACACTACCACACACTCACCTATCCCACACCTTAACCCAAAATCCCACAACAACGCACACTTACCTTACTGCTCCTAACTCCGTCACAATCGCACACTTACCGAGATGCACTCACACGTTACCCTAGTCGCTCTATCCACTGTCGGCACATCACCTTTCCAGTAAACTTACCTGTCGATCATTTCGTCTCCTCCTTCCGCGTGTCGGTCAACTGCGATTTCGGCACATCACCTTGTCGGTAAACTTACCTGTCGGTCATTTCATCTCCCTCTTCCGCGTGTCGGTCAACTACGTTTTCGGTAAATTAAAGTAGACCCATATATATATATATATATATATATATATATATATATATAGACATATATATATAGATTCACTTCAAAATCTCTAAAGCCCAAAATCTCAAATTTCAAAAGACTGAGACCAAAATCTTGAAAGTTCAAAACATTGAAAACTCAAAACATTGAATTTTATAACACTCACTGAAAAAAATCACTGGTTATGCCCTTGCTCCAAGCCAGACTAGAGGCCCTCCTTCTCTATTCCCCCTCCCCCCATCCACTTAGACACCCTGCATGGTTCACTTCCGCCATCTATTCCATTTGTACTACTTACTCTGTATCCTGTCTTACTCCTTTATTCTTCCCCTACTATTTCCTCCTAATCTCTGATCCTGTCTACTCCACCATCTCTCCAACCACAGCTCTATATCTGACTTAGTTTACAGCCATAACTATTACGTGCAGTAATCTTATGACTACATCACTGCTGTTACTGTCACTGTTGTTCTGTTGTCAGTATGTACCATCACAGATATACCCAATACTCCTATTCATATATGAATGTATATTCCTTATGTATATTCAATGTACTCATGTATATCTGTTACTCATATTTTACGTTTGTGCCTTTTGCTTGCATTGTTAAATTGCATTTATATCAATTTTATTACATAGTATTATTAATTATGCACTTATATATCATCTTATGGAGCTTTTCACCCCGGGCCTCCACTGAAAAAGGATCTATGTCCATTCAGACTTTCCCGATAAACAAATGTAAAATAAATAAATAAAATCAACATGATTTTTGTGCAATAAGTATTAAAGTGTAATGTCTGCCATTATATTTGCAAGGGACAAGACAAAAAGATAAGGCAATATCAGGGACATTTTGTGAAATCTGGGACACTGACAGGGATGCACTACTCCTGATGATTGTTAAACAATAGTAATTGACCTGGTGTGGTAGCACCAGTGTCGCATAATCTACTGCTATTTGCTGAAATATGTATAAAACTAGGATTACTATAGTTTATGCTTGTATGTGTGTGTGTTGGTGGGATGCTGCTGTGTAAGTGGAGCAAGCTGGCTATAATTTCTTTTGCTTTCTATTACAAACATCATTATCACTGCCATTATGCTTGTGTGTGAGGGGATGCGGTTGCAGTATATTTAAGAGTAACAAGTTGGCCATAAATTTTTTCACATACCATAACAATCCTAGAGCTTACCATGGGTGCCGGAACCATAAATCCAGGGGGAGGGGGAGCCCCCCACACACTTTTACAGCTGCAAGACCTGTTGGGAAAAATTAGTAGACTGGAGTTTTCATGCTAACGTGCATTCATGCACGGAACTTAAACTAACTAAACTAACTGTTCTTGTACTCTTATTGCTCTGTGTTACAGGAGTTATGCTGCCTCTGTTCTCTTGGTGCTGCCAGAGCCAGACTCATGCCGGTAAGGAGAGTTTTGTTCTTTTATCTGCAGGAGTTATTGTGTGTGTGTGTGTGTGTGTGTGTGTGTGTGTGTGTGTGTGTGTGTGTGTGTGTGTGTGTGTGTGTGTGTGTGTGTGTGTGTGTATAAAATGCCCCAGGTAGGTATACCTGGTGGTTAGTGTTACTCAGGTTCAAACAAGAGCCTGAATTGTCTACCCATACCACCACTTGTGATTCAGGGAGTTGAGTCCATAGCCTTCAACTGTTCAGATTTTCACAGAATATTTGGCTCATACTTTTGGCCTGTTCCTCTTAAAATTTGTGGTTTTCTGGCAAATCAGTGAGAACTGAATTCACTAAATAATGATAGCCCTTTAAGTTTCAGTCTTCCTATCTTTCAGGAAACACATGGTAACACAAAACACTTTATTTTAGCAACGTTCTAAGATTATACAAGCAATACTTAAAATGTGTCCCTGGTTTTGGGCCTTTGCCCCCCCCCCAAAATAAATTTTGGCTTTTTCCAGATTTCTTGTGCTGCAAAGTTGAGAGATTTAGTTGATTGTCAAGTAGATTTTTCAAGGAGCTGATAGCTTCAGGGGAAAAGAAGTTTAGTGCAACTTTTGCTAAGCTGCTTGCATTGTTAGTAGCACAACAGGTAGTATGCTTACTCTTGATGCAGAAGCCTGTGTGTTCTACTCCCACAGTATGCAGATGGATTGCTAATACTGCACTGTGTTATACTTTAAAGGGAGTGGATGCTGCAGTCCAATGAATGTTCTCCTTTGGAGGACGTACCTAGTAACAATGAACCTGTCATCAGTTTACCATCCATTCCCCATTGCAAAATTACTAGCTTATAATTTTTTTAATGTAGCTCAGGCAATTTATTCTTCAAGGGCAACAGGCACTTTATTCTTAGATGAAACAATGAAATATAAAGGTGTTTGCTAGCAGCAACCTCTTCATTAGTTACAGATAACTTCAATGAGGAATTATTTAGATTACTTACTTCTGCAGAATACTGTGGTGCTGTATTATACAAGGAATATAATTTAATACAATCAGGTTAATACAATCAGGAAGGTGAATCAAAAAATGCAAACGTATGCTTGCTCACTGGATGCAGGAGATCAAAATAGGGGAATAGACCAGTCACCGATGGAGTCCCCAAGGGTTAGGTGATGAGACTTTTTCTGTTTGACACATACATCTCAAAAGTAAAAGGAAATACCAAAGGGCTTTGGGGTAATTAAGTTTGAGATGACTGCAAACTAGGAGCAGTTATTGAATCCCCAAATGACTTAACCATCATGCAGGAAGATTTCTCCCAAACAATAACTGGTGCCAGAATCATGAATTGAAACTAAACTCCAAGAAATACATTATGGTATCCTTTGGGAAGTCATCTAATCCAGGGAGCTGCCAAATTGACAATGCCTCCTGAGAACTGACCAAGTTGTTTGGCATTTGGGAATGTGTGTGACAGTGACTTAACTTTTGACCAACATGTGCCCAGAGTCATAAGAACACCTTTCTATATTGCACAGCTTATAAACAAATTGATTGTGACTAGATCTAGAGATGTTTTTGTCCCCCTTTACAAAGCCCTCATTAGGTCAGTCATTTTGTATAATGCCCACTTTGGCATGTATCTGTCCAGACCCATGCAACAACTGGAATACTCACAGAGATACCTTGCTAAAGGGATACAAGTCCTAAACAATAGGTCTTGCATGGACCACCTCAAAGATTTATCACTATACACAGTATCCTACAGAGTGCTTAGAGGTGACATGTTTGGCATACAGATGGACCTACTGAACATCAGCAAGTCAAATGGCATCAGAAATACTCCGTCCAGGTATCTAAACTGGATGTTGTGGAGAGATGACTATATATATATATATATATATATATATATATATATATCACAGAGGCTACCACTGTTCCAGAACAGATTATCCATTCAAGTAAAACAAAGCTCATCCCTGTCCATATTCAAATGCAACATGGATCTAAGGATGAGTAATAGAAAAAGTACTCTAGGATTGCCCCTTGTGCCACTAATGGGTAGAGGCAGTTTCTAAATGCTGCATCCTTTACATGGGTCCCCTCAAATTATCTATAGTATGATCCCATTTATTCTCACTATGGCTAATATACAATTATCAGCCATGGGATATGTAAAACCAATCAGGAAATGTTAATTCAAGCACCAAAAGGAAAGCTGGCTAAGCTTAAAATGTCCTCCAAGTGAATCTATGTTGTGATAGTAAATAGTTTTAAAAATTGCCCTTTTTAAATCACTAAGTGCCCCTCTCACCCTCCGCCCCCTCAGTGTTCAACAGCTTTGGACGCCTCTGGACCTTACATGTGACTGAAAGAGGATATATGTGAAATCAACTCCTCTTTGCCACAGTGATGCAGTGAGTATCATTGCCATTTCATAGTACTTTGCTTTGTTTTTTTCTGTTATGGAGTCAGCATGCCCCTCCCTTTTTGGCTATTTCTAGCTATGTGCTCTGATGTCCTCCAGCATCTTAAAGACATGCAGTAAGAAAATTGGCATTTGAACATGTAGCGTGTATGTGTGTGTGTGTGTGTGTGTGTGTGTGTGTGTGTGTGTGTGTGTGTGTGTGTGTCTGTAAAAAAATATGACCAGCTTTTATTTGTACACACACATAATAGTGTTGGACACATACATAACTCTTCTGGGTAGCAGTAGAAAAAAGCAGTTAACAAGTAACTACCATTCAAAAATAAGGCATGAAATACATCCCAGAGCATTCAGACCCATAGAGATTCTAGGGTGTTTGGTGATCCCCACACCCACCAATGTATAAATAGATTTTGATGTGGACTTAGTGGTGGTCTCTGCCTTCAACTGTACCCATTTTAAAACCAGATGAGAGGTGTATACAGAAGGTTACTGTAGCTTGTGTAGAGGATTGTGATGGCCTGGTCATTACATCTGTAATTTTCCTCACAATCAAACTTCAAAGATATGCATAAGAGGTCATTATAGCTTGAGTTTGGACTGGAGTCAATGTGCTCACTGCTTATTTTACTTTTCTCAGAGGAGTGTAAAGAAGGTTACTAGAGCTTGTGTGTGGGCGGTGTACTGTCTAGGAACAACAGCTGGAATACATTATTGTGAACTTATTTGTTCACTTTCCTCACAATCACACATCAGGCAATGGGATCGGGGTGAGGAGACATACTATTTGTATGTATAACAGCAGTCACCTGAAATGCATGGCTATGGCCATTTGAACCTTTGCTTTCATTTCAGTCTAATAACAGGGATGCACAGAAAGTGACTGCCTTTTGTTGGTGGGGGTAGTTAGGCAGTATTCCCAGATGGGACTTATGCATCCTCTCAAACACTGGAATTGTTAGTTCATTATGAACTACAATTTTGTTATCTTTGAACATTAAGCTTTGGGTTGAACTTATGTCTTCCTTGAAAGAAAAAAATAGCAGTGAGATTCTTTTCTTATACATGATTTTTGTTTAGTCCACCACTTAAAAGAGCAAGAAAATGCTTTAAAAATTACCGCAGTACATCTATATCCTACAGGTCCTGAGATGTGCCAGCTCCCAGAGCCCTGGGCTTATTTGATTTATATCCTACACAATTGGTTTTAAGAAAATATACAAGGAAAAGTAAAGTTGAACAGAAACACTGAATTTCATTCCCTAATCATGTTTTGTTATAGCCATAATTGTATGAAATTGTATATAAAAATGTAAATGTACTTCACAGCATATACAAAGCTGTGGCTTCTTGAAAAAGCTGAAGATTAAAACAAAATGAGAGAAAAGGAAGGGAAAAGTAGTGTATATGGTGTGGGGAGCCTGGGATGAAGGAAGTAGGGGGATTTTTGGAGAATGTGTACAAAGGATTGAAAAGAAGGCAGTGGGGTGCTTGGAGGCATTTGCCTAGGGCACCATTTCACTCAAGGTCATACCTGTACAATGGGTTGTTGAAATTTATCATCATTGCGACTAAATGCCAGTCGCTATGAATGTCTCTCCGTGAGATGAGCCAACACAGTGTGGTATCCATGCTTGTCATACTGTAAGAGCATTATAGCTAAAGTCCTGCTTGTGTGTACTACTCCAAAAATCTCTACAGCATGAACTAAAAGGTTCTTAGGAAGGGTGGCAGTGACAGAGTGATGCTTAGACTGGATATGTCCATGGGTCCCCAACTTGGCACTTGCTGGGGCCCCCAAAATGCAAACACTGGCCCCTCATTGAACCAGCTTTTACTGTTCATATACAAGGTAGCACAGTGGTGGAATCAAATATGCTCCTGTAGAAGGGTTACATATATATATATTAACCTTAGCCCTAACCCTAACCCTAACACTAGCCCTAACCCTAATGTAACACTAAACCTATTCCTAACACTAACTATAATGCTTGATGTTCCAGTTTGATAAATTAATATTGTTACTTTCAGAAGTGTTTTCCTTTCTTTATTTGCAGTATTTCTCATTCAACATATTTGCCTTCTGTGTATTGTTTGGAGCTTAGAAAGTGTATTAAGTTGTAAGTTTTCAATGTTTTTGCTTTTGTGACATAAGATATGTCTCTGCTAAAATTACATCTTAGAAAACAAATCTCTGCACTGATAATGGGACTGTAGCATCTTGTATATTCAGGTGACACACCACTAGATTGTGCCTTTGTTACAAATTAAAAGCCAGTGGTGGTGTATATAAACTTAAATGTTCAGATCAGTCCTATTCCCTATTTAATGAAACTGCTTTAATGCAGTTAAAGGTGTCAGATGTGCTTTTCAAGTCAGCTGCCTGCTGTGTGATCTGGATCATATAATAAAGCTTTTGAACCATTGAAGGTGTTGCAATTTATGTCTAAGATAGCACCCGCAGAGGATAAAATACACTGAACTCCACTGCTCTATGTACAGACTGAAGAGCACAATTACAGCGAGTGCCACATTACAGTAAGAGATTGAAGGCAGCAATTCAGGGCTCATACCACAGAGCTGCCAAATCTGCTTATTCCATGAAGAACACTTCAATTGTAATCTATTTGGGAGTACAACATGGTTTCACAATGCCCATCTTAACTGTTGAAAGCAATAACTTGGAATCTGCACAGAAGCGAGCATCCAATTAACTTAGTAAATGGGAGAAAACACCCTTGACTTCTATCTGTGCAAACCAGTTAGTTTATTCTCACTGGGCTCCTGGCTCAGATTTTAGATCTAACAAACACCAATGAATTTTACTGCACAACCAAGGAACAAGTTGTTGTGTTATAAAATAGAAGGAAATAGATTATTTATTCAGTTAGGAAGTGTCTAAGTCCTGCTAGATGCACTTTCCACTTACTATAAAGAGCAGCCACTTGTCTGTTGCTGCATGTGAAGCATTACCCCTCTACACATGAAATATTACCCGTACTGCACATGAAGTATCACCCCCACTGCACATGAAATATTATCCCCACTGTACATGAAATATTATCCACTGCATATGAAACATTACCCTACTGCACATGAAGTATTATCCACAATGCATATGAAATATTGCACAAACTGCTTGCCCCCCCTGCATATGAAATATTACCCCTACTGTACACGAAGCATAACCCCTACTGCATATGAAACATTACCCCAACTGCACTTTCCCCTCTGTATGAAACATTGCCCCAACTGCACCTTCCCCTTTATATGAAACATTATCCCAAGTGCATATTCTACTGGATATGTGGGTCTATATTATATAGTCGAAGCTTTAGGTAATTGAATACCTAAAGCTTGACAACTAAACAGCGAAAGCTGTAAACATCGAATGGCCACTTCGGCGAATTTTTTCATATGGAAAAAATTTGCTTGGCCAGAGAAAAAAAAAAACATTCAAACCTTAATCAAGTGGGGGGCAGATTCCCAATAACGGCCAAGCAAATTTTTTCCCTATGAAAAAATTTATGGAAGTGGCCATTCAATGTTTACAGCTTTCACTGTTTAGGTGTCGAGCTTTACGTATTTGATTACCTAAAGCTTCAACTATATAATATAGACCCGGATATGTAACATTACCCCTATTGCACATGAAGCACTACCCCCATTGCACATGAAACATTACCCCCTCTACACATGAAGCATTATTCCCACTGCATATCAGACATTATCCCAAATGCATATAAAATATAACTCCAACTGCATGCCCCACCTAATAGGAAAAATTAACTCAAATCCATATAAAACATTACCCCAACTGCATACCTCACTAAATATGAAACATGGTGGTGCTGCAGTAGCGTTGTCACCTCACAGTAAGACGCTGTCCAGTTCAATTCTCAGCTAGAGCGTCTTCTGCGTGGAGACATGTGTGAATGGGTGTACCTTCGCTGAAGGTTGTGCATCAGGGCTGGCAACTCGGCATCTAAAAATCTACTGCCAATCATTAGCGGACCGGAGTTCCACTGTGGTGACCCCTAACCGGGAAAAGCTGAAAGACACAACAACAACAACCCCAGTATATATGACACACTATCTCCATTGCACATTAAGTATTACCCCCAGTGCATGTGAAACATAATCCTAACTGCCTTTCCATTGTATATGAAACATTACCCCAGCTGCATGTCCCACTGGATATGAAACATCCTACAGCACATGAGGCACAACCCCCATTTAACATGAAGCATTACACCCTATACACATGAAACATTATTTTCACTGCACATGAAGCATTATCCCCACTGCATATGAAACATTACCCTAAATGCATGTAAAACATTACTCCAGCTGAATGTCCCCTGCATATGAAACATTACCACTACAGCACATGAGGCACTACCCCATTGCATATGAATCACTACCCCCTCTAGACATGAATCATTATTCCTACTGCACATGAAGCATTATCCTCACAGCATATGAAACATTACCCCAAAATGCATGTAAAATACTACCCCAACAGCATGCCCACTGCATACGAAACATTAACACTACAGCACAAGTGGTACTACCCCCATTGCACATGAAGTATTATCCCCATGGCATATGAAACATTACTCCATAGGTTCATGGGTTCATAGGTAACTAAGTACTAGGATAGCTGCCCTTGACAGCTATTTTAAGCCTAGCCAATTTCCCTTTTTGTGCTCAAATTAACCTATCATACTTGGTTAGAGAGTGTCTTTACCCATCTCATGGTCGATAGTTATATATTTCCCCTACTGAAAATAACTGGGATCATAGCATAGATAATCTGAGGGGACACATATATGGGATAAAGCATTTAGGAGCTGCCTCTGTCCATTAGTAATACATGGGGCAGTCCAGGGGTAAATTTTCTATTTCCCATACATAGATCCACTTGCACTTTAATATGGACTACAACTGCATTTTCCACTGTATATGAAACATTGCCCCCTCAGCATTCCCATTCAATATGAAATATTACCCCTACTGCACATGAGGCACTATTCCCATTGCACACAAAGCTTTATCCCCCTCTACACATGAAACATTATTCCCCACTGCACATGATGTATTACCCCCCTGTACATGAAGTATTATTCCTCACTGCATATGAAGCATTACCCCCATTACCCATGAAGGACTACCACCCAGTGCATATGTAACTTTACCTCAACTGTACATTCCACTGCTTGTGCAACGTTACTCCAACTACACATTCCACTGCATATGAAGCATTATCCTCACTGCACATGAAACATTACCCCATTACACATGAAGCATTATCTTCACTACACACAAGGCATTACCTCTACTGGGCCTCCTGGCCTACCTGGGCTTCCGGATATTGGCCAAGGCTCTTGCCACCCCCATAGTGCCTTTTTTAGGCAAGGCTCAAATGACAAACCTACCTCCCTAGAAAACACAAGTGGAAAAAAACTAAGGGTAATGCTGCTCAATGCCAGAAGTCTAAACCTCAAGATGCACGCCCTCGAAGCCCTCCTCAGTATGGAGAACATCGATGTCTGTGCAGTGAATGAAACCTGGTTCAAGGCTCCTGAGAGCACCCCAGCACTATCAGGTTTTACCTCATATCATGCTTTCCAGCCCCAAAACTTGGACAGAACCACAAAAGGAGGGGGAGCATCCATTTTCATCAAAGATACCCACACCTCCAGGTTAGTGGCAACGCACGAAGCATCGGAGACTATCCAGGTGCAACTAACCATAGGCAAAACTGCCTTACAGTTTGTAGCATGCTACAGACCACCCTCTCAAACTCAGGAACCCCACACAGCCTTCCTGAAGACACTGGAGAGTATGAATGTCTCTCCAAATACCATCATTTTGGGAGACTTCAACTACCCAAACATAGACTGGGAACATTACTCAAGCCCCAACACTCTAGCCCAAAGGTTCTTAGAATTCATAAACTCAAATGCAATGGAACAACTAGTCACCATTCCCACAAGAGGAGACAATATACTAGACCTGATCATCACAAACATGGGGACAAAATGCTCCACACCGGAAGTACATCCCTCTTTGGTAAGATCAGACCATAAATTAATCTCACTGGAAATCCACATCCAGCCCCCACCCCCTGCACAAAAGATCACAGTGAAGAACTTCTCAAAAGCAAACTTCACACTTCTTAAGACTGAAGTGGTATCTTTCAAGGCCCCTGGGCCAGTGGAAACCACAACCCACACTGCTGAATCCTTTGCAAATGCCTTCTATGGGCACCTTCAAGAATGCATGGATCATGCAATCCCAAATAAAACCAAGACCCATTCCCCCAAAGGCAGGCGACCGGTCTGGTGGACCCCAGCCATAAACAAACTTTACAACAGAAGGAGGAAGCTACTACATGACAGAGCAAAATCCATAAAAGGTAAGGCATCTCTGATCAGTACTAGCAAAATACTACGATTACTCATAAAATCATCCAAGGCCAACTTTGAGAGAAAAATCGCAAATGACACAAAAGACAATCACAAGGCCTTCTTTAGCTATGTTAGAAACCTGGGTGGAAACTCCCAGATATGCTCAGAGTTAGTCCAAAATTACACAAAATACACTGAACCCACTGACATTGCCAACATTCTGGCAGACAGGTTCAGTGCAAATTTCTCCTCCTCCCCCCCCCCCCAAAAGGAGAAATAACTATCCCAGCAGAGTGTAGCCTCCCTAACATCTCAGATGCCCAGGTGAGAGCCGCCCTCTCTAAAGCTAAAAACACAGCATCAATGGGACCGGATGGTGTCCCGGCTGTGTGCTACATGAACTCCAAGAGGAACTAAACCCACACATAAGGCTGCTGTTTAATCTTAGCCTTACCACAGGATACGTACCCAAAGAGTGGCGTACGGCAACAGTGGTCCCACTTCACAAAGGCGGTGCTTCTACGGACCCTGGAAATTACCGCCCCATAAGCCTGACGAGCCTGGTCTGCAAAGCTATGGAGAGGATCATTATGGAACTCATAAACAAAGACATTGGGGACCTACAGACATTGGATCCTACCCAATTTGGCTTTGTCAAGGGCAGATCCTGCCTTCTGAACTTGGTCGACTTTTTTGAAACAGTCACTAAGGCCATTGATGAGGGTAAGGCAGTTCACACAGCCTACCTTGACCTTGCAAAAGCCTTTGACACAATACCCCACTCGGGCATCATAGACAAACTCACCAGCTTAAATGTAAACCCATATGTCACAAGATGGGTTGCAAACTGGCTCAAGGACAGAACCCACAGGGTCAGAGTTGCTGGAGCTATGTCAGACTTTAAGCCAGTCACAAGCGGTGTCCCACATGGCTCAGTCCTGGGACCCCTCTTGTTCGGCATTTATTTTTCCGAGGTACAGGCAAACATAGGAGGATTGTGGCTGACAAAGTTCGCAGATGACTGCAAACTGGGCGCCATAATTGATACTCCAGCGGACACAAACATCCTTTAGAGAGGCCTCATAGAAACGGATAATTGGTGCCAGAGCCATGGCCTTAAGCTAAACGCCAAAAAATGTATAGTCATACCCTTTGGGAAAAACAAGGTACCGACAAATTACCACATAGGCGGTAATCCATTAAGTATGGAAGAGGTAATCAGGGACCTAGGGACCCAGGTTGACAGTAACCTCTCATTTGACACTCACATAGCCAAAGTGGTTAGGAAGACCTTCTATATTGCCCACCTTATCATGAAGGGTTTCACATCTAGATCAAGAGAGGTCATTGTGCCCCTGTACTCTTCTCTTATCAGGCCAATGATTGAGTACAATGCCCCATTTGGGATGTATCTCACCCGACACCTGTAGCAGTTGGAAAGACCCCAAAAGTTCCTCACCAAGAGGATAAAGGGTCTTAAACATATGTCATATGCTGCCCGACTGAAAAAACTCCAGCTCTATTCAGTCGCATACCGCCTACTCAGAGGTGATCTGTGCCTGACGTACAAGGCTATGTCCAATCCTGAATTAATGGACATGCTCCACCTCAGAAAATCCAAATCCATCAGAGCCACGAGAACAAGTGACTTAAACCTCAACACAGAAATAAATATAACGTGCTGGAGGGACAGATTCATAACCCAGAGGCTCCCTACACTCTGGAACATAATCCCAGTCCATGTTAGGCAGAGCCCCTCACTGACTCTATTCAAGAGAAATCTCGACGAGTGGATGGGAGATCGTAGGTTTACCCCGGGGGTCATCTCTTTGTCACTACTAGACAGAGGCATAGTAAACTAAACCCTAAAAGAGCGTAGTATTCTCATTCTAAGGGGTGGTGTAGGCCACATACACTCTGGCTAGGCTTATAAATGCCCTAGGGCAGATAGCCTAGTACGAACCTATGAACCTATGAACCTATGCACATGAATCATTGCACCCAGTGTACATGAAACATTATTCCCACTGCAAATGATGCATTATCCCTGTGATGATGTGAGGTATTGCCAGCTATGCCAGGAGAAGTAAGGCAGTGGATGTGCAAGATATGTCAGCATAGCTAGCTGGAGTTTTGTAAAGAATTGTATGTAATTTGTATATCAAGCTGATTTGTACAGATGCTTCTGATGAAAAATGTATTGGTAAAGTTGCTTATGGTAAAAAATGTGCCAGCAGTGGATCCTGCTGGACAGAAAAGAAATACACATGTATGTCAGACTGTATTGTAACTGTTGAAATTAATATAGTGTACCAAAGGATACCAGAAGAGAAGAGGTTAATCTCAGTCCAGCTAACTTTGAAAAATAGTCTGAAATTAAATTACCTGTTTTAGGCCATAAAGATTGTATCTTACAGTTCTGACTGCAGCCAGAGATGAAATGTCTGTGAGAAGCCTGGCTTAGAAGCTCTATAGGAAGAGTGGAAGTATCAAAATTGTTTTATAGCTTCAAGATGCCATAATACATCTTAGCAAAGCTCTTTGTGTGTGCATTATGACATATGTGCAAGATCCTGGCTCAAGTTTCTAGTAAAGGAGGAAGTGTGGAAACCAGAGTCAGGTGACCAGATGTGATGTCATTATATAGCCAGCACCAAAATGATATTTAGATATTAGTGAGGGATGTCACTTAGCTCTCAGAAGTCTGTTTGTGAAACCTGACAAGAAGATCACTCACACACATCTTGCCTTGCTCTAGTAAGTGAACTAGGGGACAGTAATTCTTTAGATCAGTCAGGAAAATATAGTAAGAATAGTTAAGTATTATTTTCTTTATCTGTGTGAACCTTTCCATCTGTGTTATTTTTAATATTTCCTGTTATGAAACTCTGGTGTTTATTGTAAATAGATATTTAGTATTTTCATGTTCTTTTATTATTTATTATTAAATATATTTAAACTGTTCATTGTGGCTAGTCTTTTAGAGAATATTTTAACCTTTGAGAGTACTTATATTTATTTGGTGACACTATGGCCACCCTTGAAAGCCTTGCTGTTTGGTCAATATTACCACTGGTATTAGTATTAATTTCACTCAGTATAATTGGGTACTCTGGTAAGAGTCTTATAATAGCTGGCTTTGTGGGTGTTTTGGTGGAAGTATAACTACCTTATAGCCTGGGCAAAGGTGGTAGAGCTAGTAAAGGCATGCCAGCCTTTCCCAGGTGCGTGTGTGTGTGTGTGTGTGTGTGTGTGTGTGTGTGTGTGTGTGTGTGTGTGTGTGTGTGTGTGTGTGTGTGTGTGTGTGTGTGTGTCTGTGAACCAAAGCTCAAAGAGAGTGCATGTGTCAGCTACTTTGAACAGGGACACTGAAAGCACTGATTTCAGAGAGAGGATGGTGGAGGACTTGGCTTGGAACACCCAGCTAAGGACTTAACTCTACAGCTATGTCAGTGGGGAGTCTTATTTGGAGCCTAGAGATAGAGAGAGAGGGAAACCCAGCCCCAGGACAGGAGTGTGTTCCCTGTGTGCTCTTAAGGGAAATTGTACTTACTGCAGAGAGCTGTATCTGAAAATACTGTGTGTATCTATTTGTATTCCAAGTGAACATCCCTCACCGGTGTCAGTGGTGAGGATTGAGGCTCCTTGATTACTGGCCCACAAGAGAGATATCACAATCCCCACTGCATATGGAACATTATCCTTGCTGCACAAGTATTATTACTTGACCACAGTCTACAGGTGGGGGCTTGCAAATACATCCATTGCATATAAACTGAATATCACACAGTCTGCAGAGTTCCCTGCCAACATAAAGTTGTAAAAATAAATCTTCCACTATTTTGTCAAATCAGCTGCAAATATCACCAGAAATTAATCCATAAAATGTGCAGTAAAGATCTAATTTTACAACAGTAAATTCTGAATTTCAAAGTAGCTCAGCAGAATTGCCAAAAAATGCTAAGAAAAGTGAGAGAAAATAAAGCACATATCACTATTTAAAATCCTCTACATAAATAATGTAAGGTTGTCAGGATGTCTGCATATATTATTGGATGAACATTCCATAGTATACAATTTAACCTAATTAATATTCCAAAAAGTAAACAATAACTGGTTATTCATCAGTAAAAGCTTATTGTAAATTAAGCATTAGTCATGGGAACAAATTTAGCTCAAAGTCCGTTAGGCAGAAAACACTGTGACTATAGATAATAATAAAAAAAAGATTATGGTCACCATCTGCCATGTTGGTAAGCAAAGAAACTAAAGTCACTTAACATGATACCATAAAAACTAACTTCTACTTCCCTACCACTCACACACACACACACACACACACACACACACACACACACACACACACACACACACACACAGGGAACACAGTCAGCCCAAGGTCTGGATTTCTCTATATCTGTCTCCCTCTAAGTCCCCAATAAGACACCCACTGGCACAGCTTCAGAGTTAGGTCCTCAGCCGAGTGTCAAAGCCAAGTCCTCCCCCACTCTCTCTATGAAACCAGTGCTTTGTGTCCCTGCTCCAAGTAGCTGACACAAAAAATGTGATATTTGATTTACACACACACACACACACACACACACACACACACACACACACACACACACACACACACACACCTGGAAAAGGCTGGCACAAGTTTACTAGCTATGCCTCCTTCTGCCCAGACTATAAGGTAGTTATCACTGCCACCAAGCACTACAAAGCCATTTTCCTAATGCTTCTGCAAGGGTACTCAATTATACTGAGTAAAACTAATATTAATACAAATGGTAATGTTGACCAAACAGCAAGACTTTCAGGAGTGGCCACAGTTATCACCAAATAAATATATGCAAATACTCTCAAAGTTTAAATATTTTTCTAAAAAGACCAGCCACAATGAGAAGTTTAAATATATTTAATAATGAATAATAGATGAACATGGGAATACTCAATATCTATTTACAGTAATCACTAGAGATTAAGTCACAGAAATACTGAAAATAACACAGCCGGAAAGAGTCACACAGTTACAGAAAAACAGTACTTCTAATCTCAGTATATTTTCCTGATTAATCTAAAGAGAATTACTGTTCCATAGTTAAGTTTCTTACTACTGCAAGGCAAGATGTTGTGGGTGAGGTGTCCTTGTTGTCAGATCCAAGACAGAATATAGACTACTGAGAGCTAACTCCTACTAATATCTAAATATTATTTTTGGCTTACAGAATGACATCACACACATCTGGTCATCTGACTCTGTTTCCCATGCTATTCCCAACATGAGAAACTGACAGGATTTTAGCATCTATGTGTTACCATACACACAGACAGAGCTTTGCTCAGATCTCCTGGACGTCATAAAACCATAAAACCATTCCAATCTTCCTGCAGGAGCTACAACCTATTCTCTAGCACAGGCATTACGTCTCTGACTCCATTCAGAACTGTGGGATAACATTTTTATGGCTTAACACATAAAGTAATTTAATTTCAGATGTATTTTAAAGTTTGCTGCAGCTGGATTATGATTAACCTCTGCTCTGCCGGTATCCTCTGTTGAAACATATACATTAAATTCAGTTGTAATAATGCATGCACATTTCTTTTCTTTCCAGCAGGACATGCTGATGATACATTTTAACACAAGCAACTTTACAAATACATTTTTAAACACAAGCATCTGTACAAATCAGTTTGATACACAAATGACATATAAATCTTTACAAAACTCCAGTTAGCTGTGCTGGCACATGTCATGCATCCACTGCCCTACTTCTCCTGGAATGGCTGGCAGTACCTCCTATCGTCACAGGTGGTTTCAAGTTTTGTTAGTGAAAATATGTACCATTAAAGAAAAGGCGTTACAGAGAGTCAAGTCACCGCAACATAGTGCAATAATAAATAAATGTATCAATTCAGTATTTGTATTATTAATGCCCAGTTTTTGCTCTACAAAACATTGTAATGAAAAATGCCTTCAATGTAAAATAAATTGTCCCAGATACATAAGTGACTAAGAATGTCCTTGAATTTCAGCACATAAATAAAAGATTGCATACCACATTCTTTAAGTGGCATTCATTAATCTAAGAACTGCTGATGGGGGGATCATGTTACAGTGGTAGGCAGAAATTCAGCCTTAGATATTTTAAAGACATTTTAATGAATATGACATTAATGTCCCAATTCCCTAAAACTTCAGCAATTGTGAACAGTTTTATTCTTCAGTGGCAGTCAAAGCACCATGAAATAGCCTCAGTTCAGGCAATTAAAAAAATACATATATAACAAACAATAACCTCCAACATTTCAAAACCATGCAGTAGGTGAATTGGACACTTTAAAATTGGCCATAGGTGAGAGTGTGCATGCGAGTGTGCAGTGCGGAAAAACTACTGCTGCAGGGCTAGCCACCCGTCATTGTAAACCTTGGCTCTAGATGATTGTCATTGCTGAAGTGACACCCCAATTCCATGTGAAAAATTGGAAAAAGTGGGTGTAGGTGGCTGGATGAATAAAAACACTGTGTTGGGAACAAAGAGTAACATTTAATAAGCTCTTCTATACACAGTAATACAGATTTCATAAAAAAGAAGAAGTAAAATAATACAGACTTCATCAGATAAAAGTCACAAGGATGGAACCAATGTATATGGCTTATGCATCTCAATCATATAACTATTTTTCTCCAGCTAAAACAAGCATAAAAAAGCTGTTGTTATTTCTTAACTTCTGCTGCCATCTAGTGGCTTTAACTATATCACCATTTATACAGAAGTAAACATCCAGGAAAACAAATGAACAAAAAGGAAAAGTGTTTAAAAAAAACAGGCAATCCTTATTACTTTTTACATTTTAAGGATTTTAATTTTAGTAAACTAACAAGACTTAAGTGCTCATTCAAATAGGGATCAGCATGTAACCTGAGCACCTATGTTAAAATCACCTTCTCTGATGTCCAAGTCCATCACGATCATCATCATCATCATAATCCACCTTATTCCTATGTTCTACATTGGATCAGGCTGTTGCTTCAATTGTTTCCAGCTCTCTCAATTCAATGCCACACTTTTAGTTTCTTTAACAGCCACACCTGTCACAGGTCTTCTCTCATACACTCTGTCCATCTCTTTGTTGGACACCCTCATTTCCTCTTACCTTATTTCTGCCTGTCCCAAATCTTTTTTTGCCAGATTGTCTTCTTTCCTTCACATGCATCTTAACCACCATAATCTGTTCTCTTTGACATTCTCTGCAATTGCGGTTGCTTTGGCTTCTGCTCTGATGTCCTCATTTCATCATCTGTCCTACAGCATGCATCTTACCACCCATCTATGGCATGTCATCTCCATCACCACTGGCTTCCTCAGCTGTCCTGACTTTACTGCCCAGGTTTCTGTACCATACAGTAATACTGGTTGCATCAATATTTTGTACAC
The DNA here is from genome assembly GCF_019279795.1 of Protopterus annectens. Taxonomy (NCBI): domain Eukaryota; kingdom Metazoa; phylum Chordata; order Ceratodontiformes; family Protopteridae; genus Protopterus; species Protopterus annectens. Next base: position 1,068,778,250 of record NC_056746.1, read on the forward strand.
CTTACTTTTCAGCTTCTTTGACATTCTTTTGTCACACACTACACCTAACACTCTATGTCAGTTGCCTGCATTCCCTTTAATTCTACCTTTGACTTACATATTCAGATTTCCCTTCACCTCAACCACCCCTCTTAGATACTTGAAGCTGTTAACCTGCTCCATTATTTAGACTTTTATCTCAATTCTTAACTTTTTCTGATTTCCCCACTTGCTGCCATTACAACTGAATAATCTGTACTCAGTTTCATCCTATGTGCCTTCAGCTATGCATTCCATTGCCCTGTCATTAGCTGAAGTTCTTGTTTAGAGTCTGCCTGTAATGCCACATCATCTGCATACAGCAACTTTGTTGATCTGTCCCCTCCATCCTGTTTACTAATGTAGTCCATCATTAGTATGAACAGCAGTTGGTTCAGAGCTGAATCTGGATGCACACCACTCCCACTGGGAACCCCACTGTGAATCCAAACACTGTTTACGCTTGGCCATTAGATTCATGTACATAGTCTGCACTAATTCTACCAATGTTTCTCGAGCTTTAAACCATCCTAGGACTGCCCAAATCAGCTTTCTGGGGAACCTTGTCGGTTTTCTCAAAGTCTAAGTATGCTCAGCTGAACTCTTTCCTCATCTATAGCTTCTTCCTAACTATCTGTCTCACTACTGCAAACATCACATTGGTTGTACTGCATCCTGATCTGAATCCAAACTGCACAATTCACATCTTACTTTATACTACCCTGTTTATCAATCACCCTTTCCAGAACTTTCATGCAATGTGACAAGAGTTTGATACCTCTGTACTGCTCACAGATGTGAATATCCATTTTTTTTCTTTTACACTTGCACTAGAATGCTTATTCTCCAGTTACCTAGGATATCCCATTTACTCCATACTGCTATGAGTACCCCAGAGCCATTATCCCATGACTCTTCCAACATTTTGATCATATCTGCCATGACCTTATCTGAGCCTGCTGCTTTATCTGACTTAATATTCCTTAGTGCTGGTCATACTTCTTCTGTGATGGACTCCTCCTCTCCTTTCATTGTAGGCTGTAAAGTACTCCTTCCATTTGCCTTTAATGTCCCATGGGTTGGTGAGCAGGTTGTTGCTGGCATTCCTTATGAATGGTGTCTGATGTCTATCTCCCTTATCCTTCTGTCTTTGCCTTGAAACCTGATAGAGTTTCTTCCTGCAATCTGCTGACTCACTTTAGCTGGTGGAGTGTCTCTGATGCCTTGTTCTTTGCTATTGCAACTGCTTCCATAGCATTTTTGTTATGCAACCAGTATTCCTTCTTAGCTTTGTCCATCTTTTCTATTTCTCACTTTTGCCTGCACTCCTTTTTTTCTTTTGATGACTTCCTGGACTTCTGTATTCCACCACCAGCATTCCTTATGGATCTTGCCTTCATACCTGGATTGGCCACATATCTGTTCTGTAGTCCTTACACATGCTGTTTTGAGGTACAGCCATTATTCTTCATTCCAGCCTGTTTCCTCTTCTTCCTGAGGTGCTAGACCCCTGAGTCCAAGTTGATCGAAGATGCTAGATAAAAGTGTTTTAATGCTGACATGAAATGCTATGTTTGCATAAAGCATTCTTTTTATTTATATTTTTTCCATTTTTATTGTATATGTTTGTTCATATGTTCTTGTTGAAAGTTTTCTGTTGATCTTCTCAGCAGTAAAACTTTCATAAGATGAACATGTAGCAATACAAACTATTTCAACAACAGTACAATTAAAATATCCACATTAATGGTGCAAATGTACATTAGGATTGCCACTAATTGAACTATTGTATCTGCACAAAGAACATCCAGTGCATAAGTATGTCCCATTTGGTTTCTTGCTTGCCATACCTTTTAATTAAGGAGGCCTGGTTTCCCAAAATTATTTTAAGTTAATACAGTTTTCTTAAATAATGGGCTAGTCCCAATAATCTTATTGTGTGTGTGTGTGTGTGTGTGTGTGTGTGTGTGTAATCTGTATTACCAAATACAACCTTTCAATTGTCCATTAACATTTTCTTGATTTCACCACTGCCCACAGATGGGCTTAAACTAAAAGCACAATTAAATTCCTTTCATATTCTTTAACTTCTTTCATAACACCCCCATATTTGTAAATGAGTTAAAAGCAAGCCTTTTACTTGCAATGCCATTAGCTATGATTTCTATCATATTTCTCTTGTAGCTTCTTTCAATGACTATTTCACTCAAAATTATGATTTTTTTCTTAAAAACATTTATCATAAGAAGTAAGTATATAAATTCTAATGAGGTGAGTCTTTGTGTAATTTTCCTTCGTGCAGCAGGAGTGGCAGCTATTGGCATGAAAGCAAATAACAATAGTGGGGTTTGTATGAATTATAGAATAAAAGGTCCATCGATAGCATTGAAAGAATATCAACATTCAAGAATTACACTCTGTTTGTCACTTGATCCCCTGTAAATTTAAGAAGAGAACAATTTTCTTCCATCTTCCCTTTAAAACTTCAAAATCATTTGATGTGCAGTTGTACATAAAAACTAAATTGTTGATAAAAATTTTGCTAAACGTCACATATTTAAAAAGTTCAAGACTGTATAATAATTCATGTTCCCATCAGTCCAAAACTAAATTAGAAAGATGGGGGAAGTTGAAGTCCCCATAGTTAATGCCCTTTGTTTAAAACATTCATCTTTAAAGCAAACAAAAAAGTTGTTATCCAAAATCAACATAAGCAAAAAGTAAATAAAATAAATCTCATTATTAACCATTTTAGAAACCTAACTTAAACACAATGATAAATTCAATCCCTTTATGTTGTGGGGTGGATGGATATAACAATTTAATATCAACAGCAGCCAACAGAAAAATATTTCCAATACTTTCAATTTTAACAAGTATACATAAAACATCCCACATATCCTTTATAAAATAATTTTTATCTGTTTCCTTGGTATTATTATCTACTTTCAAGGCAAAGATTTGGGTCTTAGATATGTATATAG
>NC_056746.1:1068783751-1068791251 GCF_019279795.1 Protopterus annectens
ACTGACTGTTGCCAAGTGCAGTACTACTGGTATGTAAATGACCTGGAGTCATGATGATGATGGCGCTGAATACTTTTCTCCTCTGCTGTGAATGCATGCTCAGGAGTGGCAGTATGGCTAATACTCCTTGAAGGTGGTTGCTGAAGCGCTAGAGGTGCAATAAACTGGTGTTTTAAGTGGATTCTTCATCTGTGGTCTTCAGTTTTATCTTATCTTTTTGGTTCGTGCAGTGGCTAAAGGATGCCCTCTGTAGTAGTGAGTACTGTCTGGGTGGGGCTCACACTGACATGATATTCATTACTAAACACAGGTGATAACAGAAGTTCAGCCTGCCCCTTCACTAGCCTTCATAAGTGGAGGACTTGTACATGTCTCCTAGTGCTAGCATTGCTGACTGTGCTACCGTATTATCTGACTGTGCCACCTGCATATTTCCATCATCAACCACAGGTGACCTGCTGTACTATTTTGCTAGACCCTCCACAAGTGGAGCCTGTTAAAGCATAAAGATAACATACCTGTGGAAGCACTGAGACATATGGCTCACTCTGCCCCAGCCTATTGCACACTACTGGTATATGCTAATTCTGCTCATAGTATCGGGGCCATACCTCCCTTGTGGTGCAAGGTGTTGCATTTGCAGCACTGACATACCTAGAGAACATATATGTATAGGTGTTCTTCTAACTAACTCTTACATAGGTTTAGATCAGTGTAGAGCTTCAAATGCATCTGCCAGTACGAACCTGGTACATTCCCTACAAATTTCTGGACAATTGTCACCAACTCAGCTCCAACATTTAAGCCAATACCAGGTATGAGGATTCTCTCACCTGCTCTAGACAGGGTTACCAAGGACTCTTCTATGAGTTGCTTCTTTGTTGATAATCCACTTCCTGGCCCTGGCAATGGCTTGTGGCTTAGTCTTGGAATGTAGTATCATATTGTTGGACTTGTAAAGTACCTGCACTAGTTACCAAGTATGGTCACCCACAGGATTGGTATTCTACATCACTCCCTTCCACATGTGGTTCCAAAAAGTGTTGTCAATATTACCTTTCCCAGAATGAGTGTACTAGTGCACGCAGTAACACATCTGCTTCATGAGTGATGATCCATCCTTTCCAGCTGTAGGCACCCTCTTGAGTCTGTAACTGGATTCATACACCTGTGGGCAACACATGTTACTCAGTAAGTGCATGCATGACTGTCTTTGGCTGATCCCTGTATCTGAACCTTTTCCTTCTCCCTTCATTTGGTGACCACATACCTGTCTGCTGTCATGTTTTGACCATTCCCACCTTATCCCATACCAACAGCAACAATGAGTATGTTATTGCTCTCCACTTTCTGCAGCACTGTAGCAATGGCTAGTAGTGCGGTGCACATCCTGTGCCTCTCATTTTCTTCAGTGTACATAGTCAAGCCTTGGCCTATGTACAGGGCCATTGTTTCCTCTGTAGTCAGTCTTGCATCCTGTGTGCATAGGTTATGGTGTGGCTCAACCCATAGGATATTTCATAGGTTCATAGATGTGTACTAGGCTAATGGCCCTGGAGCCTTTACAAGCCTAGCTCATAGAAGTGCCCTGGCATCGTGCCATCTGACGTTAGTTCCCAGTGCCTCTATCAAGCTATTGAGCCACTAGAGTGATCCTCAGGGTGAACTTTCTATTACCCATCCACTCATCAATATTTTTCTTAAAGGGGGTCAGCGAGGTGCTCTGCTTGACATGTATGGGAAGTCTATTCCAGAGCATGGGCAGTCTCTGGGTGAGGAACTTGTCCCTCCAGCATGTTCTGTTGATTGTGGTAATGAAGTTGAGGTCTCTAGACCGTGTGGTGTGGAGGGATTGGGATTTCTTTAGATGTAGCATTTCTAACAGAGCTGGGTCAGACATGGCTTTGTAAGTCAAGCAGAGATCGCCTCTAAGTAGGCGATATAAGACAGAGAATAGTCGGATTCTTTTGAGTCTGTCCATGTAGGACATGTGTTTAATGCCAATGATCCTCTTCGTGAGGTACTTCTGTGGCCTCTCCAGCTGTTTCAGGTGTTTACTGAGGTAAATGCCAAATGAGGCATTATACTCGATGATTGGTCTAGTGAGGGAAGAATAGAGGGAGACAATGACCTCTTTCTTCCTGGATGCAAAACCCTTGGTAATGAGATGTGCCACATAGAAGGACTTTCTGACCACAGTGGCAATGTGGTGGTTGAAGAAGAGGTTGCTGTCAACCTGTGTCCCCAGATCTCTTATAACGCCTTCTGTGTTCAGTGGGGCTCCCATCAATGTGGTAATTAGTGGGAACTGAGTTTTTACCAAAGGATGATGATGCATTTTTCTGGCGTTAACCTTAAGGCCATGGTTTCAACACCAGTCATTGGTCTCAGTGAGGCCTTTCTGTAGGATTTCTGCATCACTTGGGGAGTTAATAATGGCTCTCAGCTTGCATTCATCTGCAACCTTGGTCAGCCAGTGTCCCTTTGTGTTGGCCTGGACTTCTGAGAAGTAGATGCCGAACAGGAGAGGACTCAGGACCAATCCCTGTGGGACTTCACTCATGACTGGTCAACAGTCTGACTTGGGAGTCCGCTACTTTCACACTGTATGTTTGATCTGTGAGCCAGTTTTCAAACCCCCTAGTGATATAGGGGTTGATTTTATTTATTTATTTATTTACATTTGTTTACCGGGAAAGTCTGACTGGGCCAGCAGCCCATTTTCAGAGGAGGCCTGGGCAGAAAAGCTCCACAGAAATACAATACAAGCAATATACAATAATTAGATAGTACAATATTTACATACAGTAAGATGCAGAATACATATCTTCTAGTTAGTCTGTACAAAGTAGTATTCAATACAGTTTTCTAGTAGATACAGTTTCAAAAGTTAGTAGTGTGTACATATTAAACAATAGCTATGACCAAATTAGATTTCCTTTATATATTTTTATTTTTGAGTAGTAATAAACACTGAAGAGAGGGAGAAAATAAGATAAGGAGTGGACAGTGCATTGAGGGAGTTATAGATATCGTGTCAGCCAGGTTTGTCACAGGAGTAATGCTAGTTCTTGGATAGTTTTGTGAGTTTATCAATAATTCCTGAGTGAGGAATGGTATCAAAGGCCTTGGCCAGATTGAGGTAGGCTGCATACACTGCCTTACCTTTATCCACAGCCCTGGTGACTTACTCAAAGAAGTCAACCAGGTTGAGCAAGCATGATCTCCCTTTCACAAAGCCAAATTGCGTGAAGCATAAAGTTTGGAGATTTCCCATATCTTTGTTAATCAGTTCCATGATGATGTGCTCCATACCTTTACATATCAGACTCATCAGGATAATGGGGTGATAATTCCCAGGGTCTGTAGTCATTCCCCCTTTATAGAGAGGGATGACTATAGCAGTGCCCCATTCGGTAGGGATAAAGCCTGAGGTGAGGCTGTGACTGAACAGGGCACACAGATGTGGAGCCAGTTCACTTTCTAGTTCATATAGAACACAGCCAGAGATATTATTGGGTCCCATGAAAGCTGTTTTCTTGGTCTTGGACAATGCAGCTTTAACCTGTGCTGCAGTAATGCTGGGTGCCTGGCATTCTTCCGGTATTGTGATTGGTCCTTTGGGGGGGAGGGGTAAAGTTGGCACAGAATCTGTCGGCCACTATGTTGGCAATATCTGTTGGCTGAGTATAGGAGGTACCATTGTGCAGTACCTCAGATCAAATCTGGGTATTGTCTTGGAGGTTCTTGATATAGCTATAGAAGGCTTTGTGGTTGTTTTTAGTGTCTGCTGCAATTCTACCTTCATAGCTCGCTTTAGAGGATGTGATGAGGGATCTCAACTTTTTGTTGAGGCTAATAAAGGAGTTTTTCCAGTCTTGCAACGTCACCTTTTTCTCCAACAGTTTCTTCCTTCAGCTGTAGAGTTTATTAATGGCAGGGGACCACCAGATTGGCTTCCTTTTTTTGAAGGAGAGCATCTAGGTTCTGTTGGGTATGGCTAGTTCCATGCATTTGTACACATGTTCGTACAGTGCATTGGTGTATGATTTGGCAGTCATGTAGCTATTTTCCATTGGCATGGGTGCCATGAAGTTAGCCACCTCTGTTTTTAGGAGTCCAAAGCCAGCTTTGGAGAAGTTTTTCAAGGTGGTTACCTTTGCAGCGGTGTGTGGGTGAGATGTGGATTTCCATGGTGATTAGTTTATGGTCAGATCTGACCAGGGAGGGTTTGATATTGGTTTAGAGCAATGCTCGCCCATGCTAGTAATAACCAGGTCAAGGATGTTGCTTCCTCTAGTGGGGTCAGAATGAGCTGGTTCAGGGCACTGGAACTGAAGAATTCCAGGAAGTGTTGGGCCAGTGTATTGTGCTTGAGTAGTTTTCCAAGTTAATGGAGGGGTAGTTGAAGTCTCCTAGTAAGAGAGTGTTGGGTTGGACCTTAATAGATTCCAGGGTGCTTAGGAACATGGAGTGAGAGTCTAGGGATGTGGTTGGGGACCTATAGCAGGCTATGGCCTGAATCGCCATCTTACCCAATGTTAGTTGTACCTGAAGTATCTCAGATGTGTTATGCTGGGCTACTAGTCTGGAGGTGTGCATATCCTTTATGTATATGGAGACACAACTGCCTTTGGAGTTTCAGTCCATGTTTCGGAGCTGAAAGGTGTAGAATGAGTTGTAACCTGGTAGTGCAGGAGTGCTTTCTGCTGCTTTAAATCAGCTCTCTTTTACAGCACAAATGTCAATGTTTTCCATTTTGAGGATTGCTTTGAGCGAGTGCATCTTGAGATTTAGACTTCTGGCATTAAGCAGCATGACCCTCAGATTGCATTTATTTATAGCTGTTACAGTGGAAATTTGGTCTTTGGAGCACTGCCTAAAAAAGGCACTATAGGGGTGGCAAGAGGCTTAGCCAGTACCCAGAAACCCAGGGGTGACAGATGCATGCCATCTCTGGCAAAGCATCAAGGTCTGTCAATCACATCATCCCAGGCAGACAGATACTGGATCCCCTTAGAATGACACCAGAAACTTAGCCAATTGTTGAAGTCAATAATTTTTGTTTGTGCTGCGGTATCATTCTGGGTGACAGTAGGATAATGCTCAGGGCTAGTGTCATACCTGCCTGGGACACATAATCTGAGAGCTCCACCATGTCTCTTTTCATGTAGTCCAGGAAGGTGCATCTCAGGTCATTCACATCCACATGGACAATGAGAGAGTCATACTTGTACTTGTTGTGGCGTGACCTGAGTGCATGTGTTATGTGTCGGATTCTGGCACCTGATAGACAGCTGACTGTTACCTTCTCCTTATTCAACTTAGTGAGTGGGACATCTGTGTGCCTCACTATTGAGTCACCTATGATTAGTGTACTGGGCAAGGTGTTTAGCTTTAGGGGCTTAGGTTGAGGGACACACTGTGGAAGTGAGCTATGTGTCCTGCGGTTTGTGCTGTGTTGTGGTGGTCGAGTGCGTTTCTGTCTTGGAGGTCTCTGTTGTTTGGGTATATTTCTATAGAGAGCCTCCACAAAGGTGGGTGCGTGGTTTGTGTTTTTACATGAGAACTGTGACAGTGGGTGTTCTAGAGGGGTATGTGTTCCACGTGGTGTGGTGTAGGTGTTGACCTTCTCCTCTCGACCAGCTAGTCCAGTCTTGGCTGGAGAGTGTATAGCTTCCATTTTGGTGATATAAGTGCATCTCTTACAAGTCTGAGTGTTGGGAGATAAGAGGAGAGAGTTGTCTGTGTACATGAGGAAGTTACTGCACTGCCTCAGAATGCCCAAGTGCACAAGGTTAATAGGAGAAAGCACAAGGAACTGCCCTTTAATCATGCCAGGAGGGGTGGTCATAACTGCTAAGTACTGGAATTATTTCCGTGAAGAATGACTAGTGCTGATGCACTTAGTTGTGCTACAATAATTGCTACAAATACCTGCTGCAGTGCAAAGCAATTAGGCTATTTGAAGTGCAAGAGAAAGAAGTAGCAAGATCTAAGGGAAAAACTGAAGAGAAGACTTTCTGGCACCAGTAATAGTTTGCCTTGGCTCGGCACCACAGTGCAGAGCTTAAACAAGCACAAACCCATGCAAACAAGGGCTTTTAAACCAGAAAGTTGAAAGAGATGGAAAAACTGACCAAACGGCAAATAAACTACACTTTCTGAGCCAGAAACCACTCCTCTTGTGGTATATAGGCTACCTAGTGCTTACCATTCCCACTGGTAAGCTAGAAGGCTTCCCACCAACACAGAAAGGCTTGAGGGGGCTCAGACGCTTACAAATAGTCCTGGATACAGCAAATCTGTATCTGGTCTAGACTAGTTACAGGAAAGGCAGGAAACAAGCCATTTATTTGTCATACTGTTGTGTTATATTCTCTGTCAAGGTGTTTCCTCCAGCTAGACATTCACCTGTTATAACCTTGGGATGTATATGCATATGTATATGTATATATATATATATATATATATATATATATATATATATATATATATATATATATATATATATAAGATCATCCACTTCACCGACACATGAAATAATCGACATCGCAAATCACGGACATTTAACAGGTAAGAAGTTTAAATTTCGCTAATCATGCCTACCATGTTTTAGTAAGTGTGGCAGTGTTATGCATGTGTGGTAGGCGTGATTAGCGAAATTTAAACTTCTTACCTGTTAAATGTCCATGATTTGCGGTGTCGATTATTTCATGTGTCGGTGAAGTGGATGTCGATCTTCTAACTTGTCGATGTACTGACATGTACCCACATATATATATATATATATATATATATATATATATATATATATATATATATATATATATATATATATCTACAGTGCAATGAAAAAGTATTTGCCCTCTTTCCTGATTTTTTTTATTTTTTTGCATGTTTGTCACACTTAAATGTTTCAAATCATCAAACAAATCTAAATATTATACAAATATTAGACAAAGATAACCCAAGTAAACACAAAATGCAGTTATTAAGTGATGATGTTATTTATTAAGGAAAAAAACTATCCAAACTTACATGGCCCTATGTGAAAAAGTAATTGCTTCCCTTGCTAAATCATGAAGTAACTGTGGTTAATCACAGTTATAGGAAAGCTGAGTTCAATTTACTAGCCACACCCAGGCCAGAGTACTGCCAGACCTGTTGAATCACGAGATCACTTAAATAGAACCTGTCAGACAAAGTGAAGTAGGCCAAAAGATCCCAAAAAGGAAAACATTATGCCGCAATCTAAAGAAATTCGAGAACAAATGAGAAACAAAGTAATTAACATCTATCAGTCTGGAAAAGGTTACAAAGCCATTTCTAAATCTTTGGGATTCCAGCGAACCATGGTGAGAGCCATTATCCAGAAATGGAGAAAACAGGGAACAGTGGTGAACCTTCCCAGGAGTGGCCGGCCTACAAAAATTCCTCCAAGAGTGCAGTGACAACTCATCCAAGAGGTCAGAAAAGAACCCAGAACAACATCTAAAG